>NC_034184.2:68555998-68897498 GCF_002021735.2 Oncorhynchus kisutch | reverse complement strand
GGCCTGGGCCTGCACAGCGCCACTGAGGCGAGGGAGGGGAGAGGGGGACGTTTCTTAGCAGAAGATAGAGAGGGGTAGGGAGAGAGAGAAAAAGGCCTTGTGTTTGATGTATGAGCTCTGGCTTGCCATTGTGAGTCACCACCCCCTCAAATCAGCTGCAGGCAAAACAAAAATATTTTGTGATTAATTAGAAAAAAAATGGACAATTATGAATTGACTGCACAAAAGCCAGTGTATATGGTAATATAAATAGTAAATGAATTCCACACAATGCCATGCAAGTGTGTGAAATCACAAGGAGAGAGACTTTTTTAGACTTGGTCCTCTGGTGTTATATTGAATAAACCAGCATCTCTGTGCCGTCATTGTTTTGGGGTATATTCCCTTAATATACTGATACACTTTGAACTGCGGTTTTGGTGGAACTCCTATATTTTCAGTAGTACCATAGGAGAGACCTGAACATCAACTGTCTGTCTAAGATTTTTTTTTATACATACACTGAGCATCACTGTTTTGAATATGGGTTGACCACATGACCAAAAACTATTTTAACTCTCAACTCCTGGCCCTAACTATTAGTGCACTCAGTGTGGGAGCCAGCCAGACATTTGTAATGGCAAACTATCCATTGTCATGTGAATTTGCCGGTGGTGTGTTCAGGAGCATTCCAGTGAAGCGACCTGATGGAGGAAACCTATTCAGCCACATCACAGGGGGAACTACTTTTTTAGAGTCCACATCTAACAAGCAGCTGGAGCGTAACACAACATCTTCTTCCCCCTTTGCATAAAAGTTTTCTTCCCTGTCAGACAAGGCAACAGTGTGGTTTCCAGCCTGCTGACATATGGCCCCATACTGTTGGGGTTCTGCTTAACAACCTAGGCACTGAGTTTCTTTGCAAGAGAGGGCCTGTAAAAAAACAAACACAGAAAAAAGGCATCCGAGGCTAACGCCTGATGGCCATTTCTCCAGGAGGGATGCCTTCTTGCTTGGCACGGCATCTCCCCCTCCCCTGGAAGGGTAATTAACTTGTTATCTAATGATACCCCATATCCCTGTGTCTTAGACCCTCTTAGACCCGGGCCCTCCCGTTGGGTTGGAGCTCAGTGATCCCAGCAACCCTCGCATTGTTTTCTATTATTATTCAAGCGGTGATGCCTCGGTAGTAAAGCCATTGACCATTCAGTCAGTCCGAGTAGCGGCTGGATAATTAAAAGTTCCCAACCCTTGGCCCTCGGGGGGTTGAAGGGGCCATGGCAGCCAGTCACACAGGAGCCAGGACCGCTGCAGCACCACAGCGGCCAATCGATCAGCTGATTAACCCTCATTACTGATTGGTCTGAGCTGATGGCACCCCAACCCACAGTCAAGAAATCACCTTCGGCCCCCAAGGCATGGCGAGAGCTGCTGTGCTGCTGCAGCACACTCCATTACTGAGGGAGGGTTAAGGGAGTATTGGAGGAGAGAGGAGAGGCAATCTTTTGTGTGTGTTTTCCCCATCGTGACACAGCAGACAAGAAGTCAACCAGGGAAAGAAAAAAGAGGAAAGAAATCATATTTGGGTGATTTTTTTCCCATGTTAATGTTTATTATCCTGAGCTGCCCTTCCCTCTCTCCATCGCTCCCTCTTGCCATCGCTCCCTCCCTTCTTTGTTTTGGTGGTGGCAGTTGTAAGCTGGGTCAAGCAGAAACGCTAGCCCAGTTTCCGCTGCAATGGCAGATAAGGCATTGTACCTTGGCTCAGTAAACAATAGACTGCCATCTGTCTATTAGGAAGCACAGTATGAGTGGGTGGAGGGGAGAGAGAAACACAAGAGGAGGAGAGGGCTCTCTGTGTGCTAGGGTTCAACTAGGCCTGCTTTCCTCTGCTGCCCTCTACCCCTCTGTCTCTTTCTGCCTCCTCTCTCCATCTATTCTCTCTCTCTCTCTCTCTCTCTCTCTCTCTCTCTCTCTCTCTCTCTCTGTCTCTCTCTCTCTGCAGAGCCACTCATGTGTTTGTCTCCCTGGTAAAGAATGCACAAGTGCATGCTGGGTGCGTGCTGGAGGAATTCTGAATCTGGAGCAAGATGTGCCGCATGCTGATTCTGTCTGAGAGAGACATACTGTATTCCAGAGGGAGCGAGTCTAAGGAGAACCAGCCGTCTCCCTCCATCTGAAAGTAAAACATAGCGTTGGCTGCTCTTAAATAGACTAGTGGAATAAGAGGGAAAGCTTTGCTGCTTTGAGCATGACATGACAGATTAGATACCGGAGCAGACACTCTGGGGACATTTAAAAAGGTTGCGCCGTGCCCAAACAGAACACTCCAGATCTGCTGGTGCTATCTGAATTCTAAACGTTTGGGGTGTAAAAGAGTCAGAAGCCTGTCATAATGACATACACTGTGTGTGTGTGGGGGGGGGGGGGGGGCCTTGCACACTTCTCACTTTCATCCCCTAGGCAAGAAGTTATTCTGTTGTCCAATCTAGAAAGGACTAGATTGAACAACAGCCTAATTTGCAATAGGTTTTTATCTCAAATTAAACTCTGAACATACACACAAGGCTCATTACACTAAAGGGTGGTTTCATGGTCCCAAATTAAGCCTGCTGGTCTACAAAGCACTTCCAATGAACATAGTTCAGGAATAAGCGTGATCTGGGCTGTATTCTTAGAATGTATTTGAATCAACCCCAATCCAAAGAACACGACTGTTGATTTCAACATGTACTGTATGCATGTATACCTTCTATCACATCTATCTTTATGCTCCAGAGCAACTGAATATATTATCTTATCTAAACTGTTAAGAAAACACAGTTCATGCCAGTCACTCATGCGGGATGAGCAGAGAGAGAGAGAGAGAGGGAGAGGGAGGGGGAGAGAGAAAGAGAGAGAGGGAGAGGGAGGGGGAGAGAGAAAGAGAGGAGAAAAAGAAGGAGCAGAGCCTGAGGGTGCCAGCTTACCGCAGTGGGAAACGGTGAGACATCAAAGCGCCAGGCTGTCACCTCCAATGCTTGACCTTTAACCTCTAACAATCAGCCAATCAGTCGCTGTGACCACACATCATATTACCCAATCTCTGCATCCGGAAAATGGTTACAGCTATGCTAATCTTTTTTCATCCATTTAAGTCTATTAAACTATAGTCCTGGGTGCACTGTGTAGAGGTGAGATTAATACAAATAAAAAGTCTGTTCCTGGGACCCAAAAATGAAAAAGATGCTTCCAGAGAGGGTAGAAGATAGGAAGTGTGGGGCCAAGAATATGATTGTTTGAGGATGTGAACTGGTCCCCTCCCCTTTCACTCCCCTGCCCTCCCGAGATCTGCATCAAAAATAAATAAAAGTATCCAGCAACAAAAAAGATACCTTAAAACCATTTAAAGTGAAATAAACAGAGCTGGCCCGGGGCCAAGAGGCGCAAGGCTGATGAAATCAGATGCTATCTGCCAGGTGAGCCAGGCCCACATGACAATAAGAAGAAGAATCTCTGGGCTCTGCTCAATTATCAGGGATTTACATCCATTTATCTCCATGGGACACTCGCTCCAGAAAAGTGGTGCGAGGTTCAATTCTCTCAGAAGCAGCTAACTCGCTGATAAGACTTTAGAGAAAACAAACCTGAAACTGCCTGAATGTCATCGGCAGGATCTAACCTCCCTCCGCTATCAGTCTGACGGGATCTGATCTAGTAGGGGCTTATCAACACAAACAATATGGCTGTGGATTATCATCATTTAAAACGATCAATCTTCGGTGGGGGGACTATTTTTCTCACACTAGGCGGCTAAGGAGATATGCAGAGATATGAGAATAGAGATACAGGCAACAAAAGGGGATAGGCTCGTCGTGTGGCGCTAGACTGTTTAAGGTCACATTAGGATACGGGGGATCGGAAGTCAAATCGTCCATTTACCGGATAAATATAAATACGGGAAATATAAATACGGGAAAAACACACACACACACATACGAGAGCTGGTGCAGACTCGTGTTGGGGGCTGGTGATCTCTATGAGCTCTTGAATAGATTGCTATCTGTTTTATGTCATGACGCCCCGGAGGGCAGGCTGACATCTGATGAGCCAGGTAGAGCGTAAATACCTGGTTTCTTTAACATCATTCAGGACGCATCTTGGGAGGAGGAGAGGGGCTGGGTCAAGGTGTGTGTGTATGTGTGTGTGTGTGTGTGTGTGTGTGTGTGTGTGTGTGTGTGTGTGTGTGTGTGATTACATCCAGGCCTGTACCACTCCGGCTCCTCTTTTGGAGACCGGGCCTCACATTCTGCAGGCATTGTGCGGTCACAAATCAACTGACAGTCACGTCTTCTCATTCAGCCACCATGCATTGTTCCTGTGGGAGAGAGAGACAGAGAGACAGAGAGAGAGAGAGGTCCTTAGTGCACTGGTTAAAATGAGGAAAAGACAACAATAGACTACAGAGTGGTACAGTTACTCAGTCTTTGGTACACGGAATGAGTTTCACTCTGCCTTAAGGCCTTATGTGCAGTGTGTACTTTAACATTCATAAGACTACGTTGTCAACCCCTATGGGGGATGGTCAGCAGCTGAGAAGCCGATATGAGTTTTAGGAGTCTAAGGGGAGGTGGCGAGTGTGTGTGAAGGTAGATCCAGTACACTGATCTTCCCAAGTTTTAATGCTGAGAGGCTAAAGCCAGAGAAGCAGGCTGTGGCAGGCTCTTTAAGAAGCCCCTCTCATTCAATCATCATTGAGGTGCTTTGAAGTGTGACCCCTGTCCTTGTGTGTGTGTGTGTGTGTGTGTGGGGGGGGGGGGGGGGGCAAAATGAAGGTCCAAATGAGGCAAAGGGGCTATGCCCACTCCCCCAACACACACACACACACACACACACTAATATCCATGACTCAACAGGAGCCAAACCCGAGGGAATGCTTCTATTCTTCCTCTGGACAAACATCTTGAACATGTGAGGGTTTTGGAAACATTAAAGAAATGTTGAAGGGAGGGTTTAGAGAACATTGAGTCCTGCCTGAGAGGTCCAGGTGAGATACTCTAGTTCGCGTGTAAAATGACACTGATCCATATGGGAATGTGAGCCAGTGACCTTTGTATGGCCCTCTCACACCCACTGCAGAAACCGGGAAGCCAGTCCCACAGCGCATTACACACTAAGTATACTATAATCTACTTGCCCCTGCCTTAGACAATGGAGGCTGATGCGTGCATGCCAAACCAAGACATCCTGGCTTCGAAACCAAGACATCATGGCTTTCAACACTGCAGCAGCAATCTGGATCTTCACTGTATGAGGAAGTCCTAACCGCAAGTGGTGATCCGCTCCGTTGTTTATATAATAAAACATAGCTGTTTGTCTGTGTCCAAAAGTGCAGCGACAGTCTTGTTTTAAAGCACGTGGGTATTTGTGGTAGCAGTCAGACATGGTCGACTATACTTTTCATAACAATAGTGGCTGGGCAGAAAGCGTGCGTCAATGTATTCAAACATTTGTAGTGAATTTGGGGATATTTTCAATACTTACCACTGTTTGTCCTTCGTAGTTTTAATGCGTGTCCTGTTTGCGCACATAAAGCCATGGAACGGCTGTGCTGTTGAAAATGTTAAGTGCATGGTACTATTTAAAGGCATTTAGTGGTTTGTGGCAACCGACTCCAAATTGCAAAACATTTGCACGGCAATGCGCCTCACTCACCAAACTTGTTTCCAGATTGGGTTTTATAGTGTTTGTTGACGAGTGCCGTCGTTTATTTGCTGTGCTCCATTGCTTCACTTCTTGTCTATTTTCGAAGAACATTCCACTTGTTAATTCGCTGACATCGATCGATAAGGCGTTATTTCTGTTTCTGCGACGAGGTGGATCGAACGCTCACAAAAAACGAGCACTGTGCAGTAAGAAGAAGTTCAGTTTAATCTGAAGTTGTGAATGACAATATTGATTGACTTTTTCTCTGGACATAATATGGCCTGGGTGGAAGGTAGTGGACAAGAACTGTCACAACACATAGTTAGATGGATTCTGTATTCTTCTCTCTCTCTCTGTCTCTCTCAGGTGTGACAGAGGAGCAGAGACGCACCATAGGGTAATGCTGTGGGAATGTGTGGAGAAGAGGAAGGCTTGGCTGAGATGAGAGTGGGGACAGACAGGTGTCAGTAAGAGTGATCCTCATGGGTCTAATACCGCATTTCCATTGGCTAAATAGAGCCGTGACACACCTGACATACAAAATCTATAACACCATCCTCAGTCAATACCCGCCTTAGCCTAAATGGTAAAAGATAGCCAGCTACCAGGTGCTCTGTTCTTTAAAGGCCTATTTATCTAATTCATTGCTAATAGCTTCCCATCACCAATGGCAGGAAGATCTGGTGTCAGTCAGGCAGAGCCTCATCAAGCAGCTGCAGAGCTATAGCTATTTCTCCTACACCAGGAGGCCCATCTCTGAGACAGAGGGCCTGTACGGTAGCCACCTTTAGAGGGCCTGGTGGACACATTAAGACCCATTTGCATGGTGATAACACAGACAGGAGCTGCTGAGGAGCGCTAAGCCTTAGACTCAATGGAGCTGGCAGTTTAAATATGTAGAGGCTGTTAGTGCTAAATACTGGAGCTATAACGATAAATACTTATCAAGTAGTGGACCTTCACAAGTAGAAGAAGGGTTAAAGTGCACTGGTGATGAACCTGGTTAGTCAGTGATTTAGCAGGTTGGAATCGGTGAATGAATCTCGCAGATATTTATGTATGTAAAGCAGGAGGCCCTCACGGAGTTACCCCCTCCCTTTTAAATGTTAAATGTTCTCCCTCTCTCCATTTGTGCCGGGGCCCACAATTAAGGGCCGTGGCTCTGAATAACAAAAAAAGGCCCTTCCAACTCAGGTTGGCCCCAGGTGTTGTTTAGGCTTGGGGACATCAAAGGCACTTTTGAACCTTTCCGAGGCCCGCTCTGCTCAGGTAGTAATCCCAAAGCATAATCTATTTTAAACTGTAAACCACATTAGACTGACACCCTAAATCCACAGGGAGGGGGAGGGAGAGAGAGATGGGGGGGGGGGGGGGGGGGGGGTTGGTGACCTCTTCAGATAAAAGGCTGTGTGTTTTGCAGTAAGGGGATAATATGTAGCTAATGTGTTTGCATTTTTGTGATTTATTTAGCAAGGGGCATAGTCATTGATTCTAAAAGGCCCTTTTATTTAAACTACTAAATTGTATAACAGAAATAACTACTAAACATGGATGAATCAGCACAAACAAACACATCTGTGAACTCAACAATGAACAATAACACAATTTAAACTCTCAACTGATGAACAGCTTACAATAGAGCTAAGAAGTACTCCCTACGTTTTTCTCCAAGTATTTGCTCTCACACAGTAGTTCAACATGTTACCTCAATACCAGGGATGACATGGGTGAGTAGCTCCTGTGGTTTCCATAACATTGCCTGGGGAACCAGATTCATGGGGCTTTTACACCATGCAGTCCCATTTACATTTCTGCTATCCAACTGGCCTCGGGTCATAGGCAGATTAAGGGCCACAGAGGTCAGACATTTGCACATGGTGGAGAGAGAGAGAGAGAGAGAGAGAGAGAGAGAGAGAGAGAGAGAGAGAGAGAAAGAGAGAGAGAGAGAGAGAGAGAGAGAGAGAGAGAGAGAGAGAGAGAGAGAGAGAGAGACCCCTTTTGTACTTGAACTATTTGCACATCATTACAACACTGTATATAGACATAATATGACATTTTATATGTCTTTATTCTTTTGGAACTTTTGTGAGTGTAATGTTTACGAGACAGAGAGAGAGAGAGAGAGAGAGAGAGAGAGAGAGAGAGACCCCCCCCCCCAAAGTTCATTAGAGGATTGACTCTTGTTCTTCAGTGACCCTCTTTAGTTTGGCCTGCTGACCCCTGGTGAGAGGTGTCTGTGAAAATCTGGGAGTGAAGTGATGTTTGTGACGTTTCTGTCAGCCAGTGCAATAGACCAGAGCAATGATTATGTGTGGACCACATACTGACCTGTCTTCTGCAAGTGATTCTCTAATGACTATGGGGCATAAAGTTTCAAATACTTTCTCACAGCAAACACACACAGGCACACATTCAGAAATTAGCCCGCACGCACGCACAGACGCACACACACACTAACTCTTCCTTCCCGACCACACACACTACCCCGCCGCCACACACACCAATCCCACACACAATGTTAAACTTTCTCAAAGCCATAAATTCTCTAGGTGTAGAATTTATTAAATTTCTCCAGCCCTCTGCTTCTCCCCACCCGACCAGCCAAAAAACCAAGGCATATCACAATCAATTCCATAAGCTAAATTGGGGTGTAAAGTGGCGTGTTGAAGGTCAGGGTGGCGGGGCTTTGACTTCCTTCTGAGCGTGAAGCACTTACCCTCTGCCCCTCGGAAGCAGCTAGCGACAGGCAAACAGACAGACAGGCAGAAGGACCGACTAGGCCTAGCTCTCTGTGTCATTGCCTCAGACAATAACTCTTCACAACTCCACACTCACTCAGCTTGGTCACCCTGTAAAGAGAGGGAGAGAGGGAGAAAAATAAGGGGAGACAGGGAAGGAGGGAAAGAGAAAATAAATGAGGGAAGAGTGAGTCCAGTTTACCTCAGTGTTTCTGATTAAACCGGGAGTATTTTATTTAATGAGCATGACGCACGCAAGGTGTTCTCGTAAATCATCACATGGTTTACAAACTCAATAAGGGCTTCCTGCTATAACCAGGCAGCGCACACCTAAATTATTAACGAAGCCGGGGGCCCCCAGAGGCACAACTTTGATGATGTTATAAACAGGGGAGAGGACAAGGTGCTCCCTCAGCAAAAGATTGTGGACCCCTAATTATCCAGCCTCAGAGAGAGAACGAGGGAAAGAAAGAAAGATCTGCATATAAATAAACATGACACACTCCCTTCCTGGCCTCTTATTTTTTCTCACACACTACTGGATTGACAGATGATTGAGAGGGGGGAGTTAAAGGAGCCGTTTGAACCAATCATTGGAGGGTAATGATTGTGAACTGTACTGTAAGTGACAAGTCTTTGCATTGACATAAAAGGAAGTGGGGGTGATTGATAAGTTAGTGTTGTGAGAGACAAATATGGTAATATATGACTTGTGGATAAACACGGAGTATACCAAACATTAGGAACACCTCCCCCCCCTCTCTCTTGTAGAGTATGGACTCTACAAGGTCTCAAGCGTTCCACAGGGATGCTGACCCATGTTGACTCCAATGCTTCCCACAGTTATGTCAAGTTGGCTGGATGTCCTTTGGGTGCTGGACCATTCTTGATACACACAGGAAACTGTTGAGTCTGAAAAACTCAGCAGCGTTGCAGTTCTTGACACAAACCGGTGGGCCTGGCACCTACTACCATACCCTGTTCAAAGGCACTTACAGTAAATATTGTGTCTTGCCCATTCACCCTCTGAATGGCACACATACACAATCCATGACTCAATTGTCTCAAGGCTTAGAATTCCTTCTTTAACCTGACACCTCCCCTTCATCCCCTTCATCTACACTGATTGATGTGGATTTAACAAGTGACATCAATAAGCAATCATAGCTTTCACCTGGATTCACCTGGTCAGTCTGTCATGGAAAGAGCAGGTGTTCTTAATGTTTTGTATACTCTGTGTGTCTGTAAATTATGAATATGTTAATGAGGACAGTGTGCCTGAAAATGGCCAACTGCACTGGCACCAAGATCATCGTTAAACAAGTTCCTCTGCCAGCTTGTTTTCCCTCACAGGATAAATTTGTCTCTGGGCAAAATACTAATTTTTAAATCCAAATTCATCAACCTTTGATAATCGCTGAAGCAGCATTACTTGAGGTAGGCCTGAGAAATGGTAGGTAAAGTAAAAAATAGTGGAACACTGTTGGCTTTAACTAATGATTTGACTTTATTAACTAATAATTTGACTCCGTAGAGACTGTGCATTAGAAATAGAAGGGACGTTAAAAGTGAACGTAATCAATATAAAAGTGGAACCTGTACTGTCATCGGTTAAATTCACTCCCATAATAAAAGTATAATCTAAAGAGGCTAAACTAGACTTTCGCGAGTGGATACCTATCTTTATCACCCAAACCCAGGCTTTGAGTTAGAGTACCTCTACCTCTAGCTAGCTATACATACACCACAATGTATTCGGGAAATGAGACCTGTTTGATACATATCCATTAATTTCCAGCATTGCAGCATCTCTCTTTCACCAGACACATGAGTTCCTAAGGCCCAGTTAGTCTGGGATGTTAGTACATACAGAACGTAGTAAACTCCATAGCGGACAGCCGTGTCTCTGGTGAGAACGAGATAAAGAAGAAGTGTAATTTCCCCAGTGCAAATTTGCTCCAAATTAAAATAAAAAACCGAGTCCCTGGTGAAATCGTTTCTAAATCTGATATAACAAGCCAAAGGACTTTGTCATTAAAACGGATTGACTGTCTGCAGATCAGACAGGTCCCCATAAAGCACCCAAGGTCCTCGTAATGCACATGTTTGTCTTAAAGATGATCTGTTTCGAGTTAGCCTAGCCAATGTGGTTTCCTCACTGCATGGTTAGAAAAGGGAGATGTTCTTTCCCTTTGACAGCCCTGTTTACTCCAAGAGGCTAAACAAATTAGGCCTCGGTCCCAGCTGCCTGAATGGGGATGTGACGAACGGGGTGAATGGAAGACATGGGGAAGGAAGGATAGAGAGGTCTGTATTATAAAGATGTTAGCTAGCCACTTCAGAGACATTTACTCTGGCACCGCGACAAGTAGCAGGAATGGTTTTAGATGAAGAGAAACCAGGAAACTGCCAGAGACGTGTTTGTTAATGCTGATGACCCAGATTCTCTGTACACACACACACACACACACACACACACACACACACACACACACACACACACACACACACACACACACACACACACACAGAAACACACAGGCAAACACCAAAACATGCACACAAGCATTCAGGCAAAAACAGAAAAAAGCACACACACACACACACACAGAAACACACCCTTTTGACAAATAGGACGATTTGATGTTGACTCTGTTCAACCACCTCTGCTGTAGCCAAAAAACCTACAAACATCTCGGCTCAATTTTACCGCATGGAGAAACCAAACAAACACATAAGGCCCTGCTGCACACACATCACCTCACAGAAACAGGGAAAATAAAACAGCCCCTTTTAACCCTCCCACGTGTAAAATGCTGTGACCTTGGCCTAGAGAGACAGGCTTCCTCAATGCACCGACAATAGGCCGCTCGGCGTTCGAACACATGCGGCTCCCCTAGACACATTCGTGGTTCCCCCGCCCTCTTCCTCACACACCTTCTGTGGGCTAGAGCTAGAGCTACCGCTATCATAACCAGCTGGGGGGATTCAATGATGCATTGAGATGTAAAATACCCTGAGATGTGTTTTCATTCCTTTCTCATCACAGCCAAGCATGTAATCTAATCAAAGAGGACGCTTCCCCCACTCTTGAGCCTGGGCACGAGGAGTCACACTCACACTGCTTCCTACTATGTCTGGAAACACTGCTCCCCAAAAAGATGCCACGCACCTTCTCTATCCTACCAATCCTTGACTTCAGCGATGTAATTTACAAAATAGCCTCCAACACTCTACTCAGCTTTTGGATGCAGTCTATCACATTGCCATCCCTTTTGTCACCATATACTACCCACCACTGTGACCTGTATGCTCTCGTTGACTGGCCCTCGCTTCATATTCGTCGCCAAGCCCACTGGCTCCAGGTCATCTATAAGTCTTTGCTTGGTAAAGCCCTGCCTTATCTCAGCTCAATGGTCACCATAGCAACACCCACCTGTCGCATGTGCTCCAGCAGGTGTATTTCACTGGTCATCCCCAAAGCCAACACCTCCTTTGGCCGCCTTTCCTTCCAGTTCTCTGCTGCCAATGACTGGAACGAATTGGGAAAATCACTGAAGCTGGAGACTGATAGCTCCCTCACTAACTTTAAGCATCAGCTGTCAGAGCAGCTTACCGATCACTGCACCTGTACACAACCCATCTGTAAATAGCCCACCCAACTACCTTATTATTGCTCTTTTGCATCCCAGTATCCCTACTTGCACATCTATCACTCCACTGTTAATGCTATTTTGTAATTACTTCGCCACTATGGCCTATTTATTGCCTTAGCTCCCTAATCACTGACAGCATCACTGCATCACTGACATCATCACTGCATCACTGACAGCATCACTGACTGTCAAAGGTTGTCTGTATCCCCAGAAAAAATGTAAATGTCCGGCGCCGACAGAGATGGCCACCTCGCTTCGCGTTCCTAGGAAACTATGCAGTATTTTGTTTTTTTGCGTGTTATTTCTTACATTGGTAGCCCAGGTAATCTTAGGTTTCATTACATACAGTCGGGAGGAACTACTGAATATAAGAGCAACGTCAACTCACCATCAGTACGACCAGGAATATGACTTTCGCGAAGCGGATCCTGTGTTCTGCCTTCCACTCAGGACAACGGAATGGATCCCAGCCTGCGACCCAAAACAACGATGTCGTAAAAGAGGCAAACGTAGCGGTCTTCTGGTCAGGCTCCGGAGACGGGCACATCTGGCACCACTCCCTAGCATACTACTCGCCAATGTCCAGTCTCTTGACAACAAGGTTGATGAAATCCGAGCACAGGTAGCATTCCAGAGAGACATCAGAGACTGTAACGTTCTTTGCTTCACGGAAACATGGCTCACTCGAGAGACGCTAACGGAATCGGTCCTTCTGTTCACCTGACTTAGAATTCCTCACAATCAAATGTCGACCGCATTATCTACCAAGGGAATTCTCTTCGATTATAATCACAGCCGTATATATTCCCCCCCAAGCAGACACATCGATGGCCCTGAACAAACTTTATTTGACTCTTTGCAAACTGGAAACCACATATTCTGAGGCTGCATTCATTGTATCTGGGGATTTTAACAAGGCTAATCTGAAAACAAAACTCCCTAAATTGTATCAGCATATCGATTGTGCAACCAGGGCTGGTAAAACCTTGGATTATTGCTATTCTAACTTCCACGACGCATATAAGGCCCTCCCCCGCCCTCCTTTCGAAAAAGCTGACCACGACTCCATTTTGTTGCTCCCTGCCTACAGACAGAAACTAAAACAAGAAGCTCCCGCGCTCAGGTCTGTTCAACGCTGGTCCGACCAATCTGATTCCACGCTTCAAGACTGCTTCGATCCCGTGGACTGGGATATGTTCCGCACTGCTTCCAACAACAACATTGACGAATACGCTGATTCGGTGAGCGTGTTCATTAGAAAGTGCATCGACAATGTCGTTCCCATAGCAACGATTAAAACATTCCCAAACAAGAAACCGTGGATTGATAGCAGCATTCGCGTGAAACTGAAAGCGCGAACCACTGCTTTTAACCAGGGCAAGGTGATCGGAAACATGACCGAATACAAACAGTGTAGCTATTCCCTCCGCAAGGCAATCAAACAAGCTAAGCGTCAGTATAGAGACAAAGTAGAGTCACAATTCAACCGCTCAGACACAAGAGGTATGTGGCAGGTTCTACAGTCAATCATGGATTACAAAAAGAAAATCAGCCCCGTCACGGACCAGGATGTCTTGCTCACAGACAGACAAAATAACTTTTTTGCCCGCTTTGCGGACAATACAGTGCCACTGACACGGCCCACAACCAAAACCTGCGGACTCTCCTTCACTGCAGCCGATGTGAGTAAAACTTTTAAACGTGTTAACCCTTGCAAGGCTGCAGGCCCAGAAGGCATTCCCAGCCGCGTCCTCAGAGCATGCGCAGACCAGCTGGCTGGTGTGTTTACGGACATATTCAATCAATCCTTATCCCAGTCTGCTGTTCCCACATGCTTCAAGGGGGCCACCATCGTCCCTGTTCCCAAGAAAGCAAAGGTAACTGAGCTAAACAACTACCGCCCCGTAGCACTCACTTCCGTCATCATGAAGTGCTTCGAGAGACTAGTCAAGGACCATATAACCTCCACCCTACCTGACACCCTAGACCCACTCCAATTTGCTTACCGCCCAAATAGGTCCACAGACGACGCAATCTCAACCACACTGCACACTGCCCTAACCCATCTGGACAAGAGGAATACCTATGTGAGAATGCTGTTCATCGACTACAGCTCAGCATTTAACACCATAGTACCCTCCAAACTCGTCATCAAGCTCGAAAACCCTGGGTCTTGACCCCGCCCTGTGCAACTGGGTACTGGACTTCCTGACGGGCCGCCCCCAGGTGGTGAGGGTAGGTAACAACATCTCCACCCCGCTGATACTCAACACTGGGGCCCCGCAAGGGTGCGTTTGGAGCACTCTCCTATACTCCCTGTTCACCCACGACTGCGTGGCCATGCACGCCTCCAACTCAATCATCAAGTTTGCGGACGACACTACAGTGGTAGGATTGATTACCAACAACGACGAGACGGCCTACAGGGAGGAGGTGAGGGCCCTCGGAATGTGGTGTCAGGAAAATAACCTCACACTCAACAAAACAAAGGAGATGATTGTGGACATCAGGAAACAGCAGAGGGAGCACCCCCCTATCCACATCGATGGGACAGTAGTGGAGAGGGTAGTAAGTTTTAAGTTCCTCGGCGTACACATCACGGACAAACTGAATTGGTCCACCCACACAGACAGCGTCGTGAAGAAGGCGCAGCAAAAGCACGTCACAAACCTCTACAGATGCACAATCGAGAGCATCATGTTGGGCTGTATCACCGCCTGGTACGGCAACTGCTCTGCCCACAACCGTAAGGCTCTCCAGAGGGTAGTGAGGTCTGCACAACACATCACCGGGGGCAAACTACCTGCCCTCCAGGACACCTACACCACCTGATGTCACAGGAAGGCCATAAAGATCATCAATCATCACCCGAGCCACTACCTGTTCACCCCACTATCATCCAGAAGGCGAGATCAGTACAGGTGCATCAAAGCAGGGACAGAGAGACAGAAAAACAGCTTCTATCTCAAGGCCATCAGACTGTTAAACAGTCACCACTAACATTGAGTGGCTGCTACCAACACACTGACTCAACTCCAGCGACTTTAATAATGGGAATTGATGGAAATTGATGTAAAATATATCACTAGCCACTTTAAACAATGCTACTTAATATAATGTTTACATACCCTACATTACTCATCTCATATGTATATGTATATACTGTACTCGATACCATCTACTGCATCTTGCCTATGCCGTTCCGTACCATCACTCATTCATATATCTTTATGTACATATTATTTATCCCTTTACACTTGTGTGTACAAGGTAGTAGTTTTGGAATTGTTAGGTTAGATTACTTGTTGGTTATTACTGCATTGTCGGAACTAGAAGCACAAGCATTTAGCTACACTCGCATTAACATCTGCTAACCATGTGTATGTGACAAATACATTTGATTTGATCTTACTACATTTGCACACACTGTACATAGATGTTTCTATTGTGTTATTGACTGTACGTTTGTTTATCCCATGTGTAACTCTGTGTTGTTTTTGTCACACTGCTTTGCTTTATCTTGGCCAGGTCGCAGTTGTAAATGAGAACTTGTTCTCAACTGGTCTACCTCGTTAAATAAATGTGAAATAAAATTTAAAAAATAAAAAATATCCCCCCTGTCAAAAATAAGCATGGTTCTTACATAATGGAATCAGATCCAATGACTCATGTAGTAAACATTGAAGCATGCTTGGTTTTCAGGCCACCTCTCTCTCTCTCTCTCTCTCTCTCTCTCTCTCTTTCTGTCGCTGACAGGTTCAAACCTGTGTAACTCCATCTCTCTCTGGTTATGTATTGGAGGTGTAATGGATTGAGGGTAGATAGATGCGTATGTTTTTTTGTAATTTGAGTCGGGAGGCTCCATGTTCAGGATGTAGAGGAGACTAAGTGCAGCACACATTCATCACTTCAGGTAATAATGACAAACTAGAGACCCTGAGGGACAATTCAAAAGGGTCACATTCAAAGGCAAACCAGGAGTCTCTCGACAGCTAAAAACTCAACATAACCTCCCCGAACACATTAGCCAAAAATCCTCACTGACCCACTGTGTATTTCTTCTCTCCATACCCAGCCATTCTCCATCCACAATAAGTCATCTGTTGAGTGGCTGAAATGTGACGATTACACAGGCCCCCAAGTATGTGCTTTTGAAAGGAAGTGGTGTCATCGCTCCGTCTAAAACTGTATCGGACCAAATCGAATTATATCCAAGGCGCCCTGGCACATTCAATTATCCCGAAATCCCCCGAAATCCCACCAAAGACGTGGTCGCCAGACGCCATTGACTGAAGAGTGGCCAACTGTAAGGATAAAGGGAGCGGTAACAAGGCTAGCTAACAGAGAAAGTCAAGAGTAGGGGGTCTGGGATGAATGCAGCGCGGTGGAGTGACAATGTAGGCCTCCGCATCTTCTTGTGACTATCCAAGCTGTCACCAAGTGGCTCTGTAATAAAGTATGCATGCCCTGAAGCTTAGGATGCCGCTTTAGTAAGGATGGAATAAAGACGATGCTTTGCACCAGTTTGAGAGTGTGGTTTCTACATACAGTGCCTTCGGAAAGTATTCAGACCCCTTGACTTTTTCCACATGTTGTTTACGTTACAGAATTATTCTAAAATAGATTTTTTTAAATTCATCATCCCTCATCTGCACACAATACCCCATAATGACAAAGCCGAAACCGGTTTTTAGATTGTTTGCTAATTTATTAAAAATAAAAACAGATATCACATTTACATAAGTATTCAGACCCTTTACTCAGTACTTTGTTGAACCACCTTTGGCAGCGATTACATGGGAGTCTTCATGGGTATGACGCTACAAGCTCAGGACATCTGTCTTAGGGGAGTTTCTTCTATTCTTCTCTGCAGATCCTCTTAAGCTCTGTCAGGTTGGATAGGGAGAGTTGCTGCACAGCTATTTTCAGGTCTCTCCAGAGATGTTTGATCGGGTTCAAGTCCGGGCTCTGGCTGGGCCACTCAAGGACACTCAGAGACTTGTCTTGAAGGGGCCGGAGGGCGGGCTGCCTTCTGAGAATTCGTAGCCAATCGAATAAACCCCAACTTCCTTCCATTCTGCAAGCAAACATGCAATCTTTGGACAAAAAAAATTGATGACCTACACAGAAGATTAAACTACCAACGGGACATTCAAAACTGTAATATCTTATGCTTCACGGAGACCTGGCTGAACAACGACACTATCAACATACAGTCGTGGCCAAAAGTTTTGAGAATGACACAAATTTTAATTTCCAAAAAGTTTGCTGCTTCAGTGTCTTTAGATATTTTTGTCAGGTGTTACTACGGAATAATGAAGTATAATTACAAGCATTTCATAATTGTCAAAGGCTTTTATTGACAATTACATGAAGTTGATGCAAAGAGTCAATATTTGCAGTGTTGACCCTTCTTTTTCAAGACCTCTGCAATCCGCCCTGGCATGCTCCCAATTAACTTCTGGGCCACATCCTGACTGATGGCAGCCCATTCTTCCATAATCAATACTCGGAGTGTCAGAATTTGTGGGTTTTGTTTGTCCACCCGTCTCTTGAGGATTGACCACAAGATCTCAATGGGATTAAGGTCTGGGGAGTGTCCTGGCCATGGACCCAAAATACTGATGTTTTGTTCTCCGAGCCACTTAGTTGTCACTTTTGCCTTATGGCAAGGTGCTCAATCATGCTGGAAAAGGCATTGTTCATCACCAAACTGTTCCTGGATGGTTGGGAGAAGTTGCTCTCGGAGGATGTGTTGGTACCATTCTTTATTCATGGCTGTGTTCTTAGGCAAAATTGTGAGTGCGCCCACTCCCTTGGCTGAGAAGCAACCCCACACATGAATGGTCTCAGGATGCTTTACTGTTGGCATGACACAGAACTGATGGTAGCGCTCACCTTGTCTTCTCCGGACATGCTTTTTCCCGGATTCCCCAAACAATCGGAAAGGGGGTTTATTAGAGAAAATGACTTTACCCCAGTCCTCAGCAGTCCAATCCTTGTACCTTTTGCAGAATATCAGTCTGTCCCTGATGTTTTTCCTGGAGAGAATTGGCTTCTTTGCTGCCCTTCTTGACACCAGGCCATCCTCCAAAAGTCTTCACCTCACTGTGCGTGCAGATGAACTCACACCTGCCTGCTGCCATTCCTGAGCAAGCTCTGTACTGGTGGTGCCCCGATCCCGCAGCTGAATCAACTTTAGGAGACGGTCCTGGCACTTGCTGGGCTTTCTTGGGCGCCCTGAAGCCTTCTTCACAACAATTGAACCGCTCTCCTTAAAGTTCTTGATGATCCGATAAATGGTTGATTTAGGTGTAATCTTACTGGCAGCAATATCCTTGCCTGTGAAGCCCTTTTTGTGCAATGCAATGATGATGGCATGTGTTTCCTTGCAGGTAACTATGGTTGACAGAGGAAGAACAATGATTCCAAGCACCACCCTCCTTTTGAAGCTTCCAGTCTGTTATTTGTACTCAATCAGCATGACAGAGGGATCTCCAGCCTTTGTCCTCGTCAACACTCACACCTGTGTTAACAAGAAAATCACTGACATGATGTCAGTTGGTCCTTTTGTGGCAGGACTGGAATGCGGTGGAAATGTTTTTGGGGGGGATTCAGTTCATTTGCATGGCAAAGAGGGACTTTTCAATTCATCTGATCACTCTTCATAACATTCTGGAGTATGTGCAAATTGCCATCATACAAACTGAGGCAGAAGACTTTGTGAAAATTAATATTTGTGTCATTCTCTAAACTTTTGGCCACGAATGTACAGCTGGCTGGTTATACGCTGCACCGGCAGGATAGAACAGAGGCGTCTGGTAAGACAAGGGGGGGCAGACTATATATTTTCTTTATAAATAACAGCTGGTGCACGATATCTAAGGAAGTCTCAAGCTATTGCTCGCCCGAGGTAGAGTGTCTCATGATAAACTGTAGACCACATTACCTACCTAGAGAGATTTCATCTGTATTTTTCGTAGCTGTTTTCATACCACCACAGTCAGAGGCTGGGACTAAGACAGCATTGAATTAGCTGTATTGCGCCATAAGCAAACAAGAAAACGCTCACCCAGAGGCGGTGCACCTAGTAGCCGGGGGCTTTAATGAAGGGAAACTAAAATCCGTTTTACCAAATTTCTATCAGCATGTGAAATGTGCAACTAGAGGGAAAAAAACTTTGGACCACCTTTACTCCACACACAGAGACACATACAAAGCTCTCTCTCGCCCTCCATTTGGCAAATCTGACCATAATTCTATCCTCCTGATTCCTGCTTACAAGCAAACATTAAAGCAGGAAGCAACAGTCACTAGATCAATAAAATTGGTCAGCTACAGGACTGTTTTGCTCGCACAGACTGGAATATGTTCCGGGATTCCTCCAACGGCATTGAGGAGTACACCCCATCAGTCATTGGCTTCATCAAAAAGGACATCGATGACGTCGTCAGCTTAACTACTTCTTAACTACTTCTATGGTCGCTTCGAGGCAAGTAACACTGAAACCTGCATGAGAGCATCAGCTGTTCTGAAAGATTGTGGGATCATGCTCTCCGCAGCCGATGTGAGTAAGACCTTTTAAACAGGTCAACATTCACAAGGCTGCAGGGCCAGACGAATTACCAGGACTTGTACTGCAAGCATGCGCTGACAAACTGGCAAGTGTCTTCACTGACATTGTCAACCTCTCACTGTCCGAGTCTGTAATACCAACATGTTTTAAGCAGACCACCACAGTGCCTGTGCCCAATAACACTAAGGTAACCTGCCTAAACAACTACCGACCCGTAGCACTCACGTCTGTAGCCATGAAGTGCATCGAAATGCTGGTCATGGCTCACATCAACACCATTATCCCAAAAACCATAGACCCACTCCAATTTGCATACCACCCCAACAGATCCACAGATGATGCAATCTCTATTGCACTCCACACTGCCCATACCAAGACAGTTGTGAAGAGAGCACGACAAAACCTATTTCCCCTCAGGAGACTGAAAAGATTTGGCATGGGTCCTCAGATCCTCAAAGTTTCTACAGCTGCACCATCAAGAGCATGGTTGCATCACTGCCTGGTGTGGCAATTGCTCGGTCTCAGAATGCAAGGCACTACAGAGGGTAGTGTCAACGGCCCAGTACACCACTGGGGACAAACTTCCTGCCATCCAGGACCTCTATTCCAGGCGGTGTCAAAGGAAGGTCCTGAAAATTGTCAAAGACTCCAGCCACCCTAGTCGGAGACTGTTCTCTCTACTACCGCACGGCAAGCGGTACCGGAGCGCCATGTCTAGGTTCAAGAGGCTTCTAAACAGCTTCTACCCCCAAGTCATAAGACTCCTGAACACCTAATCAAATGGCTACCCAGACTATTTGCAGTTCCCCCCCTTTTACACCGCTGCCTACATGTACATATTACCTCAACTAACCGTTGCCTTCGCACATTGACTCTGTACCGGTACCCCCTGTATATAGTCTCGCTATTGTTATTTTAGTGCTGCTCCTTAATTACTTGTTACTTTTACTTCTTCTTATTATCCATATTTTTAGTTTTTTTTGGTTAGGGGCTCATAAGTAAACATTTCACTGTAAGGTGAAATACCTGTTGTATTTGATTTGAAAAAGTCAAGGGGCTGAATACTTTCCGAAGGCACTTTATACTATCTGATAAAAAATAACAAAAACATTCTTAAATAGAGATGCAAGCTAGCATAGAATTAGCATAAATTATAATCAAGTACAACACAAAACAGAAGACCCTTCACATACATTTGTCCAAACATGTACCACACCAGAGTGAATATCAGATATCAACTGTTGATAGCTCAAAGTATCAGTCAAGGGTTCACCAGTCAACATGCTGTTTACTTGACAGTTACAATTCCTAGTTTTATAGCTTTAACAGAGGGGGAAAAGTCCAAATACAGACTATAATTAGATGTTCAAAAGGAGGTTAATATGTCTCAGGCTGAGCTTCCTTATCGGTTTCCTGGACAGATTGTAATGAATAACCCTGTGAGAGGCACTGCCTCTGCCCCCCTCCTGATCCCCCCCCCCCCCTTCCAGGAAGCCATACAGTGAGACAGACAGTGACACACAAATCTATCCCCTTTCACTGAGTGACAAACCGATCTGCCTGGCTGGCTAGTCATCAGTGACCTATTCCACTTGGCCATCACTGTACCCAAAGCTGGGATACACGGATTGAGTGAAGTGTGTTGGGAGTGAAACCTCCCCTCTGTGTGTGTGTTTGTGCATGAGAGAGAGGAAGGGTGTGTATGTGTGTGTGTTTGTGCATGAGAGAGAGGAAGGGTGTGTGTGTTCCTGTGTAGCCCTGTCCATCTATGCCTCTGCTAAGCATTCATTTTTATGACAAAGCCACCAGGGTGTCATAATATTAGAATCAATTGTTTCCTGGGTCATTGATCAATTGTCACATGTGCCAATCATAACCTAATTATTCATAAGTTATTGTTTGCATACATGTATAGTAACAAATGTTCCTGTTTCCTCAAGTGATTTTATTTTTGGAGGGGTAGAGAGGGATAGGATATGTTTGTGGACACAGTAGGCCTAATTCAGATCTAGTACAGTAGTGCATTGTTCAAATATTTTGCCATCTTTATTATAGGTTTCCATAGTAACATGAATACATGTTTTGTGATGCTATGAATGACAGTCAAAGTCAAAAGCTGTTTGTTTCTGAAAATCAACAACAAAAAGCACAAAAAAAACATGTTTCCAAATAAACTAGAATCACGTTATTCAATCAAAGGCTAAACGCTAATGACACGTGAACGCGGCAAACACACTGTGTGAATCTGTAAGCTCCAGAAAAGGAGAAGGTATTAATTAGGGCACTACTTACAGCATGATTGCATTGCACTTGTTATGCACTTACAGGTGATTACATTTCAACAGGAGCACATTACATTCATTACTTGGCCATGTTAACAGGTGACAGCCCAGCCCTGAACATTCCCACAGTCCCACTCACACCCTTTTATTTGGTTAGCCAATCCCCTATCAAGTCTCTGTAGTCCCCATCTATCCGCACCAGAAAAAGAGGGGCCGGCAACCCATTTTAAATTCTCCTAGCATAAGAGCCCGTTGTCCAGATTCCTACAGCAGTAACCCACCAAGGCTTTTGTTCAAAATTAGACAGCGGCCCCCGAACAGCCTGCTCTAACTCAAACCATTTCCCCGCTGAACCAGCCTTTCTCTTCCCCTCATTTTAAAATGATGCCATCAAGTCGATCAGGCGCCGGCGAGCCACCATTGGGATGGCGGTGAAATGACAAGCGAGTTTCTCAGTGATTTATTCTGTTCCAGCACAGTTGAGCGGCTGTCCCTGTTGACGAGCACGGTGCGCTGCTCTGCGGTGCCTGGGAAAATCTGCATCTGTTACATGAGCAGAGCTTGTACAAAACTGCATGTTGTCAAAGTGGCAGGCTTGTCTCCCTGCTCTCTGCATGGTAGCTGCACTGCTACTACTGCTCAGGTCTACTGGGACCAGACACTGATACAAAGTATCCAACTTGCTGACTGACTTTAAGCATATAGGCTGTTATTGTAACTGCGGATACATTTGAACCATATGAATTAAATTGCAGCATTGGAGTCCATTATAAATGCACTGCACTCATTTTCAGATCTGACAACAAACACAAAGTAGAGCTATAACACCCTCTATAACAAACAGGCCTTACCACTTCCTCTATAACAGACAGGCCTTACCACTTCCTCTATAACAGACAGGCCTTACCACTTCCTCTATAACAGACAGGCCTTACCACTTCCTCTATAACAGACAGGCCTTACCACTTCCTCTATAACAGACAGGCCTTACCACTTCCTCTATAACAGACAGGCCTTACCACACCCTCTATAACAGACAGGCCTAACCACTTCCTCTATAACAGACAGGCCTAACCACTTCCTCTATAACAGACAGGCCTTACCACTTCCTCTATAACAGACAGGCCTTACCACTTCCTCTATAACAGACAGGCCTAACCACTTCCTCTATAACAGACAGGCCTTACCACACCCTCTATAACAGACAGGCCCTACCACTTCCTCTATAACAGACAGGCCTAACCACTTCCTCTATAACAGACAGGCCTTACCACTTCCTCTATAACAGACAGGCCCAACTACACCCTCTATAACAGACAGGCCTTACCACTTCCTCTATAACAGACAGGCCCAACTACACCCTCTATAACAGACAGGCCTTACCACTTCCTCTATAACAGACAGGCCTTACCACTTCCTCTATAACAGACAGGCCTTACCACACCCTCTATCACAGACAGGCCTAACCACTTCCTCTATAACAGACAGGCCTAACCACACCCTCTATAACAGACAGGCCTTACCACTTACTCTATAACAGACAGGCCTAACCACTTCCTCTATAACAGACAGGCCCAACTACACCCTTTATAACAGACAGGCCCAACCAAACCCTCTATAACAGACAGGCCCAACTACACCCTCTATAACAGACAGGCCCAACCAAACCCTCTATAACAGACAGGCCCAACCAAACCCTCGATAACAGACAGGCCCAACCAAACCCTCTATAACAGACAGGCCCAACCACACACTCTATAACAGACAGGCCCAACACACCCTCTATAACAGACAGGCCAAACACACCCTCTATAACAGACAGGCCTAAATAACAGACAGGCGCAACCATACCCTCTATAACAGACAGGCCTAAGCAAACCCTCTATAACAGACAGGCCCAACCACACCCTCTATAACAGACAGACAGACAGACAGACAGACAGACAGACAGACAGACAGACAGACAGACAGACAGACAGACAGACAGACAGACAGACAGACAGACAGACAGACAGACAGACAGACAGACAGACAGACAGACAGACAGACAGACAGACAGACAGACAGACAGACAGACAGACAGACAGACAGACAGACAGACAGACAGACAGACAGACAGACAGACAGACAGACAGACAGACAGACAGATGGGCAGATGGGGAGAGACAGAAGGGCAGATGGGGAGAGACAGACAGACATACATACATACAGACGGGCAGATTGGGAGACAGACGGACAGACAGACAAACAGAAGGGCAGATGGGGAGACAGACGGAAGGACAGACATGATTTTAATAATGACATTGGTATCTATGAATTACACAGCCCCGAGGTCCAACCTTGATGATCAGTGAGTGATTCCGCAGTTAGTCATTGAAGTGTATGATGATCCATTGCACCAGGAGGCAAAACACCCTCCTTCAGGGAGATGTTCATGTTCAGCAACGAAGCATGTGAAATAACACGTTCATAATCATCTACTAATACTAAGGAATGATGAAGATAATTAAAATGATATGTTAAACTGATTCGATTCAAACAAAAGCCCAACGCCTGCTCAGTTTAATCCCGATTTGGGTGACTTGATAAAGTTTACCATGGTGACACACAGATTCCTAGAATATTATAGGCAACACCTTTCCCGGAGCACTGTTGGACCACCTCCAAAGACAGTATTCTACCTGAGATGAGGCCCTGTAATCACTCATTGTATCTAGCTGAGAACAGCAGCCTACAGACATGTGAGAGGGAGGGAAGCTGCATCAACATCAGCCTAGCTGTCACTGCCCAGACCACTGTCCCTGTCCCTCTGACAGGCCTCAGCCCCAGCCTCCATAGATCATCCCTCCCTCCCCCCTCTCCCCTCCCTCTCTCTCTCTGTCCCCTCATCCCTCACTCCCCCCCCCCCCTTCTCTCTCTCCCACCCTCCCACCCTCAGTGGGTGCTGGCCTTGTCTGGCTGCAGCTGAGAGTGGGGGACCTGGAGTGGGATGCCTGACCAGCTGCATGCTTTTCTGTATGACCCCTGGAGAGGCCACAGCTACAGAGCAGGACACCTGTCCATCTCCCACGACCCTATCGATATGTGGTGTGTGTGTCTGTGTGTAGACAGGACACTGGGGAAGAAGGGAGGAAAAGGCGCGGGTTTCAGCCAGGCTGCCATGGTTGACCCGGATAGAGAAAGTGGGCTGACCCTGGCGGGGAGGAAGGGGAGTGGGGAGAGGAGGGGAGTGGGGAGAGGAGGGGAGTGGGGAGAGGTGATGGTCGGCTAGGCTGCTTATGTACAGTACCAATCATGGAGACCAATGATGCTAAACAAGCTACACATACAACTATTACTTCATTATTATTATTCATTCTAAATGAATTTGTAAACTAGTTTTAAAAAAAGCAATAGGCCTTTTCCTTCTGCTAACCTATTTTCCTTTGAAAAGTAGAGCAATCCCAATATAAAGTTCAGCCAGTCTGTACTTAGTAGGTCTGTGTGTGTGGATGTTTTGTGAAAATATACAGTCCCCCCGCCCCCCACCCCCCAGAAACTTTCAACTGTTGATAAAGATCAATAGCCTTGCTCGTGATATAAATTCTGAGCTCCAAGATTGTATTGATCCAACCTCTAATGCCTTTGGCTTCAGGATGGCATCATGAGGCAGACTTGAAAAAAAAATCTGGCAAAATACTGATGTAAAAAAGATTTATACTGTACCTCCCTAGCTAGCCTGTTGTTAAACAGTCTGTGGTTTCACTTGTAGCTACTGCCAGCTTGATTTCTTGTGAGAAAATCAGAGTGATAATGTATTTTCATTGTGTTGTTCACTTGTTATATGCAAATAGAAAATATTGGCAAGTTTACCTTCTTTTTTAATTTCATAACTTGCCTTGAAGTTCGGGAAAGTCATTGAATGGTGTCTAGCTCTGACTTTTTCCTACTTTATTTAAAACATACTTACTATGACTGACTGTGATAAGTGATTGCTTCACCTAGCTATCTTCAGATGAATGCACTAACTGTAAGTCTCTCTGGATAATGTAAATGTAAAATGCGTCAAGCAGAGTCACCTCAAACAGTCATAATAACATGTATATGGCTTTTAGGCTACGGGATCAAGCATTCATGCCATTCCAAACTGTATACAAATGCATGCAAACACAAACAGGCACGAACAGACACAGGCACGTTCACCCATGCACACAATTTCTCTGAAAGCCAAACTCTCTCACCACTCTGGCCCTAGCTTCAAGTGCGGGAGCGGTACAGGCAAAGGTGCTAATGTAGATCTGGCGCCTGGCACGTCAATATGACAGAGACACATTTTCCTCTGTTTGCCTCGGCCACCTGGCCCCTCCCTAGTGGTGTGAGGCCGACCTCCCCACCGCTGGACGCTCAGATATAGTCTGCACCAAGGGTCAAAGTTCAATAAGTAGGACAAAAACCAAAATGTGTGGGCGGGCGGGGGGGCTGCCATTAGTTATGCTGCTAAATGTCCCTCCCAGGTGCCACATGGCTGTAAGGAACAGACCCACCAGACCAGACTGATGGAACTGCTTGGACTGCTTTCCCTATTTGCCTGTTTCAAAGTAGCACATAGAACCCCCCCCCCTCCCACCAGGTGTCAAATCACTTTTTTACCCCCATGCTGAACCTGCCGTTCTTGTACATGTCAATATTTGGAGACTTGCCATCTTGAATTAGCATAGCATGGGAATATGGAGTGAAATGGCTCTGTAGAAGAGCATTCAAAGTTAGGACTCCTTTTTGAGGCAGACCTCTGTTGGGGTCTCCAACTGCAACTGGACCAGCTCATTGGTTAAGATTACCCTCATTTACTGACAATACAGTAGAAGAGGAAACTATACCCCCCTTCCCCAACACACACACACTCCACATGTACACACACAGACACACAGCTCCTTCACCCTTAACTCCACTCAACCCAGAGAAAGTTAAGTGATCAAGGAACACTGGATACTCCTCTCCTCTTTACATAGAAGTTCAAGTTTCCTGTCTAATTGGGGTCCTCCATAATGCCTGGGCGATTTACAATCATTTTCCTGCACCAGGCTTCTGGTTTCACCTGCCGTGGCGAAGATATCATTTCTCTTCACTGTAAAAGCCCAGAATACAGCTTGTCAGGCCCATTCCTCAAAACGCTACATTTCTGGGCCTGCTGACACATTCATAAATATGACACCTTGTTTTGTCCTCTTGGCGTCTTTTGGTTGGGGATAGCCTTTGAATTGGAAGCAGGTAAGCTAATAGGCTCTCTCTGATACATGGGAACCTGGGGTTTGGAGCTCCACGGAGGCCCCGGGCGACATATGACAAGCAGATAATGACTGTATACCTGTCAAGTCAAGGATATCTGTCTAGCACTAAATACAGATGTGCCTTTTTGACAACAAAATTCCAGCTTCTCTCTCGTTCTCCCTTTCACATGCACGCGAAAACACACGCACACACGCAGAAACACAGAGGAACAAAGGCCTCCTAAATGTATGCGATTATAATTGTGATTTTCTGCGCTGTCCGGTGTTCCCACGTAATACGTGTTTGAGAATGCATGGTCGGAGCTAATATGATTCCATTGTAGTCAGAGAAAGTGAGATAGGGGAGAGAAAGAGGGAGAGAGAGAGAGACTTTCTGTGTGTTGTGTGATGCCTCAGGGGTTGCAGGTGAAAGCAATCTCTGCCGTGAAACCCGACGAGATGCGCATTTCTGCACCCGGAGTGTTGCCGAAGCTGATTTCTTTTTGATAGGACAAAGCCACTGACACTCGGTTCCTCCATCACGCCAGGGCATGCCGCTGTTTTCATCTCCCTCCTATTCTATTCATTAGCTATCCAAACACGGCTGCCACAACACCAACACAGGGGAGCAGGGCCAGTGTATACAGATCTAGGAGTGAAGAGAATACACTATGGCGGCGGACAGAGAATGTGATACTGATATGAATATAAAACTTCATGTTCGGAGAAGGTCTGTGTGCTTCCATTACAAGGTCATATACAGTGCCTTCAGAAAGTATTCACACCCCTTGACTTTTTTCCACATTTTGTTGTTTTACAAAGTGAGATGAAAATGTATTTCATATAAAAAATTTAAAAACCCAGAAACGATCTACACAAAATACTCCAATGTCGAAGTGGAAGAAAAATTCTAACATTTGTAAAATATTTATTAATATCTTGATTATATAAGTATTCAACCCCCTGAGTCAATACATTTGGCACATTATTTCACCTTTGGCAAATGATTAAAACAATTCTACAAGTTCTGTCAAGTTGATTGTTGATCATTGCTAGACAGCCATTTTCATGTCTTGCCATACATTTTCAAGCAGATTTAAGTCAAAACTGTAATTAGGCCACTCAGGAACATTCAATGTCATCTTGGTAAGCAACTCCAGTGTAAATTTTCCAGTGTAAATTTTCACTCTGTCAATTAGATCATTATTGTGGCCACTACAATGTTGTTGATCCATCCTCAAGTTTTCTACCATCACAGATATTGAACTCTGTACCAATGGCCTCATGGTAACATCCCTGAGCAGTTTCATCCCTGTCCTGCAGCTCAGTCCAGAAGGGCGACTGTATCTTTGCTGTGTCTGGGTGGATTAATAAATAATGCACTGCATAATTAACCAAACCATGCTTACAGAGATATTCAATGTCTGATTTGTTATTGTTACCCACCTACCAATCACTGCCCCTTTATGAAGCGTTCAAAAAGCTCCCTGGTCTTTGTAATTCTAGGGGGCCCCCGACCCCCAAAGTATTTACTTTTTAAATGTAGCACATTTTTGGGGAACTCAGTCAGGATCTCAACTTACATTTTTGTCTAGTTTTAGTCACAGACATTTTAGTCACATAATAGTCTGTGCATTTTTGTCTATTAAACAATTCATTATCATGCTACCTCCAACTTCCATCATGTGCACATTCAGATAGCCTTGTACAACTAGGCCTACTATCTCCTCGTTTGTCTTGGCTGGCAACATTGATATTATGGCAGATTGTAACCAATGCTAACCATAAAGTAACCATATAGGCTATAAAGCCTTGGCTACAGGTTAAACAATTTACAGCTCAGATTTTCTCCCCATCATAACTGTCAAGGGGGTAAATAAGTGGTTTTGTCACGATCGTCGAAATAACATTCGGACCAAGGCGCAGCGTGATATGGGTTCCACATCTTTTTATTTGTGAAACGCACAGAAACAATAAAGAGCAAACGACACGTGAAGCTATTGAGTGCTCACAGGCAACTACACATAAACAAGATCCCACAAAAAAACAATGGGAAATTGCTGCCTAAATATGATCCCCAATCAGAGACAACGCTAAACAGCAGCCTCTGATTGGGAACCATACCAGGCCAACGTAGAAATAAAACAACCTAGATTACCCACCCAGTCACACCCCAACCTAACCAAAATAGAGAATAAAAAGGCTCTCTATGGTCAGGGCGTGCTAGTACCCCCCCCCCCCCCCAAGGTGCGGACTCCGGCCACAAAACCTGACTCTATAGAGTAGGGTCCGGGTGGGCATTTAGCGTCGGTAGCGGCTCCGGTGCGGGGTGAAGTACCCGCTCACCCCTCGGATCCAGCATCGGTGGCGGCTCTGGTGCGGCACTTTTCCCCCGCCCAGACCACGGGTCCGGCCATGGAGCCGGGTAGAACGCCATGCCCAGACTGGGCCTCGGCGCAGAGGAGGGCCCCGGCCATGGAGCGGGACTGGACGCCGTGCCTGGACTGGACATCGGCGCAGAGGAAGGCTCCTGCCATGGAGCGGGACTAGACACCGGACCTGGCCTGGGCCCCGATGCAGAGGAAGGCTCTGGCCATGGAGCTGGACTGGGCAACGGCGCAGAGGAAGGCTCTGGCCATGGAGCTGGACTGGGCAACGGCGCAGAGGAAGGCTCTGGCCATGGAGCTGGACTGGGCAACGGCGCAGAGGAAGGCTCTGGCCATGGAGCTGGACTGGGCAACGGCGCAGAGGAAGGCTCCGGCCTTGGAGCGGGACTGGACGCCGTGCCAGGACTGGACATCGGCGCAGAGGAATGCTCCTGCCATGGAGCGGGACTGTACGCCGTGCCTGGACGCTCCGGACCGTTGACCCTCGCTGGAGGTTCCGGACCGTGGACCGTCGCAGAAGGTTCCGGACCGTGAACCGTCGCAGGAGGTTCCGGAAGGTGGACCGTCGAAGGAGGTTCCGAACCGTGGACCGTCGTAGGAGGTTCCGGACCGTGGACCGTCACCGGAGGTTCCGGACCGTGAACCATCGAAGGAGGTTCTGGACCTTGAACCGTCGCCGGAAGCTCCGGACTGGGGACCGTCGCCGGAAGCTCTGGACTGGGGACCTTCGCCAGAAGCTCTGGACTGGGGACCGTCGCCGGAAGCTCTGGACTGGGGACCGTCGCCGGAAGCTCTGGACTGGTGACACGCGCTTCAGGGCGCGTGGGAGGAGCAGGCACAGGACGTATCAGAATGGGAAGGCGCACTGGAGGCCTAGTGCGTGGAGCCGGCCCAGGTGGTACCAGACTGGTGACACACACTTCAGGGCAAGTGCGAGGAGCAGGCACAGGACGTACCGGACTGGGGAGGCGCACTGGAAGGCAAGTGCGTGGAGCCGGCACAGATGTCACCGGACTGGGGACACACACTTCAGGGAGAATGTGAGGAGGAGACACAGGACGTACCGGACTGGGGAGGCACACTTGCGGCCAGATACGTGGAGCCGGCCCAGGTTTCATCGGACTGATGACACGTTCCTCCAAACGCCTGCGTTGCCGCATACTCCTAGCCAATTCCATTCTCCGCTATCCATCCTCACACTGTTCCAACGAATCCCAGGCAGGCTCTGGTACTCTCCTTGGGTCGACCGACCACCTCTCTATCTCCTCCCAGGTGGTCTCTGGCTCTCTCCGTTCACTCTCCTCTAATTTCTCCATCTTCTCCCAGATGGGCTCTGGTTCCCTCCTCGGCTCCGCCAACCAACGCGTGTGCCCACCCCCAAAATATTTTGGGGGCTGTCCTTTGGGCTTCTGTTGTGGCCGCGAACCCCGGCTTTGGCGCTGTCCTCCCTTCTCTCCTTGCGTCTGCCGCCAAGGAAGGCAATCCTGTCCTGCCAGGATTTCTTCCCAAGTCCAGGATCCCTTCCCATCCAAGATCTCTTCCCAAATCCAGGATGCCATCTCCTCCTGGGCACGTTGCTTGGTCCTGGTGTGGTGGGATCTTCTGTCACGATCGTCGAAATAACATTCGGACCAAGGCGCAGCAGGATATGGGTTCCACATCTTTTTATTTGTGAAACACACAGAAACAATAAAGAGCAAACGAAACGTGAAGCTATGGAGTGCTCACAGGCAACTAGGCAACTACACATAAACAAGATCCCACAAAAAAACTGTGTGGAAATGGCTGCCTAAATATGATCCCCAATCAGAGATAACGCTAAACAGCTGCCTCTGATTGGGAACCATACCAGGCCAACATATAAAGAAAACAACCTAGATTACCCACCCTAGTCACACCCCGACCTAACAAAAATAAAGAATAAAAAGGTTCTCTATGGTCAAGGCGTGACAGGTTTCCCTGAAAAGGAGATAATTTGACAAAAATGGCAGTATTACTGTACTCCTAATAGCACAAATAGCACACAAGAAAAGCAAAAGCAGCTTGCATTTTCAGACTGCGGGCGAGAGTAGCAACACAGCTGAATGAATAACAGCACACATGGTAAAATAGAGCTTCTGATGTGATCAAAGCAAAAATAGCCTACATGAAAGTAAGAGAGAGAGTAAACATGGTTTCATATAGTTGAGGTTAGTTACAAGTGAAGTCACCTGGTGAGTGACTGAAGTGACCGCATGGGAGCTGTGTGGGCGGATCAGCTCAATTATAAAACCTTTATTTAACTAGGCAAGTCAGTTAAGAACAAATTCTTATTTTCAATGACAGCCCTTGTTCTGGGGCAGAACGACAGATTTGTACCTTGTCAGCTCGGGGATTTGAACTTGCAACCTTTCGGTTACTAGTCCAATGCTCTAACCACTAGGCTACCCTGCCGCCCCAAATCAGATTGCTCTACTGAAAGATGTCAATTGGGGATTGCATGAACCATGCTGCCTGCTTCTGATTGGACAAAACAGATGAAAAGGAGCTTCATGTCAAATTAAATGTCGATTAGTCTCACGTGGAATTCTTGTCTCGTCACATTTTCGTCAACTAAATTGAAAGGTAATTTGTAATAGTTATCATTTTTTCCCAATGTGCATTGTCTCGTTCTCGCTTTAGTCAGGAATAACAGGTTATTGACTAATATGTTTCCTCAAAATTATTGTTGACAAAATTAACATTGCCATGTCAGCAATTTTTGGGGGATTGGTAAATTAGTCTTGTCAGCTATCCAAACTTGTAGTAATCATGGTTCGAATTACCGACCGGGGCCCTGACCTCCAGGGGGCCCCCATTGATTTTCTAAGTCACTATTACTCAGATTTCATATTGACATTGTATAAGTCATGGCAAAATGTGTAGAATTGCAGGAAATTTGCTTCCAAACTGCAAAAATGTCTCTCAGACCGATGTCATAATGTGTAGAATTGCCCCATGTGTAGCATGGCAGGAAACTCAATTTTGCTTCGAGCCCCCAAAAGGGTAGAGACAGCACTGGTAGTTGAATCTGTGCTTCAAATTCAATACCTGACTGAGGGATATTACAGATGTTGTAGGTATGGGGGACAGAGGAAGGGTTAGTCATTTAAAAATCATGCCAACCTCTATTATTCCACACAGAGTGAGTCCATGTAACTTTTTATGTGATTTGTTAAGACAAATTTACTTCGGAACTAATTTAGGTTTGCCTAAACAAAGGGGCTGAATACATATGCATTGATTATTTGTATAATTTGTTTTTTAAAAATCATCTAATTTTTCTTCCACTTTGACAGAGTATTTTGTGCAAATTGTTGACAAAAAAGACAATTAAATCAATTTTAATCCCACTTTAAGAAATCCAAGGGGTCTGAATACTTTTGCAAGGCACTGTATATATACATTTCTTCAATTCTATTTTTTGCACAGTTTGAATGTATTTTGCATCCATCCATAAATAAATAAATACAGTGAAAATCTGAGGCTTCAGCCCCGACCAAAATAAAGGGAAAACAGCATAGTACAGCAGCCAAGGGAATCCAAATGATTACTGCACTGCTGAGATGAATGAACAAGAGACAATTATACCTCATTTATGCACATTCAATTATGGCTCTGTACATGGAATTATTATGATTAGCAACAAACCATATTTTTCCATTCGTGGCGAGATACAGTATTTGGTGTTTGTAGGCATGAAGCTGCAATGCATTTAGCATAATCTCATAATAGGCCAATTTAAATATTTCTGCCCATTTTGGCCATACTGTAATCCCAAACAAAAACAATGCATTGGGCAGCACTCCACCAACAATATGAATGGAACTTATTATATGCCATTATTTATGGCAGCGAGATTATTTCCAATCCACTAGGTGCTTAGTGAACAATACAGAGGAAGGCTCCTGGTAAACGTATGCCTAATACCATAATCTGATTGTGGTTTTCAAACCATGTGTGTGGTCTGGAAGCTCAGGTCCAGTCCTCAACATTCAACCATCAACATATCCCCTTGTCTCAGAAATCAACTGTCTGCCTGTGGCCCATGCACCCGGCATTGTGCCTGTCTGAAAGAGTATTACGCTCCTTTTGATAAATCCCACTGCCGCTGAGGCCTCTCCCACTGCTGCCGCCAATGTAGCGCCCATCCCCCCCAAGGGAGAGGAACACTGACACTTATGACAGTTTATTATACAGAACATGGAACCCGGTTAAACAGATTGGAATCTCCCTGAACGTTGAGAGTGTTTCTCCCCGCCCCGCTCCGCTCTGCTCTGCACGACGCATTAATGCAATCTAGAGAAAGGCTGAAGAGCTTTTCTCCAGGTCAGCCAGCCAGCCAGCCAGCCAACCAGTCAGTCAGCAAACATCGGCCTCCGCCACAGCCGCCCCCGCCAGCTAAAATGGAAATGTGAGAACGGTGTAGACTAGCCTGGCTGACGGGGATTTAAGGTTCAGTACCGTCAAGATAAAGTAAAGCCTGACCTGGCAAAATGACACACTTTCCCCCTGTTCAATGGCCATAATAACGTGTTCCTATGCCGGGCCTGTAACCTTTTATTAGATTACAAGTAGCAGTTCTGAGGTCCTTTTCTAAACTGCAGGCAGCCAGAGAGCTACTTACTACTCTGTCCCTCCGAGGAACAGCTTGAGCTTTCAGGCGTACGGCCACAGAAATACCTCTTTCCTTTACAGGATTTCCGTGTTGGGTCCCTGGTATAGATGTAACTGCCATTATTCAGGTAAAGTACTATACATAATATCACAAGTCAAAGCAGTAGCGCAAACATGACATTCTATAAAGTGTTTTGTACATTTGAACTATTGGAATTGGAAAAAGTGTGAGTGACATGACAATCGACAAACGACTGAAGTACACCAACTCACATTGCGTTCACCAGAATTGGAAATGATCAAAATCCAAACAACATTGAGAGAGCTAGCAACGTCTTAGCCATCCATGTCTTTCCTCAGTTATAAACCAGGTGTTTCTCCATCAGGGTGTGTCAATGTGAGATCCTTGATGATCGTCAGGCTTTGCTCATATTCCTGTCCAGGGGGCCAGCATGTGCATGCACAGAGCAACATACAGTATGGTGGTGAATGAGAGCATTTGAGAAGGTTTGGAGTTGGAATAAAAGAAGGATTGTGAAATAGAAGACTGACAGGAGGTAAAAATAACTGCAAGTACTGTTGGCTCTCCAGCTTCCAACAATCAACCGGTTATTAGCAGTATGACTGAGAATAATAATAATACATGCTAATAACACAGGGTAACGTGTGAACAATGAACATGTGTTCATTGTTTTAGGACAAATTGTGGAACATGGGAGAGGTAAGTCATTTTTGTAATTGTGGGAAACGGCAGCAACATACTTAGGTGAGTCGAAGATAATTGTTTTAAAGTAAAGCTCAATATCTTTCTTTCCTTGTGACAACACATGGATCTGTTGTTCCTTTAAAACCCCTATTTGTTGCAATAAAGCCACCAGATCGCTTCATCCTCTAGTCAACTCAATACTGGGATGCAGTTGGAAGCCAAGCCGGTTTCTCCAGGAGCTCTAAGGCAACACACTTCTCTGCTCCCGGATCCCTTTATGAACACCTCGCCACTGATTCTTCTCCACTTCGGGGGACTTCTGTTCTATTCTTCACGGTCACAGGATTAAAGCATTAGACAACACAGCTCGCCTCGCCGTGTCACGTGCTTGGGTGCCGCAGCAAATGGCAAAGAGTGCTAGGCGAGCGGCAGGCGCAACAGGCGCCCCACTTGGCCACCCACACATCCAGGAGAGGGTGCGGGGAGCGGTATCAAACGGGGAACATCTGTGGCCACTGGGCCGTGCAGGACGGGGAACAATGGTGGCCCCCCCGGGGCCAAGGCAGGCACACAGAGCTCTGGCCTGCTCCTCGCTGCAAAGGCACAGAGGGCCAGGGAGCAAGACACACACACCACACACACACACACACACATACACACACACACACACACACACACACATACACACACACACACACACCCCAGTGTGGTAGCAGAACCAATGTGGAGAGACAGACAGAGCTAAAGATGCACAGCTACAACTCCAGCATTGAGGAACAAGAAGAAGAGGAGGAGGAGGAGGAAATAGGGGATCTCTTAAAGAGACACTGCCGGTCCTCCACCACCCTGGACCTATGGCTGGGTCATAGTAGAGAGTGGCCCCCCAGGCCCAGCATGTCTCCTATAGAGACACACATAGCAGAGCTACTGAAGAAAGTAACAAACAACACAAGGACTAATGAGTTGTGAGCAGCACTCCACACCTGCCTCTTTGGAAATGGAGGGATGTTGTGTTTACTCCAATGGTGCAATTTTGGGACCATAGAAAACTGAATATACACACTGAAGACAAGCAGTGGTCTGCTGATAAGCAAACATTGGATGGTTATTGTCTAGCTAGACTTCAGTTTTCTATGGTCCCACAACTGCACCATTGGAGTGCATTGCAATTGACCTGTCCCAGTTCAAATAATCATTGTGCTGGCTCAGGAATTATATTTGCATGCTCTGGTTTAGTGCACATTTTTGTTTTCCAAGCGCACCTGTAGGATTTACACTGAGCTAGCTACATGTTTTAGATGACATAGCATTGGCGGGATTCTTTACCATACTGTACCATGCCTGACACGCAGACCCCTTAATCAACCAAACGCTTGTAGGAGTTGCTTTTCAGTTTGACTGACAGAAGTCGTGCTTGACCAATTTTCTTACATACCCACCGGCCACTGACCCATTGTCTCAAAGGCAGACAGATGAAGCTAAGTGAGTCATCACTAATTTGTGCCCAAGTTACAATAAATTATTGTATCTGTATCACAGTGCATTTTGCACTCATTTAAATGTGTAATATGATAGGATCTAGGTTGGATGGGAAACATGTACCCTGTTGTCAAAGAATGCTGGAGAACTGCTCCAAGGGGGTTTGATGACTGCATAAGAGATGACAAATGACATAATAGCTTATATAATAAGGAAGTGTATGATCATTTGGCAGTGTCAAATTAAAACTCACAAAGTGATAGCGGCTGAAATAGTGGAACTCAACATTTGCAAAGGTTTTACTTTACTGCAAAGTTTAGACCAATTATTTTCAGTGGGGAAGAGAAGAAAAAACTATGTACATGTAATATATATATCCTGTCTTTATCCACTTAAAATGTATTGTTCTTCCTTCCATGTTTTATTCCCTCTTTAAAACAGGTGCTCTGGTTTAGTGCACACAGTTCCAGGCCATTGACCATATTAGGAGTCAACCGCTGCTTTTCTGTTTAGTTTCTGTATTTCTTATTTGGACTCTGATAGATCTTCATAGCTACATTACTCAAGAAAAATCTATAAATATGGTTTTCTCCTCCCATTCCAACCATTAGAATATGTCACGGAGCTCAGGGCTCATCTGTCTACTAGGCTATATTGCTATACTTTAGGATTGAATAAAGCAGCATGTGTCTAGAGCGACAGAGCAGAAGACATGCAGAGGTAACCGTACCTCCATATCATCAACAACATCTCCCCACAGAGACACATCATCACCTCGTCCTCACTGTTTACTTCTACAAGCAGAGCAAATCCCATCATGGCTCCTTAAATCTGCTCCGCAACACAATTTCATTCAAATATTCCACAGCTGTCGTGGCTCTCAATGGCCTCCCAAGTGGCTTTTGTTGTGTTGACACGCGGGAAACTGTGCACAGGCATGGAAACAGGGAAACAGACACTATGTCACCCCACCACCACCACACACATGTCCCCACCACTGATCCCCCTCTGTCGCAATGTCACCTTACTTGGCGTGCCAACTTGTCATGTTGTGGTTAGGTGAAGCGCCACACCAGCACGCTCACATGTGTTACCTATAAGAAGAATCATTGATGTGAAATGCTTTCATATGAGGACTGAATGTGGAATATATTTTGTACGTATGTCACTCATTGTAGGGACACTAAAGAGAATAGTAAGACCAGAGCACACAATTATATATATGTTTATGTGGGTGTTTGTGTATGTGCATACGCATCTGTGTCTTCTATGTTTGTTGTTTGTTTGGGTTTTATTTTAGTTGGCCCCTGCCCTAGCCCCCTGGACTGTATAGCTGTGTGGGCTCAGGTGCACAGGTCCTCCCAGCAGAGAGCTGTGGGCTGGTGCCCTCCTTTCCATCACTCTAGTGGGCTCCAGTGGCCTGAGCTCACTCACACACAACTGCCTGGACTGTGTGAACCACCAGGACTCTACTGGGGTTACCCCTACACTACACATCTACACATGAGACCAGCACTGGAGATCCAGGCTAAGATCACATCTACACATGAAACCAGCATGGGAGACAACAAAAAAAATGATTTTGAGGCTTGTATCTTGAATTCAGTCATTTTAGGTCAATCTTGTGTTAGGAGTGGCAACAGAAGACAGAGTGGAGTATCAGTCGAGTACAGTATGCACTTCAGAAACAAAATAATCAAGATAAGTCCCCCATGTCCCCATTCATTCAGCAATATTTCAAGTAGACTCAGAGTTCTGATATAGTGGCTGTAGATGTATTTTACAGTGCATTTGGAAAGTATTCAGAACCCTTGACTTTTTCCACATTTTGTTACGTTAGAGCCTTATTCTAAAATTGACTAAATCGTTTTTTTGCCTCATAAATCTACACACAATACCCAATAATGACAAAGCAAAAAGTTTTTTTTTAATACATCTTAGCAAATTTATAAAAAACTGAAATATTACATTTACATAAGTATTCAGACCCTTTACTCAAAACTTTGTTGAAGCACAGCAATTGGCAGCAATTACAGCCTTGAGTCTTCTTGGGTATGACGCTACAAGCTTGGCACACCTGTATTTGGGGAATTTCTCCCATTCTTCTCTGCAGATCCTCTCAAGCTCTGTCAGGTTGGATGGGGAACGTCACTGCACAGCTATTTTCAGGTCTCTCCAGAGATGTTTGATCGGGTTCAAGTCTGGGCTCTGGCTGGGCCACTAAAGGACATTCAGATACTTGTCCTGCAGCCACTCCTGTGTTGTATTGGCTGTGTGCTTAGGGTCATTGTCCTGTTGGAAGGTGAACCTTCACCCCAGTCTGAGGTCTGAGCACTCTGGAGCATGTTTTCATCAAGGATCTCTCTGTACTTTGCTCCGTTCATCTTTCCCTCGATCCTGTCTAGTCTCCCTGTCCCTGCTGCTGAAAAACATCCCCACAGCATGATGCTGCCACCACTATGCTTCACTGGAGGAATGGTGCCAGGTTTCCTCCAGACGTAACGCTTGGCATTCGGGCCAAAGAGTTCAATCTTGGTTACATCAGACCAGAGAATCTTGATTCTCATGGTCTGCGAGTCCTTTAGGTGCCCTTTGGCAAACTCCAAGCGGGTTGTCATGTGCCTTTTACTGAGGAGTGGCTTCCGTTTGGCCACTCTACCATAAACACCTGATTTGTGGAGTGCTGCAGAGATGGTTGTCCTTCTGGAAGGTTCTCCCATCTCCACAGAGGAACTCTGGAGCTCTGTCAAAGTGACCATTGGGTTCTTGGTCACCTTCCTGACCAAGGACTTTCTCCCCCGATTGCTCAGTTTGGCCGGGTGGCCAGCTCTAGGAAGAGTCTTGGTGATTCCAAATTTAAGAATGATGGAGGCGACGGTGTTCTCGGGGACCTTACATGATGCAGAATGTTTTCCCCAGATCTGTGCCTCGACACAATCCTGTCTCAGAGCTCTACGGACAATTCCTTCGACCTCATGACACAGTTTTTGCTCTGACATGCATTGTCAACTGTGGGAACATACAGTGCCTTGCGAAAGTATTCGGCCCCCTTGAACTTTGCGACCTTTTGCCACATTTCAGGCTTCAAACATAAAGATATAAAACTGTATTTTTTTGTGAAGAATCAACAACAAGTGGGACACAATCATGAAGTGGAACGACATTTATTGGATATTTCAAACTTTTTTAACAAATCAAAAACTGAAAAATTGGGCGTGCAAAATTATTCAGCCCCTTTACTTTCAGTGCAGCAAACTCTCTCCAGAAGTTGAGTGAGGATCTCTGAATGATCCAATGTTGACCTAAATGACTAATGATGATAAATACAATCCACCTGTGTGTAATCAAGTCTCCGTATAAATGCACCTGCACTGTGATAGTCTCAGAGGTCCGTTAAAAGCGCAGAGAGCATCATGAAGAACAAGGAACACACCACGCAGGTCCGAGATACTGTTGTGAAGAAGTTTAAAGCCGGATTTGGATACAAAAAGACTTCCCAAGCTTTAAACATCCCAAGGAGCACTGTGCAAGCGATAATATTGAAATGGAAGGAGTATCAGACCACTGCAAATCTACCAAGACCTGGCTGTCCCTCTAAACTTTCAGCTCATACAAGGAGAAGACTGATCAGAGATGCAGCCAAGAGGCCCATGATCACTCTGGATGAACTGCAGAGATCTACAGCTGAGGTGGGAGACTCTGTCCATAGGACACCAATCAGTCGTACATTGCACAAATCTGGCCTTTATGGAAGAGTGGCAAGAAGAAAGCCATTTCTTAAAGATATCCATAAAAAGTGTTGTTTAAAGTTTGCCACAAGCCACCTGGGAGACACACCAAACATGTGGAAGAAGGTGCTCTGGTCAGATTTACCCAAAATTGAACTTTTTGGCAACAATGCAAAACGTTATGTTTGGCGTAAAAGCAACACAGCTCATCAACCTGAACACACCATCCCCACTGTCAAACATGGTGGTGGCAGCATCATGGTTTGGGCCTGCTTTTCTTCAGCAGGGACAGGGAAGATGGTTAAAATTGATGGGAAGATGGATGGAGCCAAATACAGGACCATTCTGGAAGAAAACCTGATGGAGTCTGCAAAAGACCTGAGACTGGGACGGAGATTTGTCTTCCAACAAGACAATGATCCAAAACATAAAGCAAAATCTACAATGGAATGGTTGAAAAATAAACATATCCAGGTGTTAGAATGGCCAAGTCAAAGTCCAGACCTGAATCCAATCGAGAATCTGTGGAAAGAACTGAAAACTGCTGTTCACAAATGCTCTCCATCCAACCTCACTGAGCTCGAGCTGTTTTGCAAGGAGGAATGGGAAAAAATGTCAGTCTCTCGATATGCAAAACTGATAGAGACATACCCCAAGCGACTTACAGCTGTAATCGCAGCAAAAGGTGGCGCTACAAAGTATTAACTTAAGGTGGCTGAATAATTTTGCACGCCCAATTTTACAGTTTTTGATTTGTTAAAAAAGTTTTAAATATCGAATAAATGTTGTTCCACTTCATGATTGTGTCCCACTTGTTGTTGATTCTTCACAAAAAAATACAGTTTTATATCTTTATGTTTGAAGCCTGAAATGTGGCAAAAGGTCGCAAAGTTCAAGGGGGCCGAATACTTTCGCAAGGCACTGAATGTAGACAGGTGTGTGCTTTTCCAAATCATGTTCAATCAATTGAATTTACCACAGGTGGACTCCAATCAAGTTGTAGAAACATCTCAAGGATGATCAATGGACACAGGATGCACCTGACCTCAATTTCGAGTCTCATAGCAAAGGGTCTGAATACTGATGTCAATAAGGTATTTCTGGGTTTTTTTGTTTTATATAAATTTGCACAGATTTCTAAAAACCTGTTTTTGCTTATTCATTATGGGGTATTGTGTGTAGATTTAGGATTTTTAAAATCCATTTTAGATTAAGGCTGTAAACGTAACAAAATGTGGGAAAAAGAAGGGGTCTGACTACTGTAGCTATAGAATAACAGGTGGTCGGGACACTGACGGCAGCTCTCTAACGTTTACCATAACATACACAGACATGAGAGGATGAGGAGTTACACCTGAGGACAATCAGTGTGTTTAACTAGCACTTAGTGACTTATTAAATGACTGATCTTAATCTTCCAACTGAAGTGTTTGCCTCCTGAATAGGCGTTTCCTTCACAAGACTGACATACTAGCCATTTTTGTTTGCCAAGCGCACTTATAGGATTTACACTGAGCTAGCTACATGTTTTAGATAACATCGCATTGGTGGGATTCTTTACCATACTGTACCATGCCTGACATGCAGACCCCTTACTCAACCAACGACTCGTATGAGCTGCTTTTCAGTGGGATTGACAGAAGTTGAGTTTGGCCAGTTTTCTTACATACCCATCAACCACTAACCCATTGTCTCAAAGACAGACAAATTAAGCTAATTTAATCATCACTAAGCTGTACCCAGGTTACAATAAACTATTGTATCTGTATCACAGTGCATTTTGCACTCATTTAAATGTGTAATATGATAGGATCTAGGTTGGATGGGAAACATGTACCCTGTTGTCAAAGAATGCTGGAGAACTGCTCCAAGGGGGTTTGATGACTGCATAAGAGATGACAAATGACATAATAGCTTATATAATAAGGAAGTGTATGATCACTTGGCAGTGTCAAATTCAAACTCACAAAGTGATAGCGGCTGAAATAGTGGAGCGCAACACTACATTTCATAACAAAAGTAAACTAAAAATTACAAAAAATGACAAGGTTTTACTGCAAAGTTTAGACTAATTATTTTCAGTGGGGAAGAGAAGAAAAAACTATGTACATTTATTCTATATATTCTGTGTTTATCTATTTAAAATGTATTGTTCTTCCTTTCATGTTTTATCACCTCTTTAAAACAGGTGCAAATTCTTTATGCAGGTGGTGAGAGTAGGCAAAGACACTTTCATCACACTGACCCTGGCCACGTACAAGGGCCCCCCCAGGGGTTGTGCTTAACCCCCTTCTGTACTCCCTGTTTATCCATTTCTGTGTGGCCACGCACAACTCCAACTCCATCAAGTTTACTGATTACACGACAGTGGTAGGCCTGATCACCAATGGTGATGAGACAGCCCACAGGGAGGTCAGTGACCTGGCAGCGTGGTGCCAGTGTAACAGTATAACTTTAGACCGTCCCCTCGCCCATACCCGGGCGCGAACCAGGGACCCTCTGCACACATCAACAACAGTCACCCACGAAGCATCGTTACCCATCGCTCCACAAAAGCCGCGGCCCTTGCAGAGCAAGGGGAACTACTACTTCAAGGTCTCAGAGCAAGTGACGTCACCGATTGAAACGCTATTTAGCGCGCACCGCTAACTAAGCTAGCCGTTTCACATCCGTTACACCAGGACAACAACTTCTAGCTCAATGTCAGCTGGACCAAGGAGTTGATCGTGGACTATAGGAAACAGAGTGGGGTGCACATCCCCATCCATATCGACGGGGCCATAGTGGAGAGGGCAAGAGCTTCAAGTTCCTCTGTGTCCACATTGCTGAGGACATAACATGGTCCTCTTACACCAGCACAGTCAAGAAGGCACGGCAGCGCCTCTTCTTCCTCAGGAGGCTGAAACGATTTGGCATGGCCCCTCAGATCCTCGGGAACTTTTACAGCTGCACCATTGAACGTTTCCTGACTGGTTGTATCACCGTCTGGTATGGCAACTGCTCCGCCTTCGACAGGAAGGCCCTACAGAGGGTGGTGGGGATGGCCCAGCGCATCACTGGGGGCGAGCTCCCAGCCATCCAGGACATACTTGCCAGGCTGTGTCTGAAAACGGACAGAAAAATTGCCAAAGACTCCATCCACCGGAGACATGGATTGTTCTCCATGCTCCCGTCTGGCACATCAAGGCTCTGACCAGCAGAATCCTAAACAGCTTCTATCCGCTTGCCACAAGACAAATGGCTACTACTATGTTTACTTTGTTAAATGGCTAATAAATACTGCTCTCCCACAGACTATCCACACAGACTCTATGCCCATCCACAGGTCCCTACCCACTCAGACACACAAACCTTCACTGTCACTCCTACTCACACACACATACACACACGCCCCCCCCCCCCCCCCCCCCCCCACACACCTACGCTGCTAATAAAATGATTACTGATTAGATGTATTACTACCACTACGGTGCTGTTCATTGATTACCATTAGTATCTCTCTATTTATCCAGCTACTGGTCACTATTACTCCTGTTTCCATGTATATATTACCATTAGTATATTACAGAGCTATATATACTGTGTGTAAAAACCATTAGTAACACCTGCTTTCCATGACATAGACTGACCAGGTGAATCCAGGGGAAATCTGTTACAGGTTTTGTTTTTTCCATTTATGTTTGGAGGTTGGACTAGCACGTACAGTATAGCTTGTTAGCATGTAGGGCGCACCGATTGGTGTGACCTAGTTAGTCCGTATGTGTTACACCTGTGCTGGTTGCCATCTTGTTAGTGGGAAGGTGTTTCGCTTGTGCTGGCCCAGGTGCTATTTAAAAGTGGCTGGCCCAGGTGCTATGTAAAAGTGGCTGTTCCAGGTGCTATTTAAAAGTGGCTGGCCCAGGTGCTATGTAAAAGTGGCTGGCCCAGGTGCTATTTAAAAGTGGCTGTCCCAGGTGCTATTTAAAAGTGTCTGTCCCAGGTGCTATGTAAAAGTGGCTGGCCCAGGTGCTATGTAAAAGTGGCTGGCCCAGGTGCTATGTAAAAGTGGCTGGCCCAGATGCTATTTAAAAGTGGCTGGCCCAGGTGCTATGTAAATGTGGCTGGCCCAGGTGCTATGTAAAAGTGGCTGGCCCAGGTGCTATGTAAAAGTGGCTGGCCCAGGTGCTATTTAAAAATGGCTGGCCCAGGTGCTATTTAAAAGTGGCTGTCCCAGGTGCTATTTAAAAGTAGCTGGCCTAGGTGCCATGTAAAAGTGGCTGGCCCAGATGCTATTTAAAAGTGGCTGGCCCAGGTGCTATGTAAAAGTGGCTGTCCCAGGTGCTATGTAAAAGTGGCTGTCCCAGGTGCTATGTAAAAGTGGCTGGCCCAGGTGCTATTTAAAAGTGGCTGGCCCAGGTGCCTTTCTTTAAGTTTGGTGTGGGTTTTTCTTTTGTTTGCCTCTTTTGGGCTAATTTAGTGGGTGTCTTTTAGGTTCCAGTTGTTGTTGCTAGTCAACTTTCAGTGGGCACCCCCATGAGTGTCCTTCGGAACCCCTACTAAAACCCCACCTGTTTTGTTGTGGTTGTTGGTTAGTGACTCTTTGTAAGTTCCCTGTTCTGTTTGAGTGAAATTTTAGTTTTTTTTGCTGAGGAACGTAACATGATCCCTTATTGATGATGTCACCTGTTAAATCCACTTCAATCAGTATAGATGAGGGGGGGGCAGGTTAAGGAAGGATCTTTGAGCCTTGATACGATTGAAACATGGATTGTGTGTGTATGCCATTCAGAGGGTGAATGGACAAGACAAAATATTTAAGTGCCTTTGAACGGGGTATGGTAGTAGCTGCCAGGCGCATCGGTTTGTGTCAAGAACTGCAACGCTGCTGGGTTTTTCATGCTCAACAGTTTCCCGTGTGTATCAAGAATGATCCACCACCCAAAAGGACATCCAGCCAACTTAACACAACTGTGGGAAGCATTGGAGTCAACGTGGGCCAGCATCCCTGTGGAATGCTTTCGACACCTTGCAGAGTCCATGTCCCGACAAATTGATGCTGCTCTGAGTGCAAAATGGGGTGCAACTCAATATTAGGAAGGTGTTCCTTATGTATTGTACACTCAGTGTATACTGGCATTCTCATGTTTCTTCAACCTATATCCTACTTCTTGTTTTAAATTGTTTTATTCTATGTATATTATTATTATTATCATCATCTTCACTGTATTGTTGGGAAAGAACTCTCAAGGTAAGATTTTCACTGTTATATTTTACACCTGTTGTAACCTCTGCACTTGGCAAATAAACTTTTGAAACTATTAAATTCCATTGTATCTTGCCAAGCAGGTATCTGATGTGTCACACACTGTGATAATTCATGGTATAATGACAGACAGGTATGAACAGAGAGAAACTCCCATGCTACTGTATCCACAATACACTGTGGCATTTGCAGACTTGAGTGGTATAAAATGTAATCCCGCAGAAATAATGCTGAAAGGATAGTCCTGTGTCTTTCCTCACCTTGTGAGTACTACAGAGAAACGGGGAGAGAGGGAAAGAGGCAGAGAGGGTAAAGGAATGAGAGATGGGACTGAGAAAGTTTTCAAAAATACATAGAGACAGAAGGAGAGGAGAGAGCCTCCATTCGGGTGGCTTCCTGAGACACAGCCGAGTCTTAATCAAAATCCACACAGGAAGAGCTACTTGAGTAACTTAATCAAAGATGAGTCTGCTGTGTATTAATAATGGAGCACGGCAGTGGAATGGAGTTTTACTTATTCAGGACTGTGCGCTTACTTTACCGCATACCTTTCAGAGTATTATTAGGCACAGGGTTCACAAAGTGTGTGTGTGGCAAAAGACTGAGACATGCTAATAGAGGTCTTACGCCAATGACAGCTCCCCCCTCGTTCAGTTCACCTACCACCTTTACTGGTGAAAGACAAGTCCAGTATGGAGTCTGATGCTCGGGCACAGTCTGGCCCATTCCTGGCCCTGACCTACCTTCATTATAATAGATATGGTTTGTCGTTCATAGCGTGTTGCAGCAGAGCCGAGGTCTTAGAAGCAGGTGGTCTTTTCTCGTTTAGAGGAGTATAACTCATGTCATCGGATTGGCCGTATATGTCAGGATGTCTTGACGAATCTCCCCCTTTCCCTCTTCCCCTGCCCACCTCCCTGCCCACTCTTCCAAAAAACCCATAGGTAGAACTTCAGAGCCCCACACCTGCCTTCCCCAAGGCGACGGTACTTGGGAAAATATCTGTGGGGCAGATAGGGGGCCGACTGTCTTTGGTTTTCCTGTGACAACATGGAAGCGAGTCAGGTCCTTCTTTCAGTGTTTGATGGAGGTGGATCGTTTCCATCGTCCAACTATGAGGCCTGTGTCAAAAACCCGAAGAAAACTACCTGATTGAAGCTAGCATGACTCAGTGACAGTTGCGGGCCGAATCTGACGAAAAATACAAAACCTCTAAAGTTACAGATAATTCTCTTCCATTATATTTCCTTCTTATAACCGTCCTACCTAAAACACATTCTGATGTTTATTGCTTAAAAATAATAATATCCCAGACCTAGACATCCAAAACATCTCTTCTTAGATGATAATTCCTTATTTTCCTCAAAGGTGAGATATTTTTCAAGGACGCATTGCCAGGAACTTTTAAGTTGCGAACATTACATTTTTTTTAGGGTTTACTTCTCTAGTCTTAATCTGGGCGAGACAATAGGGGTAAGAGAACAAATAAAAAATCATCCCGAGTGCTTTACACTAAACCTCTGTCTGGTCATGTCACTACAGCACTGGGATCTAGCAAACCTGTGACAAACAAACACTGACGTTTCATGTGATTATTGAAGAAACCGCAGCAGACAACGGCCTTTGTCGATACAGTGGGACCCAGATGCGTGTTAACAACAGAAATGGCGGACATGTGTGGCGTGCAGATAGGGACGGGGACGGTAATTAGCTCAGCGAGAATACGGCGAAGCCCGCCATTGTCTAGGCGCCCGGAATGCCTGCACTTCAATGGCAACCTCACTTGTGGATTTGGACGCCCCAGATTGAGACGATGTGACTGGCTATTGTTCAGCTAAATGCTATTAACTTCTAAGCTGAGTGACACATAAAAGTGAAGCTGATGTAAATTACAATTCCCTCCTCATAATCCACTTGCTGATGGGAAACATTAGAGAGGCCTTGTGTCTTAACAACAGATTACCGGGTTGAGCTTTAACACTCTGCAGGTTTTAGTGAAATAGCGAAGATGCCACAGGATTTCTGTTTTATCCACCCATTCCCTTCTCCCCCCCCTCTTCCCTCCTTTCATTGATCCTTTAGTGGTATTCAGTATCTGCCAATGGTGCATGCCCGCAGGGGGTCCACCAAATCCATTATCAGTTAGAACAACAACCTCCACAGTGTTTTTACTCAGACTGAATTTCAGAGTGGGGAGGGAAAGTGGGGGCTGGCCCGTACCTTTTGAAGAAGATTATAAGAAACCAGAGAGACAAACGGGCGACACAAAAACACAGCGAACAATGAAAGAAAGTTCTAGTTGCCATTGTGTGTCAGAGATGTGCCACATTGGCTACCTACGCTTACTCCTGTCTCCTGAGATGGTGAACAACGGACATAATCAGGGCTATTAATGGAACAGGACAACAGTACTCTCACTCAGAGGTGCATTCTAATATCACAATTAATTGACATAGTTTGTTTTGGTTTGTGAGAGGTAAAAATTTCATGCTATCACGGAACATAAGTTATTGGCAAAGTTATGTTTAATATGTATAATGATACTGTAGAATATTGTGGAAATACAATATTATATATTTAGGTTAACAGAACCAACACCTGCGTTTTCCAATGTGTGTTAGGAGTGGTTAGGGGTGTTGGGTGTGAAAGCTGAGCGTACCAAGAGTACTGCTGGTGATCTCTGGGAAATCACTCCACACCTCGCTAATTAGCGCTAGCTTCTTTTTGTGTGATTGCACCGGGGCCCTCTGAGCATGCTCAGTAAGAGACTGTGTTTACCTGTGCTCCAGAACACACGTCAGCACGCTGACAAAGGCATGACAAAAACTGGATCCCCCTTATCTAGTCAAGATGCCTCCCGAGGTGTGCTGAAAGTGACAGGCTGAATAAGTGTGGAGGCAGTCGGAGAGAGAGAGGCAGAGCTAATCCCCAGAAACATCTGTTTGTTCTCTCTGACTAAAACGGCGGGCGCCCAGACTGACGAGCTACATCTGCATGGGAGTTGCCCCTATTTCTGCCGTGCATGGCGTGCATACACGCACAGGTGGTGGCCCCCGTTAGGACTGTCAGGCATGGAGCAGCTCTGACTTCATAGCAACTCCACAGCCTGGCTGGCTGCATTGGTCCCTCTGCTGGCTAGAGCCTCACCAGCGTGGCGACATAACGACGCACACTCTTAGAAAAAAAAGGTGCTATCTGGAACCTAAAAGGGTTCTTCGACTGTCCCCATAGGAGAACCCTTTTGGGTTCCATCTTTCCACAGAGGGTTCTACATGATACCAAAAAGGGTTCTCCGATGGGGACAGCCAAAGAACCCCTTCGGAGTCCTATTATCTAAGAGAGTAGCTTCCACAACCACCACACTGCCCGCTTCTGAGTACCAGCCTGCGCCAGCCCAGTACGGTGTGTAGCACAGCGTGCCTAACCCCCGGGTTCCATTAATCCTGGCTGCATGCCATTCCTCAGATTATTCACTCTATTTCTTTAAAAGCTTTTAAAGAAAATGAGAGGGCCAGAGAGGGGGGGAGTCCTGCGAGTAGAGAAGGGCTAAAGAGTGGTAGGTAGGGGCTGCAGGAGCTGTTGGGTGACATCTTAACGCAACTAACCTTAAATAGCCACTTGTGTGACCTATGCATATTCCAACACACCACTCCTCCCGTTGGGGCAGGAGGGAACCGGTCGGGCTGGAACGGCATGTTGTTCCAGGTCCCTCTGGCTCTCACAGGAGTCGTGACATGACGTTACTCCTGCCGCCGTACTGTAGCTGGCCCGCTGTCAACAACAGGGCATAAGGTTCTGAGCAACTGAGCGCACCTATCCAACTGTGTCATCTTCAACACCCAAGGCCTTTCAAATGCCACTCTTTCATTGTCTTTCTCTTTACATAAATATACCCTCCAAAATAAAAGTGTTGTCAGCGCATTTATCCCCCAGACATGCATTTTTAAGAGCAAGAACCACAGGCATTTTGGGAGACGCCAAAACTTAAACGTTTGCTTCAGGTGATACTGGTGTAGAACAAGGTCTTTATAGCGTATAATAGATCTTTAGAGATATTCAAATGATTGAACTCTCACAAAAAAAAGCTCTTTATCTCATAATGTTTTGGTTTGTCTTCTCCTAAACACAGTTGGCGAGTGAATCTACAAAGAGAACAGAGCACTGTGTGAATTGACAGGCATTCCAGGAAAATAGAGCAAGTCGAAAGCATTCTCTGTAGTGGAGTAAAGGTCAGAGTCACACTTGTCATCCTGCAAGGAGACGTGTTTGGAGAGCCGTAAAGAGCGGCGCACACAGCTCTAATGTGGCCTTAATAAGCAAACACAAAGAACTCGGATGTTGCGTGTTATGCAAACAAGGAAGATTTACCAAATAAAATCCCTATTTCTCCACCCAAATTTCAGAGGCTTTACGGTAGCCAAGATGTGGAGAAGTATGAAGAGATGAGGAGAAAAATCTGAATTACTTACCAAATTATAATGCTGAGAACCTTAGGCACGTCTCCAAGATAAAATACTGGGAATGGTGTATTTAAAGGTTAATGGTCATGAGTGTTCCTGAGTGTGTGTGTGTGTGTCTGTGCACATGTGCACACATCAGCCAAGGCAGATGAGGATGACAAATGTGTTCACGTGAGCGAGCGTGTGATGGAGGGATGTTGAATCGACATCGAGGGAGGACGGGGGAGATGGCACTTTGAGTTCCATCCTCTCGTCCTCCCTCCATCCCTCTGTTTCCTAAAGGCACAAACTCTGCGAGTTGTCACCTTGGAGTAGTCTGGAGGCCTGCTGAAGCACCTGACTCCTCGGGAGAGAGAATGTCAGCCCGAGCCCTGGGCAGTTTTGACAAACAGAGTATATATTGATACATGATAAAGTATGCTAGAAATCACCCCACTGCCAAAGGCTACTATAGTTTTAATATCATCATTTGAATTAACAAGCATTCTGTGGAGAAATAATGAGCTTTCATTATTCAGAACATCATCCTTACCCGGAGAGCTCAGAAGCTATTAGTGCTTGAGAACTTAATGAAAAGAAGATAAAGAAGGTTTGAGATAAAAGTTTGAATGACCACACTCGGTAACCAGAGTTAAATTTTAATGCGGCCCAGTGGATGACGGATAGCCTCTTATCTCAGCCTCAGCCGGGAGGAGGAAGGGTGGACAGGGCGAGCGACCCCCAGAAGGTGCCAGGAAGGCTGGCGCACAGGTGAAGGATGGGTGCCCACCTCATATCAGTGAGTTACCACGACAGGGCTGGCAGAGTGTGCCCATCAGGGTAGTGCCAGCCTTCCCCTAGTGTGATCCTGTAGGTGAAGATAACCTCACACATGTGGCTCAGACCTCCTAAACTGACTGTTAACTGTGTCTCAAATGTGTTATTTTTGTACAGTACTGTAAAAGTGACATGCCAATGGGTAAGCTATGGTTCATTAATTAGCTATACATATGACTTCTATACAATAACCATGCTATGCCCAGTGACATGTACTGGACCATCAGTCTTTTTCAAACATGATTTCCTTCAGTGTGCAGTGACTGCAGTGTATCACATAATTACACAAATTGCAATAATGTAATGTGTTTTCCTGACAGGAGGGTACCACTATGTAATCGCTGAACAATTACTCTTTGCAATCAAAGTCAAGTCAACACAGGTCAACGACAACACATTGATAACAAATCCAAATGAATGACGACTGGTTGGAGAAATGTGAGTGATGTTCTAGTCTAACGTTATATGTGGAAAGTGCACAGTGAAAAAAAACAGAAAGACTAGGGGGGGGGGGGGGGGGGGGGGGTTGTAGAGAACCGCTGGAGTAGCAGGGCGACTCATTCTCTCTCTCTGTGAAGCGACTGCCTGTGTTTCTCCCAAGGGGCCTAGGGAAGTATGTTTGCTTGCTGAACCATTGTGATGTCTCCAACAGACATGTCTGCTGGGCTGGGGGTTATCTTTGTGAATGGGAGAGGAATGATTGATTTGATGAATGAGTGGATATTTGCGGGAGTACTGGTGGCCAGTGTGCAATTTGGTAAGGGAATATTTTTTTTGCAAGTTCTTTAACAGCTGCTAGAACCTTTAGCATTGGATGCAGACTGCAAAAGTCACAGCTTAATGAATGGCCAGCGAGGAGTTTTTTTCCTGTTCTCTCTTGAGAGCAAAATGGAGGCACGCCACATCACACTTTCTATCTTCCTTAGCTGACGATTGTGTTCATGCATGAAGCGGCATCCAACTAGAAATGACAAGTTCCATCTGAATGAGGTTTAATTCACATGCTTCGAATGGCCAGTTAATTCTGGTGTTTCAGCTAGGCGACTAGATCCCTCTTAGTCTATAGAACTAAGTTATATATTATTATCCAGAGCATTCAGAAGTTCCCCTAAGAAAGTGCCATTCAATCTATAGATAATATACTGTGCATACTCAGGCCTACATCAACATGGTTGGTTGCTCGCCTCATATTTGTAATATTCGACATTAATGGTAAGTGCGGTTGAATGATACAATTTACCACATCTCACCGCATTAAGTTTCAAATACCTCCAACCAAAACCCCAGGGACTGACTCCTCGCCTAAAGTACTTCAGTCTGGTTATCTTTCTGGAAATGGTCTGCACCTTGTCTCATTCCTATACATCAAATCAAATCAAATTTGATTTGTCACATACACATGTTTAGCAGATGTTAATGCGAGGGTAGCGAAATGCTTGAGCTTCTAGTTCCAACAGTGCAGTAATAACCAACGAGTAATCTAACCTAACAATTTCACAACAACTACCTTATACACACAAGTGTAAAGGGATGAAGAATATGTACATAAAGACATATGAATGAGTGATGATACAGAACGGCATAGGCAAGATGCAGTAGATGGTATCGAGTACAGTATATACATATGAGATGAGTAATGTAGGGTATGTAAACATATAAATGTGGCATTGTTTAAAGTGGTTAGTGATACATTTTTTACATAAATTTTTCCATTATTAAAGTGGCTGGAGTTGAGTCAGTATGTTGGCAGCAGCCACTCAATGTTAGTGGTGACTGTTTAACAGTCTGATGGCCTTGAGATTGTTTTTCAGTCTCTCGTTCCCTGCTTTGATGCACCAGTACTGACCTCGCCTTCTGGATGGATGATAGCGGGGTGAACAGGCAGTGGCTCATGTGGTTGTTGTCCTTGATGATCTTTATGGCCTTCCTGTGACATCGGGTGGTGTAGGTGTCCTGGAGGGCAGGTAGTTTGCCCCCGGTGATGCGTTGTGCAGACCTCACTACCCTCTGGAGAGCCTTATGGTTGTGGGCGGAGCAGTTGCCGTACCAGGCAGTGATACAGCCCAACAGGATGCTTTCGGTTGTGCATCTCTAAAAGTTTGTGAGTGCTTTTGGTGACAAGCTGAATTTGTTCAGCCTCCTGAGGTTGAAGAGGCGCTGCTGCGCCTTCTTCACCACGCTGTCTGTGTGGGTAGACCAATTCAGTTTGTCCGTGATGTGTACACCGAGGAACGTAAAACTTACTACCTATCAAGAACACATATATATGTTGCCAATGTGCATTTCAGTATATAAAACTCATATGTAGGCCTATATAATATTTTTTAAATAACCAATTAATACTTCTACTAGGACAATAAAGTTAGACATCAAACTCAGGTGTTTTATAGGAAAAAGGTAAATATAATTTGAATGGATTTTACTCCACAGCTTGTACTATTTGTACCACAGTATGTTTTACACTTCAAAGAAAGTGCTTAATTTTTTAAGTTCCCATAAAGAATCCTTACCCAAAATAGGGACTCTGTTTATGGTGGCCATATAACCGTAATTAAACACACCCATGTGTTGCCTGCTACAAGCTCTTAACACGGAACAGCGGCAATACAACCCCACAAAATAGAGTTGAGGGGAGAGAAAGGAGAAAGTTTACCTTTGGATTCCACACATAAACAGCCTGCTTTGGCCTACGTCATCAACTTCTATATACTCCAGCTAATATCAATGTGATAAAGCAGCTGTTCACTTTGATAAATCCAACATTTACTAACTGTTTGCATATTCATCACTTAACTCAAAGTGTATAAATTCTTGTTGAAATCAATGTCCAATTCTGAGTTTCTTAAATCTCAAAAACCTGAAGCAAAGTATCTGACACGGATTAAAGACGACACAAGGGTAGCAGGAATTTCTCCCCAAAAAAGTGGTTTTCAAATGGAATTTACTGGGGATACTATAATATCTAACGCCAGCCTTCCTGATAACTTCAACCTCTTTAATTTGCCTCTATTGCATCACTTTGGTTGGGATTTATATTTGTAGCACTGCTGGGGCCTGGAATGGCTGAAGGGTGGAGCCTGGGAGAGTACCACAGCAAGCCCTGTGTAAGGCAAGCATTCACAAGCCCCGAGCAGGCAGGCATCGTAAAAAACCAGCCTACTAATCATTTCAATACACCGCCCAGCCAGGCACCTCTGTACTCATCCACTCTCACACTGAGATAGTGTTATGAGCAACAGTGTACGAGGGAACAACTGGTTGGGCAACACTGTAATGTTATCTGCAGAAGAGGAGAAGAACAGGTACTGCATTTTTATGAGCGGGAGGGGCTCTCCCCCCACCCGACACAAAAGACACCTCATTTAGATAAATGGAGCTGGCATCTCATGGGGAATCTTCCTCATAATTTCCCTTGGAATCACAAACAGCTGTTGTTTAACTAGATCATATCAGTATCACATGGCTGCAGGCCTGAAAAGTAGCTCCTCCATCGCTCCTGATTGAGCTAGATAGTCATTTTTTAAAGTTGATCTCTTTCAGGTACTTGAATGTTACCGCCGCCTCGTGAGACGGTGTACATGCCTGCAAAGCAAAACCCGAGACGCCAGCTATTAAATATTTCTTTAATAAATCTCCCGACCTAGGCCTTAAAGTGAATCTAAGCCCACCGCCAAACACCCGTAATAAAGAAGGGATCCGTCTTTCCGTCTCTATCCTGCATGCCGTTGTCCAGGAAGTTTCAGTCTTCCCGTTCCAATGTTCCCAGGCTCGCACACTCCTTCCATGTGTTGTAGCTTGATTACAAACACATGGCATCATCTCTACACAGCCAGCTCGGAACAGAAAGACATTCAGGCAGACAGATGTCACATGCCCCAGACTGCAGACAACCTGTAACAGACTTTTCATGTAGTCCATCCATGAATGTGCGTTAGAGTCAATCAGTCTCATTTTCTAGCAACTGTACAATGGGGGTTCCTCAGGGATCCGTCTTAGGGCCTAATGAAGTCCCTATGTTTCACTGAGATGTATCCTTTTTTTTATTACTATTGTATATTACTTTTTATTACTTACTGTTATTTTGATTTCGCATTGACTTTGATATTTAACTTTTGATTATTGATATTTGTACTACACTGTTGAGGAGAGTTTCCAAGTAAGCATATCACTGTACCGTTTAAACCTGCTGCATCCTGTGCATGTGACGATAAACTTTGAATTAATTTTTATTTCAAATCAAATGTTAGTTGTCACATGCGCTGAATACAACAGGTGTCTTTGACAATTTTTGGGGCCTTCCTCTGACACCGCTGTCACGGTCATTATAATGAATGTCGGACCAAGGCGCAGCGTCCGTAGAGTTCCACATGCTTAATAGAAATTTTACTCACAAAAACAATAAAGAGCAAACGAAACGTGAAGTCATGTAGTGCTCACAGGCCACTACACAAAAACAAGATCCCACAAAACACAGTGGGGGAAATGGCTGCCTAAATATGATCCCCAATCAGAGACAACGATAAACAGCTGTCTCTGATTGGGAACCATACCAGGCCAACATAGACTTACAATAACCTAGATAACCCACCCTAGTCACACCCCGACCTAACCATCATAGAGAATAAAAGGCTCTCTATGGTCAGGGTGTGACAACCGCCTAGTATATAGGTCCTGGATGTCAGGAAGCTTGGCCTCAGTGATGTACTGGGCCATGCGCACTACCCTCTGTAGCACCTTACAGTCAGATGCCGAGCAGTTGCTATACCAGGAGGTGATGCAACCCGTCAGGATGCTCTCGATGGTGCAGCTGTAGAACTTTTTGAGGATCTGGGGATCCATGACAAATCTTTTCAATCTCCTGAGGGGAAAAGGTGTTGTCGTTCCCTCTTCACAACTGTCACGTGTGTTTGGACCATGATAGTTCGATGGTGATGTGGACACCAAGGAACTTGAAACTCTCAACCCGCTCCACTTCAGACCCGTTGATGTTAATGGGGGCCTGTTCGGACCTCCTTTTCCTATAGTCCACAATCAGCTCCTTTGTCTTGATCACATTGAGGGAGAGGTTGTTATCCTGGCACCACACTGCCAGGTCTCTGACCTCCTCCCTATAGGCTGTCTCATCTTTGTCGGTGGTCAGGCCTACCACTGTTGTGTCGTCAGTTGAACTTAATGATGGTGTTGTAGTCATGCTTGGCCACACAGTGGTGGGTGAACAGGGAGGACAGGAGGGGAATCAGCACGCACTCCTGAGGGGCCACCATGTTGAGGATCAGCGTGGCAAATGTGTTGTGGCCAACCCTTACCATCTGGGGGCGGCCCTTCAGGAAATCCAGGATCCAGTTGCAGAGGGAGGTGTTTAGTCCCAGGGTCCTTAGATTAGTGATGAGCTTTGTGGGCACTATGGTGTTGAACTCTGAGCTGTAGTCAATGAACAGCATTCTCACATAGGTAGGTGTTCCTTTTGTCCAGGTGAGAAAGGGCAGTGTGGAGTGCGATTGAGATTGCATTATCTGGGATTCTGTTGGGGCGGTATGCAAATTGGAGTGGGTCTAGTGTTGATGGTGTTGATGTGAGTCATGACCAGCCTTTCAAAGCACTTCGTGGCTACCGACGTCAGTGCTACGGGGCGGTAATCATTTAGGCAGGTTACCTTCGCTTCCTTGGGCACAGGGACTATGGTGATCTGCTTGAAACATGTAGGTTTTACAGACTCGGTCAGGGAGAGGTTGAAAATGTCAGTGAAGACACTTGCCAGTTGGTCCGCGCATTCTTTGAGTACACTTCCTGGTAATCCGTCTGGCCCCGCGGGTTTGTGAATGTTGACCTGTTTAAAGGTCTTGCTCACATTGGCTACAGAGAGCGTGATCACACAGTCGATTTGGTCCTTTCACAGCTAGTTATCCAAAATCAACTCACAAAATATTTAGTGTATGAGGCTCATGAGGGAATCAATCCTACACCAATGGAGGCTTCTCAGTCTGAATCAGAGGCCTGTGAGTGATTTGGGATTTCAGTTGAACAGAGATTACTAGTGCTCTACTCTTTTCTATTTGTCTCCGACCCCCTACAATGACTTCCTGCCAGAGTGCATTCACCAATCAGCAGCCAGCTGTGAAATTGGCATTGAGAGTCAGTAGTCGGTTACTCCGGCTCTCCGGGATGGACAGGAAATGACTCGGGTTGGCCAGCCACTGAAAATGGATCACCTGCAATGCGTTTCCACCCCATAGAACCCGACCGCATTGGAAAGGCAGGGAGTTAAGCCTGGATCACCATAGCTTAGTCTACTCTACCATTTCTACAATCCACTTGTACAATCTTCTACAATGTGATTAAAACATATGAAGCTAGCCAAATGAATGTCCCACTTTAGTATCTTACTTTTACAGTTACACACACACACATCATGAACAAGTGACTAAAATCACCTAATAGTTACATAAATAACACACAAAGTGACTTGCCTAAAAGAGCCCCATTACTGATGCTAAGGGATGAGGACAAAAGGACTCTCCTATAGCAAAGAGCTACATTTTCTCGGTGGCCGGATACTTTTACAATAATGGCTGCTACTTTCCCTATGTAAGGCCATTATTAGAGGTATTGTTGGGAAGCGCTCGCTTGCATCATATATGTGTTTACACTTCTGCTAGAGAAAGTCTCCATTCAGATACTGCTCACGACCTGGTCTACAGAACAGAACAGGAGTGTTTCTACATCTTCATGCTTCAATCAAAAGCAGAAATATGAGTGAAGGACACAGAAATGCTAATTATAGTGTTCACCCGAGGCCCGGCTGGCGGCCGATCTACACCATGTGAACTTTAAATACCATCACTGCTCGTTTCCATAACCTGTCAGTCACTTACTGTGAAAGGGCATATGTTGGACTCAACTCTTAGTCATTGATTGTGTCCCTGAGTATAGGCTATGGTATGACGCAGTATCATACAGTACTGTTGTCTATTACCCCCAACAACTCTTTCTCTATGTCAATCTAAGTCACTCCAGCAACTGTTGTTTCACGGAATAACTGGCTGGAGAAGTGTGTGTGTGTGTGTGCGCAGGCGGGAGAGCAGACAGAGTGTGTTGCTCTGGGGCGTAGCTCAGGGGAGGTGGTTTCCGAGTACAGCGCAGAGGCCTTCGTCATATTCATGTCACATTACTGGTATAATACACTGCTTCAGTCTAATTAACTTCTCCTGGGACTGGCCTTGCTGCAACAGCCATGCAGGGTGCTTTTCAGGAAAACACAGTGGCACAGTAGGGGCTCTGACCTTGACCCTCTGCAAGGACGATGTGTGATACGGAGAAAAAATGTATATGATATTGTTGGGTATAGTATGTCTTATCAATTAAAAATCACATTAATTGTATTTGTGACAAATACAGTTTACAGCAGGTATAAAAGTTGCAGTGGAATGCTTACGGGCTAACTCCGTCAACATTTGCAGTCCAGTATCAATATCAAGTAACAAGTCATAATAATGATTCTATAATCACATTTATACAACAAAACTCTATTACATTGCACGTATTAGACTGTCCAGATATGTTTCTTATAATGTGTGTGTTTGCTTCAGTGGAACACAATGGGGAGCAGCTAGTTTCTTTGATGACTCATTGAGAGTCATAAGGTGAGTCACTGGGTGTTACATTCCACAGCCAGCGTTTTCCTCTGTGAGCTCTGTCTTAAGACACGCATCCACTCCAGGTGCGTTGGAAATGAAACACGTGAGTAACTGTCTTTGGAACAAACACTTCAGACAGAGGCATAAACTACAAATAGATAGAGAGATGTGAAGACACACACACCCACACATTCACACTGTGATTCGAACCCAACCCAGCCCACAAAAAAAAAAATGAGCAAAGAGCGTGTTAATGTTAGTAGCATAGGATCCCACAGGGATAATGTTCACAGGAACATTGCAGCTCCATTGTGAATATGTTACGGCAGAAGATCAGCGTTAATGTGACTTCCTTTGATGACCTACGCTTCTGTGCGGCCCTTATGCACAGTGTATACATGGCGTATTACTCAAAGGACTGTGGTGACAAAAGTGTCTCCGAAAGCCCTGTTTTCATTCCAGAGTGCCGGGCCAAACTTGACAGTCTGGTTTTTCGCCAGTGACAAGCGGGACCAAAAGGTCAGCGACTTCAAAGGCGAGCCCGGCAGCAGCGTCAACACAGCGCTCAGTCCTGACTGCCAGCCTACTTCAGGGGGGATTTGCGTGGGGTTATGAGAAATCCTTGGAAAACAGGCGTCAATAGACTGTGTGGATTGCGCTGGGTGCACTTTGCAATCAGCACCTCTGGTTTCAATGCACTTGTCCAGGTAAGGACTGACAGACAGACACACACACACACACACACACACAAGCACCCATGTGGAAGCGCACACACACACCATCTTGCCAATGTCACATTCAACTCCACACCATAACTCAGTTTTTCTTTTAGAGGACCTTTGAGGAATATTTGGGGGGGAATCTGACAAAAATATACAAAACAAATAAATCAATAAAGCTAATATATGCTCATGCATAATAAATATGAATCAAACTTTGAGGAAGCAAAAGAGAAAAACAACTGCTCTATCTTGTGAGCAGGGGAGATTTGTGTCCTTATCAAAGTGGCACAGGGCAAGATTAAAGAGTCCAAATCCCCTGGGTCCTATCCTTCTCTCTCTCTCTCTCTCTCCCTATAGCAGTGGGCGCTGGGTGCCAGGCTCTCGTCCTCTCCTCCTCCATCTCTCCACCAATTCTTCCTTGGAGGAGGGCATATTAATCACTCCAGTCAGGGGGATCTGCATCCTGAGCCATATTTGCTCTTATTCCTTCCTTTGTCACCATGCAGATCTACTGTCCCCGGCGCAAATAGCAATTTAGAGCGTGGTCTGGGATGTTATCAATAACTGCCGTCTGTCGTGCTCTCTAAAAGTGCGACTTCGCCGCGGCTTCTGCGTTCATTCTGTTTAAACTCTCTTCTACTTAGTGATTGTTGTGTATAGATGTTTTATTAGCAACTTGGCCTTATGAGATATGATTATGATGTGGGGAACGTTAGATGATGCTATTTGGTTGGCTTGTTTTATCTGTTGCGGTGTTTACCAAGTGATGAATGGAGAACACAGGTGGATTACTCACAGGTGAGTATTCATTGGGTCATTGCATGGGCGGTTGTCATTAAGAACTTGTTATTGCTGTACAGATTAGGTTACTGCTAAATGACATAATTTACCATTTGTATTAAGATCACAAAAGTATAAACAATACAGTACCAGACATTCTACTCATTCAAGGGTTTTTCTTTATTTTTTACTATTTTCTACATTGTAAAATAATAGTGAAGACGTCAAAACTATGAAATAACACATATGGAATCATGTCTTAAAAAATTCTTAAACAAATTAAAATATATTTAATATTCTTCAAAGTAGCCACACTTTGCCTTGATGACAGCTTTACACACTCTTGGCATTCTCTCAACCAGATTCACATGGAATGCTTTTCCAACATTCTTGTAGGAGTTCCCACATATGCTGAGCACTTGTTGGCTGCTTTTTCTTCACTCCAACTCAACCATCTCAATTGGGTTGAGTTCCGGTGATTGTGGAGGCCAGGCCATCTGATGCAGCACTCCATCAGTCTCCTTCTTGGTCAAATAGCCATTACACAGCCTGGAGGTCTGTTATGTTATTGTCCTGTTGAAAAACAAATGATAGTGGGACTAAGCGCAAACCAGATGGGAGGGCGTATCGCTGCAGAATGCTGTGGTAGCCATGCTGGTTAAGTGTGCCTTGAATTCTAAATAAATCACAGACAGTGTCACCAGCAAAGCACCCCCACACCATCACATCAGTTAAGAACAAATTCTTACTTACAATAACGGCCTACAACGACCAAACCCAGACGGCGCTGGGCCAATTGTGCGCCGCACTATGGGACTCCCAATCACTGCAATTATATGGACTTGGCCTTTTACCAAATAGGGCTATCTTCTGTATACCACAAATTAACAAGGCATTAACAAATGCATTCCAGGTGACTACCTCATGAAGCTGGTTTAGAGAATGCCAAGAGTGTGCAAAGCTGTCATCAAGGCAAAGGGTGGCTACTTTGAAGAATTTCAAATATAAAATATATTTTGATTTTGATTTGTTTAACACTTCTTTGGTTACTACATGATTCCATATGTGTTATTTCATAGTGTTGATGTCTTCACTAGTACTCTACAATGTAGAAAATAGTAAAAATAAAGAAAAACCCTTGAATGAGTAGGTGTGTCCAAACTTTTGTCTGGTACTGTATATCTCTCTTTGCAGTTTCTGAAGAAATACCTCAAAATAACATCCAACTTAAAATACTTGCACTCCGACACAAAAATCATGACCTAACGAATATTAAACAAATGTACATAGCTTCCTCACCCTCCCCTCTTCATATCACTAGGGCCAATTCATTACCCCTCGTCTAATTCAGTCCAATTGAAGCTGTATATTATTGAAGCCAATGAGTCCAGAGGGCCCACACATGGACTGATGCTGGGTTCAGACTTCAGCCTTCATGCAGTGCCTCTCTGCGCCTGCTGTGCCCACTGTGCCAGGGCCGGAGAGCAGTGTGGACAGCCCTGGCTCTGACTGGCGTATTCTTGGCTGCTAAACAGGGGGAAGCAGAGCCTGCAAAACTTAGGCCCTCAGGATGTTCTGTCCCCATGCCAACGCCAGAAGTGTGGCTGGGAGATAACGGCCCACCACGTGCACTGGTACACTTTACACACAGTGCGAGGGAGGGATGGAGGGAGAGATGGAGGAGGAAAAGAGGGGAGGAGGGAGAGAGAAAGGGGAAGGAGAGGCGGGATGAGAGAGGGAAAGAGAGACATTCACTAGAGAGATAGAAAGACAGAAAATTAGGGAGAGAGAGAGCAACCACAGTCTGGGCAGGATCAGAGATGTAATGTTCATTCCTCCTGAGAGGGATCTCAAGGTTGCCGTCTACTCACATCTCGATTTAGTGTATATACGTGGTATACAGGGCTAATTATTTAGACATGGTGTACGGTGTACTTCTTCTGCTATCGAGGTCAAGGCTGTGTTGCATTATGCGCAACCAGTTCACATAGAATATGCTAATGTTAACAGCATTCTGCACGCAGACACACACACACTGACACACAAACACACTGAGGGCTACATGTTACACAGAGGGAATTGGAGATGCATCTTCAGTCAAGTTCTCTCTCTCTCTCTCTCTCTCTCTCTCTCTCTCTCTCTCTCTCTCTCTCTCTCTCTCTCTCTCTCTCTCTCTCTCTGTGGTGTCTCATTGGAAATGTAGAATGGAGGAGCTCGGGGCCATGTGTGGAGGCTTGGCCAATTATAGGGATTTTCATCAGTGCTGGAGCTGCTCGTTGCTGCAGGCGGAGAACAGGCAAACCAGCCACGGGTCCCTGGGTCAACACTGTACTCTCACATCTCAACACAATGAGCATACCTGGGAGATGCAGGAGAGAGATTTGCACAGTAGATAGATGGAGAAATGCAGCACCGACTTTACAGCATATCGTAAAAACGTGGACCGTGGTACTGCATACAGATAGATCATTTCATGGCCTGGCTGCTATAGCAGCCACTGTTCTACCAATGGTGAATGCTACTTGATATCGCTAATACTAATTTCATGTGTATAACACTATGACACTGACATTATATTGTAGGCTCATTACTGCTGGAGATAATGCCTGAAAAAATATTGGATTACATGCACATAACATGTTATCTAGTAAGAAGAGGTTTGAAAGCTGTCCATGCACTATAATAAAACTGAACAGTGGACAGCTTTCCTTCAGTTCCCTACTACTACTTACCTCACTTCACCTGCAACAAGCTGATTGAACTCATTTCCAAGTCATAGTCAGATAATCTACAAATGAGGAGGAAGTGAGAACAACCAGAGTTTTGGGTGCAGCTGGTGAGCTAAACTGTGGAACTAAATGGCCATGTCACCCCCAGCCAGCCTCGTGTCAGGCTGATAACCCATTGAATTGGCTTTGGCTTACTAAAGGTTACAGACCCCATGCAAGGTCTAAGACAACGATTCACTCGTATATAATTAGTAGCTTGCGGGAAATTCAGCAGCAAAACTGGATTAAGCAAGCCCTGAATCTTCTTAAGTAGTAGGAATCAAAGCATGGTGAATGTTTGCCCTAGGTTTTGGCTCGAGGATGAAACGTTTGGCCCGCTTCATGAACTAGAATCAACATCAGAAATGTCTCTGTGAATTATCTGCCTTTGTGCTGAACAGAGTCTGATAACACTGCACCGTGTTACACTACAAAAACTCAAAAATGGCTGCAAATTGAGTGACTTGGAAAAGGCACCAAACTTGTGGCCCGTTCCGTGGTGTTGCTGTGTGTGTGTTAGCGCTGGAGGCTAGCTTGTGGTGGAGGGGGAGATTCACACCTCCACGCACGTCGGCTGAGAAACCGCTAACCACCAGCATTTCCAACATAGCCCCAACGCAAGTAAACATGTCTTTTTCTATTTTTGTTAAGGGAAAGTAGCGAGCACATCCAAAAGTACTGCTGGGGGACTCACAATGCTCCTGAACAAACACTGTTGGGATTGCTAAATGACGCTTGTCATCCAAACGCAAACAAGTCTTCGATACGATCGGAGGGGATTAAGCCAGGGTTGTCAAAATGGAGAGAGAGCAAATAAAATGAGGTGGTCACTTCTCCTCTCACAATCACAGGATTTCGCTTAACACTCAATGAGGAGGGGGGGGGCGGGTTTATTTAAAAAAGGCCAATACAGACTCCTATTTAAAGAGGGACAATTGGATATCAGAACCATATTTATTTCCCATAATGCAAAGGGGGGAGAGAAAGAGAGAAAGAGAGCTCTAAATCTGTGTCAAAAAAGACATTAGGCTTGGGCGAGATGTTCATTTAGCGAACCAGGAGTGAAAGCAGGTATGTTGGCCCATTAATTAAAATAATCACATCACAGGTGTTAGAATAATTCATTAACTCATATTTAGTTAATGCTTAATTTAATAAGTCCTTGTTGGTCAGGAGAATTGAGAAGGAGGGAACAAAACGATACAAGGAGGCTATTAAACAATGATGGCTGAATTGTCAATTTGTGTTTCGGCGTTCCATGGGGGAAACATTGCACCCTTTTAAGAGATAATATATCATTTTATGAAAGACCAATGGGATGGAGAAAAAAGACAAAAACGGGGTGGGGGAAAAAATCAAGTTGCCTTACTATTTTTAACTGACCCATAAATCTGTTTTTAAATTCCCTTCCATTTAAAATACCCTGGTGAAGGTTTCCTTCTATCGCACAGTGCTGTTAAGTACCACAATCCATGCATAGCGCTACATTTATCCTAACAATGTAATTGGTCCAGCTCCCTCGGCTAGTGGCTCAGTTACTGGCCCTCCCCCAGGCCTAGAATGAAGAGAAATCCCAACCCTCCGTGGGACTCGCAGACATGGAGAAAGAAAAACTACGACTAGGCTAACGTCAACTACACGCCTGCTAACAACTCCACTGGAGGGGTGTATGTGTGTGTGTGTGGGGGTGGGGGTGTGGGGGGGGGGGGTTCTGCCTAGTCTCAGCATGGGCAACAGATGAAAAGAAAGGCCTGCCACTGCTCTTACACACACATACACAATCCGAGCTGGCCACTCGGCAGTGAGGCGCGGCGCAATTATGAGGAGGAGGACAAAAGCTTCACAGACAGAGCAACAGAAGGGCCGGCTCCCTGTTTCACCTGCAGCTAAATATATAAAGCAAAGGGGAGGATAGGGGGTGGGGGCGCGAGAGGCGCATAATCAAGCACTTGACTAATTTGGAAAGCTCCAGCTGGTTTGAGCCAGAGGGCCTGAGGAGCAAAGTCTGAAAGTCTGAAGCACCTTATTGATGGACCCCCACCCTACACACATACACACACACACCTTCTTCTATCTACCAACATACCCCCCCAAAACCAACACCACCCGCAATATAACCCCAACTCCACCCCCTTCCTCCCCCTCCTCCCAATGCCCCTCCCTGCACCAGCAGCACGCAGCCAAAACAAAGAGCCAGAGACATCAAACGCTACAAAATGTCAATATGTTTGGCGTGGGAGTGGGGTTGGGGTGGGTGTGAGGTTGAGGGTGGAGGTGAGAATCTACCATGTACTCCCTGGTTTGCGTGCCTTCCATATTTACATATCTGCATTTACATTCACATGCAACCCATACAACCTATCATGCAGCCGGAATGGGCCACAGAAGACAATGGTATGGGCCCTTTATGTGTGAAAGGCCATCTGAAGTGTCAGTGTAAATAACCCTGATGCTCCTTCATATACAGTACACTAAAAGAATCCTGTTGTTTTTTACATTACTGTAAACGTACAGTAATTTACTGCTAAAGCAAAGTTTCTTTGGCATTTACGGTATCGTACTGTACTTTTTTATATATTAAAACTTACAGGTAACTGGCTGCCAGGAGGTTTCTTTCCAGTAACTTATTTACAGTTGCCAGTAAGTTACCGTAAAAACAATAGGATGTTTTTTTACAGTTTAAGCTTCTAATATCACTATCAGGGTCTTTCAATACAAATCAAATTGTATTTGTCACATGTGCAGAATACAACAGAAATGCTTTCTTACAAGCCCTTAACCAACAACGTAGTTCAACAAATAGAGTCAAGAAAATATTTACTAAATAAGCTAAAGTAATAAATAACACAATAAAATAACAATAACGAGGCCATATACAGGGGGGTAACAGTACGAGTCAATGTGCGGGGGGGACAGGTTAGTCGAGGTAATTTCTATATGTAGGTAGGGGTAAAGTGACCATGCATAGATAATAAACAGTGAGTAGCAGCAGTGTAAAAGGGGGGGGTGTCAATGTAAATAGTCCAGGTGGCCATTTGATTAATTGTTCAGCAGTCTTATGGCTTGGGGGTAGAAGCTGTTAAGGAGCCGTTTGGACCGGGACCTAGGCGCTCCGGTACCGCTTGCTGTTCGGAAGCAGAGAGAACAGTCTATGACTTGGGTGACTGGAGTCTCTGAGAATTGTTTGGCCTTTTCTCTGACACTGCCTGGTATATAGGTCCCGAATGGCAGGAAGCTTGGCCCCATTGATGTACTGGGCCATATGCACTACCCTCTGTAGCGCCTTACGGTTGGATGCAGAGCAGTTGCCATACCAGGTGGTGATGCAACCAGTTCTCGATGGTGCAGCAGTATAACTTTTTGAGGATCGGAGGACCCATGACAAATCTTTTCAGTCTACTGAGGGGGAAAAGGTGGGAAAAGGTGTTGTCCCCTTCACAACTGTCTTGGTGTGTTTGAACCATGATAGTTCGTTGGTGATGTGGATACCAAGGAACTTGAAACTCCCGACCCGCTCCACTACAGCCCCGTAGATGTTAATGGGGGCCTGTTCGGCCCTCCTTTTCCTGTAGTCCATGATCAGCTCCTTTGTCTTGCTCACAATGAGGGAGAGGCTCACACTGCCAGGTCTCTGACCTCTTCCCTCATCGTTGTAGGTTATCAGGCCTACTACTGTTGTGTTGTCAGTATTGGTGGAGGTTTTTACATTGGCATTCAGCAAGAGAGTGAGTAATGGTGTAAGTCCTGCCATGAAGGTGATGGTTGATACGCACTTTAGCTAACATATGTCAATAAAGTTACAAACAAACAGGGATAAACCCAGACCGATATAGATGAGATGAGATGGTCTCCCGACTAACCTGATACTGTGAGAAACAATATAATTTTTTATTAGTCAAAGCACGCACACACACACACACACACACACACACACACACACACACACACACACACACACACACACACACACACACACACACACACACACACACACACACACACACACACACACACACACACACACACACACACACTTGCACCAAATAACAGAGACCCATGTGGGCGGAGGTGTTCTCTTCCCCTCTGAACAACTAACGGAAGATCCCTCAGAGGGTGATCAGATGAAGGTTGATGCTCCAAAGCACAACAGCTTTGGAACCCAACGATACAACCAATAGGCTCATGGGAGGAGAACAGATATAAAGAGAGATAAACATTGAAAAAGAGAAAGAAATATGGGAGACAATTGGTCAAGCTGACTGTCTCTATCTGAGGGGTTAGAATAAAGACAGAATATGCGTCCCAAATGGCACCCTATTCGCTACATAGTGCCATAGACACTACCCCATTGGCATTGGTCAAAGGTAGTGCACTACATAGGGAATAAGGTGCCATTTGGCACACAGACAGACAACTGCCATTGAGGGAGAGGTTTCGAGTCTCTGGTGTACTGGTGCCACTAGTGTGTCCTAGATTTTTTGGGGGTTGATTAGACTGAACGTTTATAAGACACATGCACATGGTCGTAGATGTATTCGCAGGGAACATTGAAATTCTTAAGCTCCGAGCTCCAACAGTGCAGGTCAAAAAAATAGAGACAATAATAATAACAATAACAATAATACATACACATTTACATCTGTAGCAATGATACAGTGGGGCAAAAAAGTACTTAGTCAGCCACCAATTGTGCAAGTTCTCCAGCTTAAGAAGATGAGAGAGGCCTGTAATTTTCATCATAGGTACACTTCAACTATGACAGACAAAATGAGAAAAAAAAATCCAGAAAATCACATTGTAGGATTTTTTATTTAATTTATTTGCAAATTATGGTGGAGAATAAGTATTTGGTCAATAACAAAAGTTTATCTCAATACTTTGTTATATACCCTTTGTTGGCAATGACAGAGGTCAAACGTTTTCTGTAAGTCTTCACAAGGTTTTCACACACTGTTGCTGGTATTTTGGCCCATTCCTGTACATGTCCATTGGGGGGGAGGGGGCAGGGGTGGTAGAATATCCATAGGGGGAGCAGCAAGGGTAAGGGGTAGGGGTAGAAAGTCCGGAGAGCAGGAGTTGGACGGGTGAGCAGGTAGCTTAACATGGGTTATGAGAAATGAAAGAGATTCTGCTAACAGTTTATTTTGATTGTCCCTATATATGCTAAAGAAATAGTCTACTAGCAGTAACACACATGTATTTTGAATTGCAACAGGGAAGCATAAAGTAACTGTTAGCATCATTTGTGGGTGATTTCAGGAGGATCAATGGATGCACAATAGACTGTCAATATACAGAGAATACTGAATAGGAACATCAGGCAAATTGTAACTAAAGTGAAGGGAACCAATGAAGCCAGTTACCTTTAAACAATTAAGTTTAGTGCATGTTCCGAATCTGCAAACTACTTGGTAAACCTCAGGACTTTCATTGTTACCTGGGGTGTTTTGGGGTGACAGTGTTTTGATTTCCACTGCTGCCATACTGAAATGTTGGCTAATTCAAAACATATGGTCATTTTTACTAGATTTACATCCAGACAAGTGTTTTATTCGGTTGGCAGGTGAAGTCAAGAGTATGAGGCCTGTATGTGAGTGTGTGCACACACACTTGTACAGACACGTGCACAAACAAGTCCCCCAAGCTGGGGTGTGGTGGTGCCCACTGAATGGCAGGCACCTGAGCGGACCAAGCAGCCCTGTCAAGCAGTCTGTCACTGTAGTTTCATGTGCTCTTGATTTATGAACTTTTGGCTGTGCCCCCGCTGGCACTGTGGCAACACATTTAAAATTACATTTCTCTCTTTCTCTTCCACGCGCACAGACACACACACACACACACTAAGTAGCTCCCACACACTGCGGGAGGGCCCGGCGCTGGGTTCATATCCCTGTGTTTAATTTGCTCTGCGCCGCCATTAACCCCACGCAAAACACTCAGCACCCCAAAAAAGATCTGAGGGTGAAGTGGCAAGAGCACGGCCCCAACCATTTTTCAATCATCACACAGCCTTCCACTGCCAGGGCAGCAGCCAGACGTGCTAGCTGTCAGCAGCTCCAACACTGTAATAAATTAGGCAGGCAAGGCCACTGTGGTGGCATGCTGATATGGTTCATATGGTTGTGCTATAAACATGCACTGCACACATAGGTCTGTTGATTGTAGGCATACCTGTAGACTATTCATACTATTGATAAGACCTTCAATCACACACACACACAATTACAAATACACAACGTACATATAACGTTGATTATCTATGCATTGTCACTTTACCTCTACCTACATGTTAATATTACCTCAATTACCTCGACTAACGTGTCCCCCTGCACATTGACTCTATACCGGTACCCCTTGTATATAGCATTGTTACTGTTCTTTTTTTCCATTTGTATTTGTATTTATTTATTGTTTTCTTCAGTCTATTTAGTAAATACTTTCTTAACACTTATTATTTCTTAAAACTGCATTATTGGTTAAGGGCTCGTAAGTAGTAAGCATTTCACAAAAAGTCTACACCTGTTGTATTCGGCACATGACAAATACAATTTGATTTGACTTCCAAAGATCCATAGATGTACAAGGGTATAATACACACACACACTAAAACACCTACAGTCCATCTGCACCTTCAGCCACCCCATGTACCACTCACATGTAGCCTACACAGAGCCGCAGAGAACAAGGGCCAAATTGGATTTCCGAGGATGATTGTGTGATGAAAGATTGTGTGTTTTTCTCATCTCCCCACCACAGTTAGTGTGATTAAATAAAACCTTGCCCAAGTTTCAATAAATGTATTATAACAATTGCATTGCCTTGACAAAGATTTAGGGACTGGCGTGATGGGATTTGATTACTTTGAAACGTTGAGGTTTTTTAATGCTATTTCTCCTTCTTTAAGTTGAATGTACACCTCCACTTGAAGAAGTTCAAATGATTACTCTGCTTTTCAACACATGGTTAACAGTACTTTGATGACGACACCGGTGGCTTGAGTTCAGTCCCTCCCAACAAATTTGCCCAGATTGTAAAAGTACCATAAGGAACCATATCCAAAATGGGACCGTATTCCCTATTTTGTAGAAAATATAGTTTAGCAAGCTACCAATTACTTACTAGTTAAGCAACACTTAAGCAACCCTTAAGAAAATATAGCTTACTTAAAGTTACTTAGAAAAAAGTTACTTAAAGTTACTTCGTGAAAAATGATCGCATCTAAATCTGAAATGTCATAGACTACAAATTGCAAGAACAGATCACTCTGGAGTCAGATATTAAGAGAATGTGTGATTAGCATAATAAACACAAAGTGAGAATTAGGCACATATTTTATCCCAAAAAAGTGTAGTTCCAGTAGTTAGCTACACCACTACATGGTAAAAAAGCAATTACCGACCAAGATTTGAATTAAGTTAAACTACCACCAAGCTACTGCAAAATGTAAATAAATTACTATTTGAACAAAATGTAGTTCAATATTCCCCAACACTGTGCCTTTTCAGACGCTGACTTAAGAGTACAACAGGCTAGTAATCACAGGTAGGGGGAAAAAGGGAAATTAATCTGTTTTAGACTGTCTTTAGGTGTATGCATAGTGTCTGTCTGAAAAGAGTCTAGCAGTATGACCAGACAGGGTTACTAAGTCTAGATGAGTGCTGACACAACCAGAGTCTACTCTACTGTTCCTCCATATGGGGTGACTCACAGGTGGGCCTGACGCATGCTTTCCACTGCATCATGAAAGAACGCGAGAGAGAGTGGTATACCCAGGTGTGCACGTTGGTGTGGGAAGATTTCTTGGAAGCCCGGTTTGATTAAAAGTAATGTCGGCCTGCTCATTGATTTACCACTCCAAGGGTGAGAAGCAGACAGGTTAACGGGCAGACCCAACCCCAGTTTGTTCTTGGCAGGTGGTGACAAGCAGAAAAATATCTTCCACACCTTTTTTCTTCTTACCAAGTTAACTTCTGGCGAAACACATGAGATTGAATATCGGTTGGGAGCCACAGATATCCTGAGTGATCGTCAGCTACACTGGGATCTGTTTTCACCTCTCTGTGTTCCCACACGCCACTCAACTCGCACTGTAATAGGCCACATCGCGTCATCCAAGAGAGGCAAGGACGGATCCTGTTGTGTGGGCATCTGCCTGTCTGTCTGTATATACGCATACTGTATATGACTGTGTCTGTCTGTCAATACACACATACTCTATAGGACTGTGTCTGTCTGTCTCAGTGGATTTGTATGAGTACTAAGTCTACTGTGTGAGAGTGCTGGTTGCCCCTGATACTGCCTGACATAAGCCCACTACAGCAGTACAGAAACAGAGTGTGTTTTCCTGTCTGGAGGCACATCTGCTCCCACAGCTGCTTCCCCCCTCACCTTGAGTCATAGAGCGGCTCTGCTACTGCCAGACCAGTGGCACCACTTCCTGTTGGCCATAAACAAATGATAATGTTAAAAACTAGCTTTCTGTGTTGGAATGTTGTGGGCATACACCAACAACAGAATGGTGTGGGCGTATATTGGTCATAAAAAAATATTACTCTGCGTAGACCACTGATTGGTCAGCTCATCCTCTGAGGAAATAGAAAATCAAATCAAATTATATTGGTCGCGTACACATTTAACACATATCGTGGGTGTAGAAAAATGCGTTTGTTCCTTGCTTAAACAGTGCAGTAATACCTAACAATACAAAACACACAAATCCCCAAAATTAAAATACAATTATTAAGAAATATATAAATATTAGAACGAGCAGTGTCAGAGTCCGGACTATAAATATATACATATATGAAGGTGTAGACATTATGGACAGTATATGAATAGAAAAGGTGTACACAGCAGTAGTTGCTAGTGGGGTGAAAAGGCAGTGGCTCAGTTTGCTGAGGTCCTTGATGATCCTCTAGGCCTTCCTGTGACACTGGGAGCTGTAGATGTCCTGGTGGGCAGCCAGTGTGCCCCCGGTGATGCCTCCATCAGTGCCCTCACCTTCTCCCTATAGGCTGTCTCGTCGTTGTTGTTAATCAGGCCTTACACTGTTGTCGTCTGCAAACTTGATGATTAAGTTGTAGACGTGCCAGGCCACGCAGTCATAGGTGAACAGGGAGTACAGGAGGGGACTGAGCAGACATCATTGTGGGGCATAGTGGTTGTGTTGTTGCCTACCTTCACCACCTGGGGTCGGCCTGTCAGGAATTCCAGGAGCCAGTTGCACTGGGTGGGGTTCAGATCTAGTTGATGAACAGATGGGATAGGGGAGTGTGCAGTGTGATGGCGTCATCCGTGGATCTGTTGGGGAGGTATGCAAATTGTAGTGGGTCTAGGGTGTCGGGTAAGGTGGAGGTGATATGTTCCTTAACTAGCCTCTCAAAGCACTTCATGATGACAGAAGTGAGTGCTGCAGGGCTATAATCATTTAGTTCAGTTACCTTCAACTTTCTTGGGTACAGGAACAATAGTGGACATTGTGACTCAAGTGGGGAGAACAGACTGGAACAGGCAGAGATTGAATATGTCTGTAAAACACTCCAACCAGCTGGTCTGCACATACTTTACTGTATGGACGGGGGCAATATATCCAGAAACAGCCATGATTCCATGAAAGAGAATGTCACAGCAAACATTGTTTAAACGTTCTGATTGAGATAAGTTTGCAGTTGGGATTTACAAAAACATTTATTTTCTCAAATGTTTGTTTTGGCCACAAATAGTATAGGATGAGTCAACAACATTCTTTGGGTATGAGTTAAAAGAATATGAGTTAAAATAACAAATATTTGAACTGAACAGTTACTTTAATAATATATTCAATGAATACAGGTATGGAAGTTGAACAATGTACATTGAGGACCTTGTAAACAAACACACACACACACACACTTATTCCTCTGTTCAGGGGCCAAGAGCACGGGTACTGTGAGGAGAGGGCCATATTCATCATCCCAGAGCCAGGCTGGCACCCCCACTCAATCACACCGCCTTGTCAGAATGGTCAAACCTCATTCACATCTTTAAACATTCAATCACTGGCTTTACCCTGACCACAGACAGACAGATAGACAGGTATAGCCCTCAGCTATATGTGACAGGCCTCTACTTTATCCAAGCTCTCTCCCTCTAACTTGCGATAGCACACATTATACCTATAGCTCATCCACTATCTATCTACATGTCTCTTGTATCTGACATCTGATCCACTGAAATTCACAGAACTGAAGTCACACCCAATGAGAGGTGACACAGAAAGACATAACAGAATAATAGATAGTACTCTAAAATATTCTTCATAATGGTGTTTCTGACTACTGTGTTTGAGGCGTAGGGCCCCGTTGCATAGCTCACAGTAGAGTAACTCTCTCTGCCTGAACAGGTCTCCTTGGAGGGAAAGGCAAAAGGCTTTCATTTATCCTGAATGGAAGACAAAGCACAAAACACAAGTCCCCAGTGGCCCCCTGCACTAGGAAACTACGCGAACACCTTGCCCCAAATATCTGATCTTGGAGGAGCAAAAATAGCATCCGCTGTATTTGTTTGCTGGGACGAATTCTTCCAATCCCCAGACATTGTCTTGTCATTGAACATTTGCCGCGGTGTGTTAGGAATATAAAAATGTGTTTCTATAACAAAAAAAAAACACATAGCATACTGCTCAAGAACAAAAAGATAATTGTATTGATTTGGATGTGATGTGCAGAAGTTGAAAACTCTCACCTGGGTTATAATGTTTGCTGTCAGATGGGCTATATTGACTGAGTTGTTGACGCGGGAGCTCTGCTCAGAAATGGATCAATGAGTTGGTTTGAACTCCGCATGAAAAGAAGAAGCTCAGGTACGGTAGCTCAGAGTCAAAAACATCACCAAGTTCCAATGGATATGAGTTCAGTACCTTTGAGCTGAGAGAAAGAGAGATGTGTGTGTGTGTGTGTGTTTCTGTTTGTGTATCTGTATGTGTGTTTATGTTTATGTCTGTGTCTGTGAGACAACAAGAGAGAAAAGTGTCTGGTATGGAGGCTGTGAGAAAGTGAAAGTGACTGCGAGCCCCTGAGCCATAGGACTGAACATAGCTGGTGGGTTTGGTGGGGCGGGAGTCTCAGTAAGCGAAAGCTGCACACACTGACATCAATTACACTGAAGTAACTAACAGTAAATGGCAGTTGTCAGTTAGGCTTGATGGCTTGGGGAAATATTTCCTCACCTGAAGGTTATTGGCCAGCTCTGAGGAAGCCAGGTTTTGCTTGTTGCAGAGCAGGCCCACTTTTTCTCTCTCTCTTTTTCACTCCTTTCCCCTCTTTCCTCTCTAGCTCCAAGCTATGGTAAATCAAATAGATTTGCATGATGATAAACATGCTGGGGCAGCAATTTGAGTGGAACAGCACTCACATTTATAAAAAGCAGAGCAAGATGAAAAACACGCACGCGCGCTCGCACTCGCACACACACCTATTGCTACAGCAAGTGTACAGGAGGACTAGCAAGGCAAGAAATCCAAACGGCAGTCACAATCGCTGACATCTCCAGGACGCTGTATGCCTGCCTTGCCTGGTTACACCCCGTCCAGCATGCCACAAAGTCAGCTAGCCTTCAGCCCTGCTCGTAAAACCAATGACTAATTTCCATTCTCTCTGCTGCCATTCAGCCTCAAGGTGGACACAGTCTGTGCTCCCTCAGCACACACAGATACAGAGGGGCAGGCAAGCTCTCTCTCTAGCTCTCTTTTTGCCTGGGAGGGACTGCTGTACAGTAGCTGGGCAGGTTGCTGTTGTGTGTAGAATCCAGTGAACACAGTGTGCAGTGTAGCACACCCTCCCTTTTTCTATTCCCCCTCTGTCTGAAACAGACCCAGGAAAAGGGAGGCCCATGGGTCAGGCAGCCAGTCTCTCCCCAGAGGGGGTGTGCTCCAGGGGGGGCTGGGCTAGGTCGGCGTGTGGCTGAGGCAGGTGGTGGTGGGGGGGCAGTCAGCAAATCGGCACCTCACTGCCAGGGCCCACCCACACAAACTGCAGACTGGAACGTTTTATCTACTGATCAACCCTAGTCGCCTCGCCAGGGGGCTTGTGGGACACCCCTGGATTTTGGCAGCAGGTTCCAGTTGCAGCCAGCCCTCTTTTTTTTCATAGCAGAAAAGGCTTGTGTGTGTGTTGCTGTGACTGTGTGTAGTCACAGAGCATGTGTTTTTATTTATGCCTCCAACCCTTTTCCTGAGAACACACATGCATAGCCACTCCTGACCCCTCCTTTTATAGCCTCCTGTCTGGCTGTTAAGGTTGCCTGCTTGCATTAATTACCTCCCGCCCTGCGCTCCCTGGACACCCTCATTCCAAACCCACCTTTAGGGTCTGCCGTGTAGGAGTAGGCCTGACCAGGGTTCAAACCAATTAACAAACAGCTTTCCTTAAAGGAGTCTATGCCTTTATTCTCCCCTCCCTCCAAGACAGAGGCTAGTACCACCTACCTACCCTGAGATCTGGCATGGCCTGCGTCTAGCTACCTCGGTTAGTTGAATTAAAGAAATGAATAATGAATCAACTTCACCACCCCAAGACTTTTTCGTGCCTCTTGCGTTTGCACCGCAGCTCATGTAGCCCTCTCATCAATTAAGCATGTTAATACAGCCACGGTTATTCATTTAGGTGTGCTATTGCCTACTCAGCATGTTGTTTGCAGTACTTTAGAAATGCCATGGTTTGCTTAGTGGCTTTATGCCCAGTGGCATGCTGACGGTGGTTCCGTCTATGTACCAAACGTTTGATGGGTTTGATCTGATAGCGTAGCAATAGGTGCAGTCGGAACGTATCAGGTCCTCCGGTGTGAAGTTGATGTTGTGGTGGTTTATGGGTGTCATGGCTCGGTTTGTGTTCTTCTAAGCGCAAGCCTATACATGCAAAAAAATATTCCACAAGAAATGGGATGCCTGCTACACACACACGCACACACACCTTTCACCTCTACAAAAACTACAAATGACACCATGTTTATTTTGCCATACCTATAAATAACACAAGACTGAGTTTAAGCACAAACCAATATTAAACAAGTATACAGTGACACTAATACATTTCCTGTTGTCAACACTTAAACTGACACAGATACCATATTTACTGTGTTTCTATCCCACAATTCCTGCTTCTCCCTCTAGCTCGTCTTTCAAACGCCGCCTGTGCTGCCCCATGCCCCCCCCCCCCCCTCTTATTTGGATTTCTTTGGGAGATAATATCATTGGTATGCACAATGTTAAAGGGGAGAGAGAAAATGGTAGAGGCAACCTTCCTGCCAGAGAGCCAACATTTATGATTTACGAATCCTCACCTGGTTGTCAAGACGATGTACCTGTGCAGTGGAAACTCAGAAGTTGAGTCATTGTGTGCGAGTGTGTGAGATTGTAAGAGAGAGAGAGAGAGAGAGAGAGAGAGAGAGAGAGAGAGAGAGGCTAAGCAAAAGAGAGACTGGTGGAAAGTGGAGGGAGAGATATTTGTGGTTTGGCTACTAGGGTGTGATGTGCATTGTGTTGAAGAGCAAGACGTGATGAAAACATCTTTGGAGTGTAAATAAATAGTGATATCCTGAATCAGCAATGAAAGGAACAAATAGAGAGATGTAAACACGCACATGCATGCACCATGTTTTCAGTTAGATGGAGGAGATAGCATTCACACAGAGCTGTACAGCAGGGGCCGATACTCATTCAGCTGACTCACTTGCTGTCCTGGGTGATGATGACGCTGGATGAATCCAAGACGACCTCACTTCTTCTTCCTGTTACGTAACCTCTGGATGACATAAGAGCCCTCTGATTTGGCAAGGCCAACTTCCTTAATCACAAACCATTGGTTGATGAATGCAACGTCCATTATCATTCTTGTCCAATGTGATATCAGCTTGTTTAGCGTGTTCGTTTTGGTGCTGAGGGGCCAGTGGTTTAATGTCCATTCCTTTCCACTCTGTCCTGTCCGACTACAAGGTTCCACTGAAAAACATCAAGGGGAGGAATGTGTGTAACGTTTTATGAATCCAACACAATTAAGCCCATCGTTTCCTGTAGCCCGGAGCGGCCTGTAGAAGAGCAACTGTCTCAGCAGAGCCCAAGTGACATGTTTTTCTAATTACCACACACACACAGCCCCTTCACATGGTTAGCGTTAGATTTTTAAGTAAATACAGCTGATCTTTATTGGTAATTTCATCAAATAAATTGGGCTGTATTAATGAACCACATCATGTTTTCCGGCATCAGAAAGTGAATGAATGGACGTCCTGATTGAAATATCAGGTCCCTTCAAACTCCTCTGTGAGGTTTTTTTATGAGTACCATAAGGAAGTCGAGGATAAGACAAAAGTGCCTCCAGTCCAGTGGGACCTGGGTTACATCTTTCTTAATGTGTTGGTTTATCTAATCAAAACATCTGTATGTTTATTCTCAGGTAAAGCTCTGCCATTTCCCTCATATGTTTGTAATTTGACCAATTTAGTCCGTTCATTCCTCACGATTTGGTGTAATTTGTCATATTATTATTTTTTCCCTCCGTTGCGACTCTGTTACATTATTGCTCAAAACCATGCCTCTCCTCTATCCCTTTTCTTCAGCTTCATTTCTGCCATACGACATCCGCTCAGACTGGGCCTACATGAAATGAACAAACAAAGAGAGTGTTTAATCTCACACAGATGATAATAACGGCTGTTGTTGTGACCACTCTACTGATGGCAGTGACCGGACGCTGTATTGATCAAAAGGCTTTTTTTTCTCTCTCCACAAGCAGACCGTTGAATGTGTTGGTCTGTGGTGCTAGACAATGCTATTGACCGACAGCTCTCTCACTCTCTGGGTGTATTGGTGAGAACATCATATGTGAGAAAGAGAGAGAATTAGAGAGAGAGAATCGGACAGAAGGAGAGAATCAGAGAGAGAAAGACAGAAAAGGAAGGAAGAACAATAGAGGAACATCTAAGTTGTAATGTATCCTGACATGGCTTATTGTGTAAAGGTGAGGTAAATCAAGGCTCCAGATATTAAATCAAAAAGTTTGACCTCGCCCACTCCAAGAAAATGACAAACCCAGAGAAGATGGAGGATGCTGTCTAGGGGGCGAAATAGCAGAGGGAGGCATCAGTCTCCAGTGTCTTATTAAACCCCTTTAGGTCTAAGTGCTTAGATCGCAATATCTACTAAACTACACTACATGGCCAAAAGTATATGGTCACCTCTTCATATTAGTGGATTCGGCTGTTTCACACCGTTGTTGACATGTGTATAAAATCGAGCACACAGCCATGCAGTCTCCATAGGCAAATATTGGCAGTAGAATGGCCCGTACTGACGAGCTTAGTGACTTTCAACGTGGCACCGTCATAGGATGCCACCTTCCAAGAAGTCAGTTTGTAAAATTTCTGCCCTGCTCAAGCTTCCCCGGTCAACTGTAAGTGCTGTTACTGTGAAGTGGAAACATCTAGGAGCAACAATGGCTCAGCCAGGAAGTGGTAGGCCAGACAAGCTCAAAAAACAGGGCTGCAGAGTGCCGAAGCGCAAAAAATTTGTCCGTCCTCGGTTGCAACACTCTACTGAGTTCAAAACTGCCTCTGGAAGCAATGTCAGCACAAACTGTTCGTCGAGAGCTTCAAGAAATGGGTTTCTATGGCCAAGCAGCCGCACACAAGCCTAAGATCACCATGCACAATGCCAAGCATAGGCTGGAGTGGTGTAAAGCTCGCCACCATTGAACTCTGGAGCAGTGGAAACGCATTCTCTGGAGTGATGAATCACGCTTCACCATCTAGCAGTTCGACGGACTAATCTGGGTTTGACGGATGCCAGGAGAATGCTACCTGCCTTGTTTTTCATGGTTTGGGCTAGGCCCCTTAGTTCCACTGAAGGGAAATCGTAATGCTACAGCATACAAAGGCATTCTAGGCGATTCTGTGCTTCCAACTTTGTGGCAACAGTTTGGGGAAGGCCCTTCCTGTTTCAGCATGACAATGCCCCCGTGCAAAATGTGAGGTCAATACAGAAATGGTTTTACGAGATCGGTGTTGAAGAACTTGAATGGCCTACACAGAGCCCTGACCTCAGCCCCATTGAACACCTTTGGGATGAATTGGAATGCTGACTGCAAGCCAGACCTAATCACCCAACATCAGTGCCCGATCTTACTAATTCTCTTTTTATTTGTATTTTATTTAACTTGGCAAGTCAGTTAAGAACAAATGATTATTTACAATTATTTACCCCGGCCAAACCCAGACAACGCTGGAGCAATTATGCGCTGTCATATGGGACTCCCGATCACAGCCGGTTGTGATAGAGCCAGGATTTGAACCAGGACCTGCAGTGACACCTCTTGCACTGGGATAAAGAGCCTTAGACCACTGCACCACTCAGGAGCCCAAGTATTTGATTTCAAGGGGGCACCAGGATTCATAATATGAATTTCAACTCACTATCTGAATAGAAAACTGAATTGACCCCAACCTTGGTACTACTCAACATGGACCTCTGTAAAGGACCAATAGCCCTGCAATGCCTGTGTTGCATTGTGTAAAGAGAAGTCTCAAAATACAGTATTTACTTTATCAGCTCAAAATCTGGTATGATATAATCTAATATAAAATTGCTGAAAAAATGTTTGTTTTTTTGTCAACAAACACAAAGGACTTGGCTACTGTAAACAAACCAATGGGGGCTCGCCATGAGAATCCTGACCAGCTGTGCTGTCAATAAGTCTTAAAAACAGCTAAGTACATATACCACAGCTTATTGGATTGTGTTGTGTTCAATGATATACGATAGGAAAGTCACGTGCACAAGTACCGTGAAATGCCTTCCTTGCAAGCTCTTTCCCAACAATGTAATCATAATCATGATCAATTTACATTATAGTACTATAAAATAAAGTAAACTACCATAAAAACACACAAGAAATAGAAATAAGAAGAACACGAGAAAGTAAGTAAGCTATATACAAGGTCAGTTCCAGGGTCAGTGCCAATACCATATTTACAATGTGTAGGGATACTGGAGTGGTAGATACTGTATGTATAAGGGTAAAGTGACTAAGCATCAGGATATATGATATACAGAGTAGCAGCAGCATATACGATGAGTATGTGAGTGTGTGCGTGTGTAGAATCCGTATGAATGTGTGTGCATGTATGTGTGAAAAAAAGTAAAATCCACCGCACTAGGCCGTTAAACATAACCAATTACAGTTGCTTTTACATGTTAGCATTCTAGTAAAATCCGGGTTTTAAACCGTCAAAAAATGCTCTTGCACCGAGCCGCCCACAGCCCAGGTAAGGCCCCTGAAATCCCCAACTCAACCCAGTTAATGACCATGAATAATGTCCACTGCTCTCCTCTTTGTCTTGTCTGGGTGCGCAGCCTAATCCGGCCTGACAGTCAGCTTTGCTCTTTTATTAACTCTGCGTCACTTGTAATCAGTGACAGTGAAGTCAGGCGGCAGGCAGGGCGTGCTTGTGTGAACTCCCACCACTGGCCCTGTATGGCTGTATCTGTATGGCCTGGGCCAGCCTGGCCAATAATGCAGCTACTGGGGCACAAACACCACGTAATGAAATAACCCTGGTCCGCCTGCTCTGCTGTATGTGGGTCAGGCCCATACAAAGCTCTATAGATTTTTGCTGTGTGTCCGACTGTGACCCTGTCGGAAAACCATCATCCTCTACTAATACGCACACTGCTGCTGCAGACTCTCTCCCGGACCACACCAGAGTTGATGGAGATGGGGTGTGTTTTTTTTCTCTCAGCGTCCCCTGCATTGGCAGACAGTGGAGTGGTTTGATAAAAAGACAGGCTGACATTCGAACGGGCAATTTGTGCGCGAGTAGCAACGAGGAGGAGGGGGATCAGGAATTCACTTTACTCCCTTAAAATGAATGTAGCGTTGCCCAGGAGTGGAAGAGTTCGGATGGATGCTAGAGTGCGCTCTCTTCCTCTCTCACTCACTCACTCCACCCCTTTCGGCAGGGCTGACAACACTCTCTTCACTCTCTCCAGTGCTGTGCTGCAGACCCAAAAGCCTTATGCTATTTTGTCTATCACATTAAACTGTGCACTGTCCATCTAGGACGGTATATAGGCCACAGCATGGTGAAGCAGAAGGAGAGATGGCCTCATTCCCAGCCGAGGTGAAAGAACGGGCGAGCGGCATTTCACACGGAAACATCAAACATTATGAACATTTATAATGGAAGGCTGGAATGTTACACATCCTGAAAATCCAGCATTTCTTCTCTCGAGTACAAAATGCCTGAAAGTCTGTTAAAGTGCTTTTTAGAAGAGCCACTATTCATTCTCTTAAGTACAGGTTTGAAACCTGTATTTACTCCTGCCGACCTTTTGACCCTAGGACTGGCTAACGTCTAATTTGTAAAATTGGCTAATTTGTAGAATGGCAGAAATTTTGGTAAAACTACTTAGAGGTAATGGGGGTCTCATTTCAATATATCAGCCATGCTGAATGGAGGGGAATATAGGGGCAGCAGAGTTACTACAAGCTACAGTGAGCCAGGGAAGGTCCTAGTATTTGCTGGAATTGCCCATCTCTCAGCACACAGCTTTTTTCCCAACATCAATCTGAACAGGCTTTTAGCACTTCCATTAGCTTCCTATTCGTTATCATGTATGCTGTAGGCTTTTTCTCAATTACAGTCATTTATGACGGCGAGTAATTACATTAAACTCAGTTACCTGTAAGGTGGGTAACTATAAATTAATTTGGAAGTTTCTGTCTTTTTCTTTTCATTTGGAAGTAACTGGGGCTGACTGGTATTATGCAATGCAACCAGGGGGCAGAATTCTGATGCAAGACACTGACCTCATGAGGAAAAAAAGAGACAGAATTTAAAGTTCAGAGCAATTTCATCGTGCCAGGAGATAGAACACGATATGTGACAAATGATGCTAAGCATGCACATTGTCTACACCCGACACAGAAATGCCTGCAAGTATTTTAGAACATGCTGCCTATCTCCCCATTATTCCTAATGTTAACCATTATGCACATGGTTAGCATTAGTCATAACAAATGATTTTGTAATTTTTAAACAGTTTAGGGCATGACATGAATATATTTCCTAATGAACCTCTCCGTATGTAGCACTATCACCTTCAACAGCTTTTGAAGAATGCATCATCCCTTCTATTCCAACATATTATCCTGTTTTAGAGGTGCTGGCTGACAACCTTTTGCTCATAAAAAGACATGGAATATCCTCAGGGTCTAATACAACAGAAGTGATGTGTGAAAAACAGGTTTCCCTACTTTCACAATACATACGGTAACTTAACTCCCTTAGTATCAACTGGCTATGTGCTCTGCAGTTCAACTGAGCGCTGAGCCTAATTCTATAATTACTGATATTGATGACAATGGAATGGGAGTTTTTTTTTTTTTTACTGGGCCTTACAGAGAGCTATCTGCAGTTCTGCATCTGAACTTTAACTGCTACTCTAAGGAATCTGTTTAGTGAACAGCTTGTGTGAAAATTTGAAATTCTTTTAACCTCCTTTGTAAATTAAAAGCTTGGTGTTTTCCTTTCTTTCCCTTTGCATGCTCTCTCAAACCAAGCTGATCATCATCCTACTGCAGTGCTGCTGCTACCCTATCACAGGTGCACTCAACACATTTAGCATAGCCCTTCATTTGTGCTCATCGTTTAGGCTAACAGCTTACTCAGCCTGTTTATTGATGGTTCCTGAGAGCTAAATTAATAAAAGAGGCTTTGGGGACCCAGAGCCGAGTCATAAGCAGGATTGTAATGATCGTTTGCATGTCGAGACACTCACAGCAACTAATTACCAATTTGCCTCTCTCTCAAATCCTATTTCGAAATATAGCTCTCAACATACTCTTTGTTTTTAGGTACCCTTGAGCTATGAACGACTTTAACGCAACATGTTGAAGGGTGTAACTTCACAACTTGTTTTGCGGAAGGAGAGGGCGAGCTCGATGCGTATGCTGTAGGCAAGCAGACGTTTAACACCTGCTCAAATTAGGATTCTTCAACGAGCACATCTGTCTACTATGATTTGACTGACTATTCATTTTACGTCAGTCTTTGTCATTCACTTTGAAGGATGCTGCAGTGAGAAAGCCAGTCTTACTGTGACATTTAAAACCTTCCATGTAATCAAAAGCTAGAGTTGAGCCACTGTTCATGGATTGAAGGAGTATCATCTGATAAAATTCCTATGGGGTGAGAGAAGTCAAATACTGAGGGCCTTAAGAGCCTACAGAGGTGAATCGGCAGTAAAGGGAATGAATGATTGTGAAGGCAGTATTTGTCATTCACTTTGAAGGATGCTGCAGTGAACCAGCCAGTCTTCTCTGACATTTAAAACCTTCCATGCAATCAACTGGTAGAGTTGTTCCCTGGTCAATCAGCACTTTCAGGGTTGGTACTGTCAAAAATATACAATCACAGAACATTGTCTTGAATGGGGTTGTCCATTCTAGTAAATATATTTATATGGAGACAGTAGTAAGCTCCAACTTATTACCTACAGACCACAGGGAAAAGTGGCAACTGAAACAGCCTCAGTGTTCAGCCACACTGCATCTTACCGACCTATCTTACAGACCCACTTCCAAGTCAGTTATCGTTTATCATATCCGATTTGTTTTGCCGAAGGAACTCTATTTTGGAGACTTTTTTGATTGGAAACGTGTGTTTTGGTATTGTGTAGAAAGACATGACAATTTAAATTACTGAAAATCATTGGTGTAAAGTACTCAAGTAAAAATACTTTGAAGTACTATTTGAGTCGTTTTTCGAGGTATCTGTACTTACCTTTATACTGTGTCCAGTATAAAGGAAGTTTGAGGTATTTTCGCATGCCAATGCTAACTAGCGTTAGCGCAATGACAGAAGTTCTATGGGTATCAGGCTATGGGTATCTGCTAGTATGCTAGGTCCCTAAGCACAATCTATGACTAGGGTGGCTGGAGTCTTTGACAATTTTTAGGGCCTTCCTCTGACACTGCCTGGTATAGAGGTCCTGGATGGCAGGAAGCTTGGCCCCAGTGATGTACTACCCTCTGTAGTGCCTTGCGGTCGGATGCCGAGCAGTTGCCATACGAAACAGTGATGCAACCAGGATGCTCTCGATGGTGCAGCCGTAGAATCTTTTGAGGATCTGAGGGCCCATCTCAAATCTTTTCAGTCTCCTGAGGGGGAATAGGTTTTGTCGTGCCCTTTTCACGACTGTCTTGGTGTGCTCAACCTGCTCCACTACATGTGGGGGCGTGCTCGGTCCTCCTTTTCCTGTAGCCCACAATCCTCTACTTTGTCTTGATCATGTTGAGAGGTTGTTGTCCTGGCACCACACAGGCCAGGTCTCTGGCCTCCACCCTATAAGCTGTCTCGTCATTGTCGGTGATCAGGCCTACCACTGTTGTGTCATCGGAAAACTTAATGATGGTGTTGGAGTCATGCCTGGCCGTGCAGTCATGAGTGAACATTGAAATACAGGAGGGGACTGAGCACACACCCCTGAGGGGCCCCTGTGTTGAGGATCAGCATGGCGGATGTGTTGTTACCTACCCTTACCACCTGAGGGCCGCCTGTCAGGAAGTCCAGGATACAGTTGCAGAGGGAGGTGTTAAGTCCCAGGGTCCTTAGTTTATTGATGAGCTTTGTGGACACTATGGCGTTGAACGCTGAGCTGTAGTCAATGAATAGCATTCTCACATAGGTGTTCCTTTTGTCCAGATGGGAAAGGGCAGTGTGGAGTGCAATAGAGATTGCATCATCTGTGGATCTGTTAGGAATAGAGGTCGACCGATTAATCAGAATAATTAGGGCCGACTTCAAGTTTCCATAACAATCGGAAATCGGTATTTGTGGGCGCCGATTTGCCATTTTTTAAAAATGTTAATGTTATTTTTTATACCTTTATTTAACTAGGCAAGTCAGTTAAGAACACAATCTTATTTTCAATGACGGCCTAGGTGGGTTAACTGCTTCGTTCAGGGGCAGAACGACAGATTTTCACCTTGTCAGCTCTGGGATCCAATCTTGCAACCTTACAGTTAACTAGTCCAACGCAATAACGACCTGCCTCTCTCTTGTCTCTCGAGAGGTTGGAAAGCTAGAGCCCAACTACTGGATAACAGCTAGAACACAACATAACTAAAATATAACCACAGATGGAAGCAAAGAGAAAGCAGAGATTTACAGATTGATGGCTGGGGCTAATCCAATGGTAAAACTTGTAAAAGCATGCACGCTGAGTTAGCTATCAAGCTAGGAGGAGTGTGCTTCACCAGCCGATGGAGAGTCAGGGAAATCCAAAATAGATAGATTCCAGATGTCTGTCACCTAGCGCGCTAGCACTAAGCCAAGATGAAAAAGTTACAAAACTCCCGTAGCCTACTTCACAGAGAACATGCCAAAAAATGTGCTAAACAAAAAGGAGAACAGACGAGGTACTACAAAATTAGAGTACGCAGGTAATTAGGCATCAAAGCCTGCCAGGCTAAATGGTTTCCACTAGATAACACAGTCACAAAGTCCATAAAGAGCATGCAGCATGGCCACACTTGCTCCTTGTTTACATCACACTTCCTGTGACTGGTGGATGTAGCTCACCAACTGCAACACATGGTCTGGAATGTAATTTCCTGCTAGTATAGCTAGTGGCTAACGTTAGCCAGCTTGAGTTAGCTACCGAGCTAGAATATGAACTCGGTAGCACAAAGTAGAACCTCCATATGATGTTGAGAAATAGTACATTGTGGGTAGAAGATATCTGGAAATAAGTTAATACATATGCAATGACCCAAAAACATAACTATGTTTGCACTTATAGGTAACCAGATCGTGACTACAACTACATTACTATGTCTTTGGCCATAGTGTGTTGTTAAATTGTTGAGTAAAATCTCATGCTACCTACCCTTTAATTGAACATTATCGTTCGGAGGGCCCTATCATTTCTTGCCTGATTCTGTTTTGTTCTTTCCCAAATTCTGTTTTCTCCATTTTGTATTTCCAGGTTTCTGTTTTTTTTTCTTGCATGTTTTTTGGGGTGTAGTTACCCTTTAATTTAAGTGAGCACCTACCAAGAGGCTGTTGTTTTGCATGTTTTTGTAAGGCACATGTGATGATCGAGTTTGCAAAACAAAAACCCACCGGATTAATGAAAATAACTATGACATCAGTCTGCCAGGTAAGCGTAGGCTACTTTGTAGTTAACATTTAACTGAGAAGGTTTTGGAATAACCCTTTCCATCTACCAGAAGACTGTTTTTTTTAGCATCAAAGCTAATGGCTACACAAAATGGTAGACTCGCACACACCACAATGGTCGTTCTCATTGCTTCAGAAAGTTGCAGGAAATACAAAATCACTGATGCATTCTGTTCATGTCTTATGATAAACTTGGGCAAATTAAACCATGTCCAATAGGCCTACATTTAGTTGATTCCCTATTAAGGTCAAAACATTTTTTATTCTTTTTTAATTCTGTTTTAATGCCTGGATTCCGTGAGAGCCCTAATTATCACATTTGGACCAGAATGAGGCTTTCCACTATCTATTGCTGCAGTGATGATTCACCATCTTCATCAAATGTTTTCATCATTTCTCTGCAGATAATTGCAAAAAAGCTTAGAAATATCAGTAACAACGCAAATAAACTGCTCTCTCACCGATATGATTCGGTAGGCTACACTGACCAAGTTTACATGCACACAGTATTCTGGATAATAGCTTATATCCAGTTTAAGGTCTTATTCGGGACAAGCTGTTTACATGCACCTTTAATATCCCGCTCACGACGAGGATCACTGTATCCATGAATAAACAGAATATTCCTCATTTAAGTTCATATTGTTTAAATGGAATAGTAACTGAAATCTGGACACTGACTGTAGGTCTATAACCTCTCATATAAGCTAAAATAATGTTAACTCCTGCAGAATTATGCATTCCATGCAGTAAAATGATACAACAAATGTTAATTGTCTCAGGAACAGGATATGATTTCTTTCTTTCGGCATCTCTTGAGAAAATGTGAATGTGTGTGTAATGTGTTATCTTTGACACTGTCATGCAAGCAAACAGTATTTCAACCACCTAAAATATGCACCAAAGACAAACTTAAGTCTTATCAGAAACCTGTTTCATCATTTTTCTCAGCTTTTCATTTCCTTAAAACTGGTCAAACTGATGACATTTGGACATTCTGCACAGACTTTTCCCACTGTTTTGAAGTTATTGCGTTTTCTCCCAAGTCCCTAAACGAAACAGACAACTTTACCAGTGTTAACTATTACTAATGCATTCATTCTATTAATGTAGGACATTATTCTGGTGAGCACTACTTTATTTAGTCTTCTGGGGCAACAAGTGATGACAGAAGAGAGGCTGCACGTATCTAACTATAGTTGACAAACAAATGGTCTACAAAATGTCGGAACTTATAAGCAGAAAGCTGTATAAATTAGGGGTGAAAGTAGTGGTAGATCGAACTTGAAGTCATTTAGTTGACAATCAGATGAAAACATCATCACACAACACCCATGATATGCGAAACTGAGCCTGCGCAGACCGCGAAAAACAACGTTAAACGGGATGTTTACATGCCACAGTATCCCGTCTAAGATCAGCATATCCCAGGCATCTTAACCGTGTTTATCATAACAGGGATACACGCTTTTTCGGGTTACTGTAAACGGGATATGATGTTTACGTGTCAACTCAAAAACAGAATGCTTGAGTATCCCGAATAACGGGATATTGGTGTGCATGTAAACGAGGTCACTGACTGACTGGAGTCGCTCACTTTAACGTCACTGTCTGACATCTACGAAAGGAAACCTAGGAAATATTTTGGTTTACTTGTCGGGATGAGATACCATGTAAATCAGCGGAGGCTGCTGAGGGGAGTACGGTTCATAATAATGGCTGGGAAACGTTGCATGATTTATGAATGGGAAGGGGATATATGATATCGACTTTATTCAGTAAGTTTGACACATTTTATAAACTAGTCAACACTTACTGTCCAGTTGTCAATAAAAGCACAGTAGGCCAAAAATGCCTATGTGCCACAACTCTGCATGGCTGGCTATGTGAAACACGCGAAATAAAATAAATGAATGTGCCAGAAAACAATAACTAGGCTAAATGGATTTTGACATACAAATTCACAAGCATCATGCTCTCCCCCTCCTCTACGTAAAGACATTTGACTGCAACGAACTAAGCGCACACAAATTGTACCGGGAGGCGGGACAGACAGCAGATTGCGTTTACTTGACATTGCTCGCATTGTGACCAACAGGCACCTATCATATCAATAGATTGCTAGAATATGTATATCGTTCATTCTAGCATGAGAGGGCTCGACGGACTAGCGAACTGAAACTTTTAAACGAAAAGTAGCCTAGTTAATATGAAGTGGAAAAAGTAGACTGTTGACGGTTGATTAGCCGACGGCTGGCGCTAATGGCAAACACTGCAAAACATCACAACAATGGCCATATATACAGACTACACAATCCTAAATATGACACTGCCTAGTCTGAGAGATTGGGGAATGTATATCCTGCAAAATGATATAGTTCATGTGTATATACAAACAGAGGCCTGTGATCATAGTGGTCATGCTTGAGCTGCTGTCTGCAAAAAAGCTCTTGTGCCATGAGAATGAACAAATCTGCTTGACACTGACAGCACGCATTAACTGTACATTTTCCCCTCCCTTTTATGTACTTTCCTTCTCTGGTTAAACAAATACTGCACAATTATTCATCGTGCCATTCATCTTTACAGTAAACAGAGTTTTCATCCAACCTCAATCTTATATTAGGAATTTAATTCAGAGCTCCCCTTTTCAATGCAATTAAAATAATGGAATAAAAACCTTGACTTGACATGTGATGCTTCATCCAGTCTCTGTCAGGACAGATAATGAGTGATGGATAAGAGGGGAGAGAGAGAGTGAGAAGAGAGATGAGTGGATGGAGAGGGAGAGAGAGATGGGTGGAGGGAGAGAGAGAGATGGGTGGAGAGAGAGAGATGGGTGGATGGAGAGGGAGAGAGAGATGGGTGGAGGGAGAGAGAGATGGGTGGAGAGAGAGAGAGATGTGTGGAGAGAGAGAGATGGGTGGATGGAGAGAGAGAGAGAGATGGGTGGAGAGAGAGAGATGGGTGGATGGAGAGAGAGAGATGGGTGGAGAGAGAGAGATGGGTGGAGAGAGAGAGATGGGTGGATGGAGAGAGAGAGAGATGGGTGGGTGGATGGAGAGAGAGATGGGTGGATGGAGAGAGAGAGCGAGAGGAAGTGAAGGCAGACCTTCAGTTTTCCCCACTTACGGTAAGTTAATATGGTAATACAACACACACAGTAGTAAACTTAGCCTTAAATCATTAACTTGGGGAAAATAGATCATTAAAAGTTTAAAAGATACTGGAGTTAAACACACAGGGTGAACATTACACCCCTTTTAAACTTAAAAGGCAGGTGACGGTCCACTCTGATCTTTAGGTCAGTGTAGCATGTCTAGTTGAGGATTAAAGCTAAGGGAGTCACTTGAATACATTTCAATTCCAAACACACTGCTGAAATCACACAACAGTTATCCAAAGAGATGATTAACTGAGTTTAGCATCAGTAGATTGCAGTGTCCGTCAAACGACGACAACCTCCAACTGTCATTATGCCATCTCCGTGGAATTCTTGCTAAGGGACAGAAGGGGTGTCAGGGGGTTTCATAATTATTGTAATCACTGCACCCCCTTCTCAGCCAATTAATTGCATACTTACTGAATAGATGGGGTCATTGTCCAGTGGAGGAAGCTAAATCCAACCAAGACCTGATTGAATCTACATTATTTCAATCACTAGGCCGAAGTCTATCATTTTTACATCACTATTTCAATCACTAGGCCTAAGTCTATGATTTCTACATCACTATTTAAGTCTATGATTTCTACATCACTATTTCAATCACTAGGCCACATTCTATCATTTCTACATCACTATATTAATCACTAGGCCTAAGTCTATAATTTCTACATCACTATATTAATCAATAGGCCTAAGTCTATCATTTCTACATCACTATTTATGTCTATCATTTCTACATCACTATTTCAATCACTAGGCCTAAGTCTATCATTTCTACATCACTATTTAAGTCTATCATTTCTACATCATTATTTAAGTCTATCATTTCTACATCACTATTTATGTCTATCATTTATACATCCCTATTTCAATCACTAGGCCTAGGACTATCATTTATACATCACTATTTCAATCTCTAGGCCTAAGTCTATCATTTATACATCACTATTTTAATCTCTAGGTCTAAGTCTATCATTTATACATCACTATTTCAATCTCTAGGCCTAAGTCTATCATTTATACATCACTATTTCAATCTCTAGGCCTAAATCTATCATTTATACATCACTATTTCAATCTCTAAGCCTAAGTCTATCATTTATACATCACTATTTCAATCACCAAAGTGATGTGTGTCCTAGCTCTATATAGAATAACTGCATTGACTATCAATGGCACTGCTGATGATATTCGTAACTCTATCTGCACAATAGACTCTTGCCTGTAGGATAAGGAGCAACAACCATGTGTTAGGTTCCAGACGAGTCAAAAGCAAGCACTGCATTTGTCAATCACTGAACAGGCAATATGGTCCAATGAACAGGGCCCTGCCACTGCCATGGAGCAGTAGTATATCTCATACATGTCACCCAGTCAAGCACTATGACACACTGCAGCCGAGGGCACTTGACCCGGCAGGGACGGTCCCCGCCATCAAAGCGCTGACGCTGTAGCCTATTTTTAGCATAAAGTTTCATCATTCCTATTTCCTACAGTTGTCCAATTGTTCTTTTCCTAAAGCGTTTGCGAGAGCTCACAGTGTGCTAATCAAAGAGGAAACTTGCTGCCTGTCAAGAGACGCATAATAAATCCTTGTCAAGAAACGCGGCTGTTGCATGCTAGAGACAATCCTTATTGGTGAACAATATGTTCTCTAAATGGTCCCCATGGTCCCAATTTTCATAAGATCATGCCCTAATGATGACCCAAGGCCCATTTTTAATAATTATTTGCGGTGCCCTTTTAACAATCATTCCACTTCTTTGCACAATTTGACTCTGAACCCAAGATGGATTCCTTGCGTTCCCTTCCCTGCCTCGTAGACATAATCTTTTGAGGACACATTAGTTTCTTGTTTTATCACAAGCAGCAGGCATGATGCATTCAAAGAAAGCAGAACATTCTGCTAAAAGTCTTTGTCTTTCTTCTCTATGCATATTAAATATATCATGCTTGACAGACTTCATTCCCCCCTTTTTTCCTCCCCTACACGTTCCGAGTGCAGAAAAGCTCTTTCCCAAAAGCTATGCTGAAGCGGAGCACAATCTCACAAAACATTCAAACACCCACCACCCTTCACTCCTTACGTGCAGTACAAGTCTGCATGCACTCGGAGGTTCAAGGGAACTAGTGATGTTTAATACTTACACATAAATGGAAGTGCAGAACTAAGCAAGCAAGCCAGAAAAAACTTTGTGACAGCTTGAATTACAGAGATTTTAAGATGAGCTCAAAAACATTCTTAGATAAAGCTATTCTAAAATAAACAAAAATCAACTTTATTGGGCAAGTTGGTACAGTGATCTTTTTTTTCATAGTAGTGAGAGTGAGATTTTTTAAAGAATCATCTTTCCATGTTTGTGTTGTGAACCACTTCCCGTCACGATGACTGAAAATGATGTGTGTTCTTTTGACAACAACCTACTCGGCCAATTTACTAATTTTATATTTGGTCTTTATAATAAATATCCAAAAAGATTGCTCTCAAAGATTAGCCTAAACCTAAGTTGACATGATCAAAGTGTATAAAATAGAAATACTAGGCTTATGATGAGTGCATTTCTAGGTTTCAAAAGAGATGAAGTTCATACAGTGGCTTGCAAACACTGCAACACTACATTCATGTTTGAGTAATCTAAATGTGAATAATAAAGTAGCCTTCAGGTTTATGTATTTTCCCTTCACCGGTCTGGTTATTTATAGCTTAATCTTTCTTACAAGCTTAAATACAGTATATGACTAAATATTTTGACATTTTGATGGCAGAGAGAGCTATAGGTCTACAGTAGGCCAACATTTGCTTAATCAATCATTTGTTTCTGAATAAAGTCAACTTAAAATGATGTGTTTTCTCAAATTGTCTCAGACATTATGGCATAGCAGGAAGATCAGAATACCATGAACCTAGAGGTTGTGGGTTCAAATCCCAGGTGATGACATGTTGAATAATATTTATTGTATAAATGAACAAGCACAATGTAATTATGTGTGTCAAATATGTAAGTTGAAGACATTGTATGTTAAAATGACTATAACTAGTTCCACAGCCTTTTTTAGGTAAGATGGCCAAATAATAATTTCTAGTTGAATTAACAATTTCAACAAACACATCCTTTTAAGTTGACTTTGTTTGCCTATGTTTTTTCAAGTTGGAGTTAAGTTTGGGCCAAGAACGTTTTTTTGTTTGTTCAGGTAACACAAAGTTGAGTAAATAAAACAAAAAAAGGCTGTGGAACCAGTTACTTAATAATAATTACACTGAACAAAAATATAAACGCAACAATTTCAAAAATGTTACTGAGTTACAGATCATATAAGGCAATCAGTTAATTGAAATAAATTCATTAGCCCATAATCTATGGATTTCACATGACTGGAAATACCAATATGCATCTGTTGGTCACAGATACCTTAAAAAAGGTAGGGGTGTGGATAATAAAACCAGTCAGTATCTGGTGTGACCACCATTTGCCTCATGCAAATAGAGTTGATCAGGCTTTTAATTGTGGCCTGTGGAATGTTGCCCCATTCCTATTCAATGGCTGTGCGAAGTTGCTGGATATTAGTGGGAACTGGAACGTGCTGTCGTACACATCGATCCAGAGCAACCCAAACATGCTCAATGGGTGACATGTCTGGTGAGCATGCAGCCCATTTACAGCTTTCAGGAATTGTGTACATATCCTTGCATCATGTTGCCGCACATTATCACGCTGAAAAATTAGGTGATGGCGGCGGGTGAATGGCACAACAATGGGCCTCAGGATCGCGTCATGGTATTTCTGTGCATTCAAACCGCCATCAATAAAATACAACTGTGTTCATTGTCTGTAGGTTATGTCTGCCCATACCATAACCCCACCATGGGGCACTCTGTTAACAACATTGACATCAGCAAAACACTCGCCCACACGAGTGGCTTTCTGCCCGGTACAGTTGTAACCGGAAATCATCCATGAAGAGCACACTTCTCCAGCGTGCCAGTGGCCATCAAAGGTGAGCATTTGCCCACTGAAGTCAGTTACGATGCCGAACTGCAGTCAGGTCAATACCCTGATGAGGATGACACAGATGAGCTTCCTTGAGACAACACACAATTTCTTCAGCTCTCCGAATGGCTGGTCTCAGACGATCCCACAGGTGAAGAAGTGGGCGGACCCGAGGTCGAGTCCTATGAGTGCGTCACCCTCCTCTTCCGCTCGGTGTTTGATCATCCCGTGGAGCACCTACTCTGACTACACCAGGGATCTAGGACCGCCTCGGAGTTCGCTCTGGAGTTCCGGACCATCACGGGCCTCTACCGGATGGAACGAGTCGGCTCTGAGATACAGATGGCAATACGCATTCCTTTGGTTGCCCTACAGTCACCGATTCCGGTGCGAGCCCTGGATAATAGTCCAATAGGGGCAGGGCTCGTACATCACATCACTGTTCCCGTTTCTCTGCTGACCCATGGCACTCCTTCAGAACAGATTAACTTTTTGATTATAGACACCCCCACGCACCCCGTTGTTTTGGGTCTCCCCTTGGTTGAGTTGGCATAACCCTGTTATTACCTGGTCTGAGGGGAGACTGCTGGGTTTGTCGCAGGAGTGTCACGTGAGGTGTCTCGCGGTGTCTATCAACACCACAACGGTGGAAAGTCTGGACCACGCCCCTCAAGTGGAGTTACCGGAGGAGTACCAGGATCTGCACCAGGTTTTCTCAAAGACCCAGGCTACATGCCTGCCTCCTCATCACCCCTGGGACTGTGCCATTGACCTGCTGTCTGACGCAGCTCTCCCGAGGACATGTCTATCCCCCTCCTATGCGGTGACCGAGGCTATGGAGACCAATGTACAGGAGAGCCTCCAGCAGGGTTTTATCTGCCCCTCTACATCACCAGCCTCCTCAAGTTTATTTTTTGTTAAAAAGAAAGATGGGGCACTGCGCCCCTGATTTGATTATAAAACTCTGAATAAAGCCACCATTAAGTTCACCTATCCTTTACCCCTCATCCCAACCATCATCGAATAAATGCACGGGGCGCAGTATTTCACGAAATTGAACTTGAGGAGTGCCTACAATCTGGTGCGCATTCCTGCAGGCGACGAATAGAAAACTGCTTTTTCATTGACCACGGGCCATTACGAGTATCTCGTAATGCCTTTTGGCATGTCTAATGCTCCTTCAGTCTTCCAGGCCTTTAGTAACAAAGTGTTTCGGGACATGCTGGGATGGGGCGTAGTGGTTTATTAAGACAACATTTTGGTCTATTCTGTTGACCGCGCCCAGCAGTCTCGTTAGTCAGGTCTGTGCTGGGAAGACGGTTGGAGCATATCCACGGCGGGAGTGGAGATGGAGGAGCAACGCGTCAGCGCAGTCAGGTCATGGCCCATCCCCCAACTCCGTGAAAGCAGTCCAGCAATTCCTGGGGTTCGCCAACTATTTCCAGAGGTTCATCCAGTGCTTCAACACGGTGGTCGCGTCTCTTACCTCCCTGCTGAGAGTAGGTCCCCAGCAGCTTCATTGGACGGTGGAGGCAAAGAGGGCATTCGAGACACTGAAGGCACGCTTCACCACTGCTCCTGTGTTGGCACATCCCGATCCCTCACTTCAAATCAAATCAAACTTTATTTGTCACATGCGCCAAATACAACAAGTGTAGACTTTACCGTGAAAGCAGCAGTGCAGTTCAAGAATAAAATATTTACCAAGTAGACAAAAATAAAAAGTAATAATAAAAAGTAACACAATAAGAATAACAATAACGAGGCTATATACAGGGAGCACTGGTAGCGAGTCAGTGTGCTGGGGTACAGGCTATTTGAGGTAATCTGTACATGTAGGCGGGGGCGAATCCACTGCATAGGTAACAAACAAACAAACAGCGAGTAGCAGCAGTGTACAAAAGGGGTGGGGGTCAATGTAAATTGTCTGGTGGCGATTTTATGAATTGTTCAGCAGTCTTATGGCTTGGGGTTAGAAGCTGTTGAGGAAACTTTTGGTCCTAGACTTGGCTCTCCAGTACCGCTTGCTGATTGGGGAATCTCTGACAATCTCTGATAATTGTTTGGGCTTTCCTCTGACACCGATTATTATATAGGTTCTGGATGGCAGGAAGCTTGGGCCCAGTGATGTACTGGGCCGTACACACTACCCTCTGTAGTGCTTTACGGTCAGAAGCCGAGCAGTTGCCATACCAGGCGGTGATGCAACCGGTCAGGATGCTCTCAATAGTGCAGCTGTATAACTTTTTTAGGATCTGGAGACCCATGCCACATCTTTTCAAAGGTTTTGTTGTGCCCTCTTCACGACTGTCTTGGTATGTTTGGACCATGATAGTTTATTGGTGATGTGGGCACCAACTCTCGATCCACTCCACTACAGCCCCGTCGATGTTAATGGGGGCTCGTTCGGCCTGCCTTTTCCTGTAGTCCACAATCATCTCCTTTGTCTTGCTCACATTGAGGGAGAGGTCGTTGTCCTGGCACCACACTGCCAGTCCTCTGATCTCCTCCCTATAGGCTGTCTCATCATTGTCGGTGATCAGGCCTACCACTGTTGTGTCGTCAGCAAACTTAATGGTGGTGTTGGAGTCGTGTTTGGCCACGCAGTCATGGGTGAACAGGGAATACAGGTGGTGACTAAGTACACACCCCCGAGGGGCCCCAGCGTTAAGGATCAGCGTGCCAGACGTGTTGATGCCTACTCTTCCCACCTGGGGGGCGGCCGTCAGGATGTCCAGGATCCAGTTGCAGAGGGAGGTGTTTAGTCCCAGAGTCCTTAGCTTAGTGATGAGCTTTGTGGGCACTATGGGCACCCCTCGTCTTACCAGAGGTAGCGTCTCTGTTCTGCCGGTGCATGGAAAATCCAGCTAGCTCTATATTGTCTGTATCTTCGTTCAGCCACATCTCGGTGAAACATAAGATGTTACAGTTTTTAATGGAGAATAGAATAATCTTAATTGTAGGTCATCAATTTTATTTTCCAATGATTGCACGTTAGCAAGAAGAATGGAAGGAAATGGGAGTTTACTCGCTTGCCTCCGGATTTTCAGAAGGGTGCCTGATCTGCGGCCTCTTTTCCGGCATCTTTTCTTCACACAAAAGGTGTGGATCTGGGCCTGTTCCAGTGAAAGCAGGATATCCTTCTCGTTGGACTCGTTAAAGGAAAAAGGTTTCTTCCAGTCCGTGGTGAGTAATCGCTTTTCTTATGTCCAGAGGTTATTTTCGGTCATAAGTCTCTTAGCAGCAACATTGTGTACACAATAAGTAAAAAAATAAGTTACACAAAACGCAAAAATAATAACAAAATAGCACAATTGGTTGGGAGAATGTAAAATGTCAGCCATGTTTTTTGGCGAGATTGGTACCTCCGAAGTTGGATGCCTCCGAAGTAGGAGTTAGGGCAGTGCTGTCCCAGCCCCCGGAACCCCTCCAAAGCTGCGACCCTGTGCCTTTTACTCCAAGCAGCTGAGCCCTGCCCAGAGGAACTACAACTTAGGTGACCGGGAACTCTTGGCGGTCAAGAAGGCTCTGAAGGCATGGAGGCACTGGCTGGAGGGGTCCAAACACCCTTTCCTGGTGTGGACGGACTACTGCAACCTGGAGTACATCAGGGCAGCGAAGAGGCTAAACCCGAGACAGGTTCCAATTCACGCTTTCTTATAGGCCAGGCTCGAAGAGTGTGAAGGCGGACACCCTGTCTCCCTCTGTCCCGTATCATCGTAAGAGTGGTGTGGGACGTGGACGCCGACATACGGAACCCGCACCTGCACAGTGGCCGGAGAACTGCGCCTACGTGCCCACGGGTGTGCGGGACCGCCTCCTTACCTGGGCGCACACGGCACCTGTGACGGGTCATCCTGGGATAAGCCGTACCATCGCCTGCCTGACTGAGAAGTACTGGTGGCCCAACTTGGGACACCCGGGTTTACGTCTCTTCCTGCTCCATCTGTGCCCAGTCAAAGACACCCAGACACCTCCCTTGTGGAAAGCTCCTTCCCCTGCCGGTTCCACAACGACCCTGGTCTCACCTCTCGGTGGACTTTGTCACTGACCTTCTTTCCTCCCAGGGGAACACCACCGTTCCCATTGTTATGGACCGGTTTTCCAAAGCTTGTCGCCTGTTCCTCTGCCTGGGCTCCCGTCGGCCATGCAAAGGCTATTTTTACGCACGTTTTCCGGCACTACGTGATCCCGGGGTACATTGTGTCAGATCGTGGCCCTCAGTTCACTTCACGTGTATGGAAAGCATTCATGGAATGCCTGGGGGTCACGGTCAGACTCACCTCCGAGTACCGTCCTCAAGCTAATGGGCAGGTGGAGAGGGTCAATCAGGAAGTGGGCAGGTTCCTGAGGTGTTACTGTCAGGACCGGCCGGGGAAGTGGGCAGATTTTCTACCTTAGGCTGAGTACACGCAGAATTCCCTCCACCACTCCTCCACTAACCTCACTCCTTTCCAGATCGTGTTGGGGTACCAGCCGTCCCTGGCACCTTGGCATCCAAGCTAGACCGAGGCCACTGCGGTGGACGAGTGGTTTTGGCACGCTGAAGAGACCTGGAATGCTGAACACACTCGCCTCCAGCGGGCCATGCCTCGGCACAAGGAAAAGGCAGACCACCACCGCAGTGAGGTGCCTGTCTTCTCTCCAGGCGAGCGGGTCTGGCTCTCCACCCTCCCTCCGCCTGCCCTGCCGGAAGTTGAGTCCGCAGGTTGTGGGGCCGTTAAAGTCCTGAAGAGGGTTAATTAAGTAATGTACCGTTTGCAACTCCCTTCTGAATACCGCATTAACCTGACTTTTTATGTGTCTCTCCTCAGGTCAGTGGTGCCTGGTCCCCTCGCTGAGGGTGGACCCAGTGACACCCTGCCTCCTCCTCTGGACATCGAGGGAGGTCCGGCGTACTCGGTCCGTGAAGTCCTGGATTCGAGGCGTCGGGCGGGGCGTCTCCAGAACCTCATCGACTGAAAGGGATACGGCCCATGGAAGCGGTGCTGGGTTCCTGCGGTGGATATCCTGGACGCGTCGCTGACCAGGGATTTTCACTGTCGGCACCTGACCGACCCGTACCGCGTCCCTGTGGTCGTCCCCGAAGCCGGTGTCGTCCCGCTGCTGGTGCAGCATGTCAGGGGGAGGGGTACTGTCATGGATCCCCCCTGTACTGCTGCTCATTCCGTTCACCAGCTCCGGAGATCTACGTCACCAGCCTTCTAGGAGTCACTGAACTGGAATCATTACCACCAAACCCGGACTGTCTTGTCTCATTACGTACACCTGGTTCCCATTCCCCCTGATTAGTATGTGTATATATATATATATATATATATATATATATGTGCCCTCTGTTCCCCTTTGTCCTTGTCGGTTATTGTTACCATGTCCGTTGGTCTTGTGAGCACCTGTGCTGTTGTATCGGCTTCCATGCTACGTGTTATTGTGCACTTGTTTTACGGGTCTCGTGTATTATTTAGAGGTTTACACCTCGCTCTTTTGTTTGGGTGGAGAAAATAAAAAACCCTATTACGTATTCCCTCGCTTGTCTCCTATGATTATACAGCGCGACATAGAGGTCCTGGGGTGGCGTAGTTACACGTGGTCTGCAGTTGTGAGGCCGGTTGGACGTACTGACAAATTCCCTAAAACGACGTTGGAGGCAGAGAAATTAACATTACATTCTCTAGCTACAGCTCTGGTGGACATTCCTGCAGTCAACATGCCAATTGCACGCTCCCTCAAAACTTGAGACATTTGTGGCATTGTGTTGTGTGACAAAACTGTACATTTTAGAGTGGCCTTTTATTGTCCCAAGCACAAGATGCACCTGCGTAATGGTCATGCTATTTAATCAGCTTCTTCACTTTACATGTTGCGTTCATATTTTTGTTCAGTATTGTTAAAACAACTAGATTTTTTTTACAGTGTATAGTAGTGTGTACTGTTTGACCTTGTATATAAACTACAAAAAGTGCAGAAATCAATTGCTCCTCTCTGAAGATGCCGAAATATAATATTTTGGAGCTGTGAACAAAGAAAGTAAGCAAGATGAACAGCTGTATTGTGATAAACCGTCACCCCATATGCTGAAGGAAAACAATTTCTATGAAGTGGGAGAAAAAAATATGCTTAATCAACTAACATTGATATTACTTCTGGCAATTAGGAGCATGCTGATAATGATATGAGTTTTCAGCTGTAAATAATTATGCTGCCTGCAGGCCATGCTTTAATTCTCCTCTGTATCTATAAACAATAATCAAACCACCGGGCTAAAAAGTTGGATTTGGCGGTTGCGGTGCGTACTGTAGTTTGGGGAAATGCTGCTCAGTGGGGCCCTGTGGTGCTGCCTGTGGCAGGCTTGACCTTCAGGTGCTCTGAGTGCTAATGTGCTAGCACTATTGATCAGCCTGCAAGCAAACCCAACCAGCCCAATGCCCAGGCTAGCCAGACATCAAACAGCCAACTGCAGTCTGCGAGCCTCTGTGCTATGACAGGAGGGTTGGGGCCGGTGGCTGCTACTGTGGCCTCTGTGGTCCGCTAAATGGGGACATTATAGGGGAAATGCTGCGATTGCAGCAGACCACAACTTGTTAATGAGCAATGTATATTTGGGCCCCATGCAGCTTCAGCTTAATTGTTTATACAGTTTATACAGTGCTGCTCGCCCATGTTGCTGGAAGAGTAAAAACATAACTCCAATGAATGTCACAGTCGGGGTTTGCCTAATTGCTATAAAAAATACATTCAAAATGCATTAACAGTATGTGACTGTGTTGACTGCCGTTTGAGTATAGCTGGTACAATGATGCTATGCCACCCTTATATTGTAGATCATGCAAGCAACTATTAAATGCATGTAAGCCTATAAAACTATTTCACTAGTTTCAAAGAACTAAAGTATATGGCACAACAGGGAGAACCTAGTTGCTTTGGCAGGGAGAGTAAAAAAAAATACTAAAAGCCTGACAGCTAACTTTACTCACTGTCTACCACGAGGCGTAAGTCTGCCAATGTCAGAGGACTAAGATGAAGAACATAATTAAGGAAACATATGAAAGCTGGAGCTGGGCTTGAGATTAATTAGCCACATGTCAATACTCTCATCAATACCCGATTAACAAATGACACATGGCCCAATGAAGGCTATTGATTCCCCTTGCATTCTGCAGCGTTAATAGGTTGAAGCTGATTCTGAAAGCTGACAAAAAAAAGAGAGTTTTCAAAGTACAGTTTGTTGCTGAGCCTCGCCGGGAACAAAATATCAAATCTAAAGTCTGAAATCACCCAAAGTAGCAAAAATCGCTTGCAAATCTCACGCTATCCCTGTGATTGTTTTGACCGCAATTGAATGTATTTGAGAATTTCCATATTTTCAGTCTTTACCGTAATTAAAAATGACCCCAAAGCAAAACCAAAACGAAATGAAGCAAAAAAGGACTCAATCTAAATTAATGGTGCCAGAACGGCCAACATCATAAGTTAGTCCCTTTATGGTAATGATAGTAATGAACACTTAGATGAGGGATGAACAATTCCTGTTCTAGAGTCGAATCCCTATGCAGGTTAATTAGGTAAGATAACATCATTAACCAGTCTCATGCCTACATTGAGAATTAATTGGATAAGATAGAGCCAGATCGTAGATTTAGGTCTATATTTAATCATTTAAACGATCAAGGACAACTAAGCTGGAAAATGGGCAGTCCAGATCGGTGAATGTCTTATTTAGATCACATATACAACCAGTTTATTAGGCACAGAGATGATGCTAAGCTCTGTAGTTTGGTGATTGTATAAGCCTAATTATGTTTTACTGAACAAAGGACTTTATTTCAGGAATTATATTATTGATTTGGTTCCCTCTGTTTTGTTTTCTTTCTATTGTGCATGTTCTTCACTTTAAAGGTAACCTGTACATCTCTGGAACTAACCAGTTGATGTCTAATGTACATTGTCCAATATAAATGAGGTGAATGTTAGTTTATCATATTATTCATGATCAAACATGGTAACATGGATTCAAAATCACTAAAAGAAACAAACAAACAAACAAAGGTATTTCTCATGCAAGCAATCTCTCTCCCTCAGATGAAAAGGCCACCGACGGCCTAGGTAGTTCCTCAGTAATAAATAACAAAGCTAGGGCTGTTTCTTCTTGTGGAGACATTAGCCATGCCCTGTGCCTATTGTGAAGGAAGCAATCTGCTGTGTTTTGTACCTATTCTTCACACCAGGTTGTAATGCACTCCAGGTTTTCTTTGTGACAAGAATGTTTATATGAACCATCCTAAATAATTCATGGGGAACCTTTGTGTAAATTGTCATACTGCATAATGAATGTTTACAAAGCTGTATGATGGCTTTACCTTGGATGGGACCTCATTACTATAATTGATGTTGAGAAGTAGCAAAATCATAATATCGCTCCTCCCTGGAAATACAGTGGTGGTGAAATCTCTTTGAAAGGTTGTCAGAAATCATGCAGATCTGCTCTGCATAAATAATAAATCAACATTTAAAATACCAACGGTGGTGCCATCTGGCAGATGTAGCCTACCCATTGCTGAAACCTTATCTTTGCACTCAACAGTTACACCAAACAGTAACAGTGTTGCTCACGTGCTCATAATTTGCTGTTGTTTCCCGTTTGCCAACATTTTTGAATTATAGTATCAACGTAATAGTTACTAACACCAACGTTATAGCCATACTGCCAGATGAAAGGAAATATATATTTAATTCGACACCTGGGATAATGTAACTTAGGCCCTTTGTACGCTATTTAGACACAACACCGTTCTCAATTAATTATGTTTATATTTTACGAAAAACTCAGGATACATTGATAAACATTTGAAAGCTCAAGCAGGACATTTTGATACTCACCTGTAGTAATGACCTCAGCATGTGGGGTAGCAACGTCACCATCACCTTGGCTACAGGATCCTGTCTTGGTGAAGGCCGGGTAGAGTTCGGGGGGAGAGAGGCAGGCAAAACAGTGTCAGGTAATTTATTCTAAAAACCTATTCCTGTTGCATATTCGCATGTTTTAACATTTACCCGACGTAATTTCAATGTAAGATAGATCTGAGTGATGCTATCAACCGACAAATATCACGTTTTATCCGTTTGTATCATGAGTTGACCAAGGTCTTGGCTTGTAACGTTAGACTTCTGCAGGAAATGTGAGCTTTTATTCGTAGACGTTTGAAGTCATGAAGTAGGCTACAAGCTTTATTTCGAAATGTAACATAAATTCCACTCACATGAACTTATTTCAACGTATTTAAGGGTACAGTTTGCAATTATTGTGCTACCTTTGTCTGATGGTCTGAAATTGCAGGTGTCTGCCAGACTCAAGAGCGCGGTCCCATACCTTTGGGTCGTTACTATTTACGACATCCACAAAGTCTTATGCCGCGTTCAAAACAACTGGGAACTCGGAAATCTTTGACTTCCGATTTCAGTGCGTTCCGAGCTCCGACTGGGAAAATCGATTTGAACGGTCATTCAACTCAGAATTCCAACTCGGGAATTCGGACCTCTTTATAGAGCTCTGTCTTTGCGACCTGTAGATCACTGACGTCATGATTTGATCTCGTATTTTTTCCGAGTTCCCAGTTGTTTGGAAAGCGGCAATAAACCCCACAAAGTCTTCTTAAAATGTGATTTCAAACTTTAACCCTAACCACAATGCTAACATTATGCCTAACCTTAAATGAATACCGAAAAGCTCATTTTTGTTTTCCCACATTTTAGCGATAGCCAATTATGACGTTGTGGCAGGTAGCCTAGTGATCAAATCCCCGAGCTGACAAGGTAAAAATCAGTTAAGAACATTTCTTATATATATATATATATATATATATATATATATATATATATATATATATATATATATATATTGTGGGAACCATACCTTTGACTTATCTTTGCGTGCTTGGTTGGCAGCTCACTTGTTTCAGACTCAGCCAAAAAACTTAAATTTCAGAACTCACACAGGTAGGTAGCGCTAGTGGAAAACAGTACGGCTAATAGGCATATACGTTTCATACCCGTTTATGTAATTCTAAATAATGCATTAGTAGATGGCCTATTTCACGACTTTTCTACAAATAATAGCCTAGCTAAGCTTTCTGTAGGGTAGTCGGTCAACTAACTCATGATACAGATTAATAAAACGTCTTATTTGTCGGTGACATATGTGTGTGCAATGTTTCTGCATTTGCCTGCTGCTCAATCAATCCAATAACGTGAACTGTTTATGGAGAATATTGTTTACGGGGCAGACAGCCTGTTGTTAAACAAACTGAGAAACAACAACAATATTGCACCTCAAGCGAGGCCTTGTCGACTACTGCAGGAAACTTCAGCTATTATTTGCCTACTATACATACATTTTTTTCTACATTAACATATAAATTCAACACGCATGAAGTTGTTTGCATATGTTGTGATACAGTTTGTCATGCTTGTGATATATTGTTGCTCTCAATTTGCAGGCATCCCACATCCTGAGTAGGCCTACTGTATGCACTCACAGATCAAGTTCCACATGCAAGTGCTAGGTTTCTCCATTCAGCTGTTACTCATTCCATCCAGTTGCCAAGAATGTGAACTTCATAAGAAGAAACAGGTAAATACAATAGAAGTAGTTGTTAAGTCGTCTATATTGATAACAGGGCAGGTAGATAGGCTGTTGTCAAATAAACAACTGGGGAGCAACAATCAAATTGCACCTAAATAGCATGCAGGAATTGTGTCCCCTGTGTCCAAGACAAGACTAAATACATACTTAGGAAATAATTGTGGCCTGTGCCTCTGTGACTATGAAATTACATCCTTTATCCCTGTTGGTGGAAAACAAAGAATGTCAACCAAAAATGTAATGTCACACAAAGCCTTAGAGAGCGGAAGTTCTTATGCATAGCAACATAGAACAGAACACCCTCTCATTCAGGATTAAGGGTTGATTGAGCTTTGCTGAGTAGTTTACCTAGGAGATGATGCTTCTCAGGGCAGAGGAAAGGTAGGGGGTCAAATAAGTTATTTGTATCACTACATCCTGTTGAAACCATATAGAACTGGGTTTCAGTTTCTGTTAAGGTAATTTCACACTTTTCATAAGCTCTCTTTGGGTCCATTATTCCAATGGAGCACTAGATTTATTGGAAGAATGGTACATTTAAGAGTTGTAGTAACAGTTGTCATGACATGTGTTTTCTTCAAAGTCTGTATTTAACAGGATTTGATGTTATTGGTCAACACTGGCACTGTATGGCATGGATCAATTGTTTACTAAGCATGAGATAATGTAAGACGAAGCAATGAACTCATAGCCAGTCATCACTGGATGGGCGCTTGTGTCGTTAACTTCAACCCACAGAGTGTGTTAAACTCAAAGACTGTAGGGCGTTGTGTACATATATTTGCATGGCCTTTGCAGAGCCAGAACCCGAAGCAGTAATGAGTCAGTCATTTCTGTGGTTAAGAAACTGTTGGCAATCACATTACTTGGAGAACAGCGTTTGGCAGATAGAGGCTAACAGCTTTTTACAACCAATTGTCTGGGGCTCTCACAGCATCTCGTTTTATGACCTCTATAAAACATTCAACCACCCATCTCTATTAATAACTAAGAAAAACAAATCACCAAATGAAAAACATGAATTTGAAAACCGCCTTTAATTCAATAAAATGCACATGTACAGGAAATGCTACAAAGTAGCTCTTTATCCGAACATAGCCCTAATCTTTCCCTTATCCCAGTGATAAAGAGGAATGGAAAGGAATAGATACAGCTGGAAATATAATTAAATAGTTCCAACAACTGAGAAAAATAATAACTATTTAGTTATGGCCCATATTAAGGTGTAAGGATATCCCGTGGTCTTTCCTTTCTAGTGTGTGTAATGTGGACTACACACTGGATCGCTTTCACCTGGTTATTACGCAGAGTGTCATTTGAAATGATTACAAAAACATACGCCCACTTGTTACAACATACATTTTCCCTCACACATACAACACACAGATTCAATAGCTTAATGTTTTTCAATCACACCCAGTGGAGCAGTGTTTAGTGTGAAAAAGTGTAGCATTTCATCCTAACTCACATGGTATGGGATCATCTTTCACATTTTGCCTGGGGTTTATTTAGCTATTTCTGCAGAAACTTGTGCAAGCCATGTGAATTACCATAGGAAAAGGAGATAGAAAATACCAAATAGTATTGTATCAGATGTAAATGAATAAACTATTTGGATAATAAGGGCAAATTATTTGGTATCTCTGATATAAATAAACTGCACTTAGCCTGTAATTCTCCTAGACGCATTTAAAAGATTATAGTCTGTAGATCTAAACACAAACAACAGAGGGAAATTAAAGATATGATTAGTACTGTATGAAATGAAGCATTTTGTGCTATAGGGTCTGCATAGGCATACAGTAAGAACTTTCTGTAATAACAGCATACAAAAGTGTTTACTATATTCACTCAATTAATTTCCAACTTTTTACAAATATATTTTTTCTTTGCGATTCATTTAGGAATTTTCGTATGCACAGGTTCCATCACTGTCCAGGGATCAGAGTCAAATGCTCCAAGATCGGTGCAGTGAGCAGTCATGGACACTTCTGGCAGCGTGAGTAAAGTTTTACCACTAGCCCCGTAGCCAAATACAGGGGTTAGGCCTTCATACCTCCATTTTCTCTGAAGGTGCTGGGGCAGGCTGACCATTGACATTTAGCATTCCTCCAAGCTGCCTCTGAGATTTCAATGGGGATTGAGGGGTGTAGAGGGCAGAGCTGGGGCTGTGGAGAGTTCTCAAGGAGAGGGAACAAAAAGGCTCTTGGAAATCCCAAGGAGTTCCCATGATCCTTGGTGAAACCTTGATCCTTCTGTGTTAGATTTCCATTATTTGGATTAGGGTGCACAAAAGTCCATATTTCAGTGATTTATTTTGCCTCTTGCCAAGGCGTTAAAAAATGAATTTGTGAGATTTCCCCTGTTTTGGGAGTGAAATGTTTCAAATGGATTTGATAGTTGTGATCTTTGTTTTTCTCATTATTCAGGCCCGGGAATGTCTGGTCCGTAATCATTGTGTATTCTGGGTCTGCACTGACATTTCTTTCAGCCTTTAGAGCAGCCTGTGGTGACATTTTGTCATGAAAAGTTTTCAAAGTCATATTTCAAGGTTCTCCCTGTAACATACATAATCTGTTAGCATCAAAGGAGCACACATGCATAAATAATTGACTAATTCACTTAAAGGGGCCAGCATAGATTAATTAAGCCTGAATACTAATTATGTTTTTCTGTCTACACCAACTGAAGCTGTTGTTTAATGTGAAACTGTTTGGTGGACAACAATTACCACAAACCTATAAGACTATTTATATCCTCTAAATGAAAATAGGTTTAGTTCCGATTTAATTTGAAAGATTATGTTTTGATGCTGTTGTAGGACAGAAATGTCAGCCAATTCCTATAATGTTTTAAGTCAGGGGGGTATTGTAGTATACACACTTTTAAATACATATACCTCTATATACTGTACCTTGTATTTCCATCATTCACATTTTGCTGATATGACTTTTATCTCAAACTGATTGAAAATAGCTTTCATGCGGTATAATTTTTGAATTGGAAACTGCATATGTATTTGAAAGTAGATAAAGCGGGCCTACATAAAAGATGACAACAAAAGCAATTTCTGTCAGCATTGATTAAGCAATATGTTGTTTAGTTCAGTCCCAGCCTGCAGAAACCTTTCACTACACGACTATATACCTGTCACACACTTGCATATAGATTGAAAAAAGATTCAATTCCATTGTCAATTTAGATATGCATCCATTTGTGGCAGTTGTTTTCCTTTCATGGGCTAGATTGGGTGAATAGCCTGTAAACTAATGCACAATGCTGCTATCCTAATGATTTTAAAAACAGTTGTTCAGATTTGGAGCTCTCTAATATAATATAAGGATAGAGACACAACACGTCAGCATCAGTACGGGCCTAATGTATTCTCCCCTTTAAACCCCAGTAAAACTCTGTCATTCCAAAGAAGCTCCTCTCGTTGACTCTGTGCCTGCTGCACAGACTGCTGTCTGGAAGTGGTAGGCTTTAAGTTGCTTGTTTCTGACACAGCGGACTTGGGCTGTCCTCGCTCCCCTCGTAAGCAGATAGGGATGAGGGAGACAGCTCAAAGCGGGGTTTGTTTACAGCCGGATAGAAGAAAACAGCCAGACGTAAATTAGGGTTGACGGTTTCATGAAGCACAATTGGTTGATGGCAGATTCAATGTGACTGGCCTGAACTGGGCGATGATCCGTACAGTATGCAAAATTTACTTTCTAGCTGGTCTGTGCCCACCAGCCTAGCAGCAGTCTTCTCCCCGAGCCCTCACAGCTCCGGCTTTGAATGGAACCCGAACTGAACAAGGCATTGTTGTACCCAATTCCTTTTGACAACAATCACATTCTTTTAAAAAACTTCATAGATTTTTCTTGTCACCAGTTATAAATGATTTTTTTCTCATCTTGACCACAAAGTAAGCATTTTTTTAATGTGCAGATTCAATTAGGGAAGGAAGGGGCATGGTTTTGAGCAGTAGATTCCTTCAAATGACAACACAATGAATTCAGGGCATTTTTTACTTTGGTATTCAGGGCTTGTTATAATACACTAGAGCTTCTTGGCACATGACTCCAATACAGCAACATGCATTTAATATATTTATGTTCATTGGAAAGACATGTCAGAAGATATTTGCCCCTCTGTAGTTTATTCTGCTCGTGATGTTGTTAGAATTGGAACAGTTGGTCAGATTCCTAAAATCCAAGCTGGCAGAATCGTCACATTATGCCACCACTATTACCTTGTTTTTGTCACTTGCATGTTTTAGAAATGAAACATCTGCATGCTGCATCCTGTTAGGGCACACTGGGTGACTGTCGTTGTGGAAACCAAGGAATTAAAAGAGAAACATGGATTCTGTTAGCTCTCTAAATGGAGTGGATTAAGGGAAGTTTTCTGAATTCGATTTTTACTGACAATGACCAAAAGCGTTCTGCCCGCAGCATGTGGACTCTCAATGTGTACGTTTACTGAAATGAGGTTTATCTTTAACAGGAACTGAACTCAAGAAAATACAGAGCTAATTCATAATTTGAGGAATAAGACCAACTTCCATTTTTAATTTAGCCACACCTGATGTGCAGATGTACATTTCAACGTCATGAGTTTGTCTTTTGATGTTGGTTTTAGTGTTACTGACGGCAGACTACAGTTTGCCTTTCTAAGCAGCAGATTGATGCACATAATACAGAAATACAGAAAGTCCTACGACATAACAACAGACTCAGCTTGACTCATACAGATAGGGAAAACATGTCTGGAATAAGCCTGGGCAATAATGCAGCATTATCAAGAATCACACGACAACAGTACATGTAAATGCACTGAATAAGATGTCTCTTTAAAGGCAGTGTTAAAGGGATTGGGAATGCTACATTTTAATATTTTCTATAGGGAAGGAAGCAAATATGGATATTTCATAGTAATACGAAGGATGTATAGTTCATTTTATTCTGGCCTAAGATAAAACATAATGCGTGATAATTAAATGGGATTTCTGTGAGTTTTTTTGCCTTCCTCTTCAAAGTGCCTTAGTCTCAAGGGCAAAAACAATGATTTGAAAAATAAAGGCGTGCTATCCGCCCACATTGTGCTAATTTGATGATTAATTACACTAGCTAACTAAAGACCAGCCCCAAAAATGTCTCAATGTATCCTACAATACCACATACAATACATGCCTACTGTCATTTACTGTCAATTCCTCACCATGCTGCATTACTGCATATTCTATACAGTGTTTTTTAAACGTAAACAGCAGTTTCATAGTGTATTCATCTCAAATTGTCCTTCAATATGATGATGTATGGTTTGTAGGTTACCATGAAACTTAAACAACAAAAACCCAAGCACTATTTTGCATGCTGCTGCATCTTTTTTGAATTACTAACTCAGCCTGTTACAGAATCATATAAACTGGTGTTCATATACACAAGGCGATGTTCATTATGTGTCATTTTCCTATTAGCAAACTCATTACTTGCTTCTCAAGTAGCGATACTATTATAACTTCCTCATTTACTTTTGGATATGAACCAAAAGCTGTACAGTATGTGTTTAAAAAATATGTTCGACACTGGAAAAGGAAACTGAATCTCATGCTACAAACTCTGGTCTCTGGTCAGTGTTTTAAATGTTACTGTTCTCTACAACTGGGAGAAATTGATTGGAACTCAGTGGAAAGAGAAAATGGTTTTTAAATAAGTTACAATTAGATAACCATTCATCTCTATGGTATAAATGAATGTCTTGCTGTAGGGCTTGTTGGATGTAAAAACAGATTTACAAAACTCTTCTTTCCAGATTGGAATGTGTCCTCCACTATTTTAATTGCTCTGTCATTTAGAATGAACTCCCCCCCTGCCCTCCCATACCCCTGATTTTGTCTTTGAAAGTAAATATTGTATACATATACATGCTGTTCATGGGCATGGGCACCGTTCATCATCAGAATCTGCATAAATGATTTTTGAAATTGAAGTTCCAACTAAATGCTTTGAGGCTATAGCTAGAGATCTTAAACATAAGGATATGCATGTACAGGGAAATAAACATCCATAACAAAAACAACTACTAATGTGATTTACCTGGGCTTTTCTTGTTGTTCTTCTTGTCCACAGAAATTAGAGGCTCATCATTTTGTTCCACCATTTCTTGATTTCAAAGGGGATTTCTACATTTCTAGTTTCCATTTTCATTAGTATACCACTCTCTGTTGAATGACATTGCCTCCAACAGTATATGGAGCATATAGAAATAGCTATGAAACATGATGTCAAAATCCTCATTATTGCATTGAAGTGCTCATAAAGAAAGACCCATTATAGGCCTACCGTGCATGCACTCCTGTAGGTGGCTTTCAGTGATCACGGTTTGTATTTCCCTCTTTCATGTATTATCTAATAATGTTATATTGTGGCCATGTACTGTAGGCTATTGAATGGTCTTATCTTTGGAAGGGGCAAAGGGATGCTTCATCAGACTTCTTTGGAGCACACTGGATCTTAGCAAAACTATTTTCGGAAGAGTCACAATATGCTGTGATTAAGTGAAAATGTTCCATGATGCTTGGGGTTGTACATCAAAGTTAACAAATGGCTATGGAGCCCAATTACTATGGGGCATTCATAGGATATTATGAAAGGTTCGCTGCAAGTTGGGTTGTGTTTGGGCTTTGCTATGCAATTTGCTTTCTATCACATAAGGGATCTTTTTTTTTCCACTTCCCATAAATCGAGTATTGAATATTTTTCAAAGCAACACAAAAAAATTGCAGAATCCTTGAACTCTCTGATTTTAAGGACCATTTTTCTCCAGACTTTTTAGGATGTGTTCATAAGAATGTACGTAATGAGCAATGTGCTTGGATTTCCATATTCATTTGCACAATGAATCTCCACACACTCACAAAGCCTGTGTAAAAATGCATCATTTTCCAAGGGAGAGAGTGTTGTTTCCCATTCATTTGGAAAAAGGAGGAAGTATTTTAATGTGACCTTCATTACGCATTCGTGACAACTTTTCTTATTTATTTATGATTAAAAATGTTTCCACTCCTGTTGTTCAATTAGTGCTTGACCCCTTTAGCGGCGATGTAAATTAAATGACATTTCGGTGTCGTCCCATATTTAAAATACTGCGTTAGTTGCGGATCATAAATGATGATCTTCATTCTGCAGCTAATTTATTCATTTAACAATTTCCCTCCAGAAGTTACAGCAGAAGGCTCTGCAGCAACCTAAGCAGAAGAAATCCAAGTCGGCTGAATTTCTGATGGGTGAGCCCTGCTTGATGAGTTATTGCTCATAATTTGTGTAAGGATTAATTAACTAATTACAGACAAATGGCTTTGGGCTAAATTTTGCTCTTGCTTGTCAGGGCGCAATTTGTAATTATTTTAATCATTTCTTCTTCTTCTCTAACCCCCCCCCCCCCCCCCCCCCCCCCCGCAAGATTCAGATTTAATTTTAACTTAATTGTGTTTTAGTGACATTCGAGGAGGATGCACATCAGTATTTAGGGGGAGAGGAATCACTAGAAGGAATGTTCTGGCGCCATTAAATGTACTTTGGTACATTTGACCTTCCTGTTGTGTTATGGTGTTTTTTCTTCTCTTTTTTGCAGGCGGAATGGAGGAGAGTGCTGTGGTGGAAGGCATTGAAAACCCTGTCTTCGATGGCAGCTACAGCACAGAGCTTTCAGCTTCTCAGGCTTCAACAGGGAGAGAAATTCAACGTGACAGGCAAGATAGCACCCTTGCAGCTCACCAACAAAAAATGGAGCTGCGAGCCCCTGCCAAACCAAGAGGTGAAGCTTCATTCTTCATTAGCCTCAAACCCGTTGACAGTGGATTTGTGGATTTGTTCCCGATCTAACCTTTTGGGTTTCTGAGGGCCTGGTCCTCACATTCCAAAGCTAGCGTGTCCTAACAAGTACCCCTCATATAAATTCCACCTAACCGGAGAATGTCACAAGAGTGGGTGTGCCAGAACACCCTGACGGAACCAGCCTCTCAACTCACACTAACAGTATTCTGCCTTCTGGAGGGCTGGAGTCATCGAAGAGAGCATTTACTTAGCATACCACTACCAGCATATACACACTATCTTTATAACGTATAGTGTACATAACGTCCCTGAAACAGAGCTGATGGCCCACCCTGCAGGAAAATATGCCCCCTTGTAATTTACTATGTCAGTGAGACTCTTGAGCGATATGATGTTACACACACTGTGATGCGTTCAAACATTAAAAGAAATGCCGGTTTGGTCTTGATAGGTCAGGTATTTTGAATTAAGAGATGTTTTTATTTTATTGAATTAATAATCTAGTAATTCATTGAAGCTTAATGTTAGTGGAAAGAACTTCCAACATTTGGCCATCACTCAAACAAACATATACATTTTCTGGAGCTGTTGAGAATATTCATTGTCTCCTGGCTAAACTTAGGATAATCACTATTAACGCCTCTTGGTTACTTTTTTTCATGGTTGTGTCTGTTCCTTGACAAAGTTAAGGGATCATTCTAAAATATTTTCAAAAGATAATACTGCCAGGTGGAGTGAGACACAGAGAAAAAGAAACCGTTGGGGTTTAAATCACACACAGAATGTATAGACACATCATAACACATGATCATAAGCACTATAGTTCTCTTGGTATCTTTTTGAGTTTGCATGTACCAAATTGGTGTATCCCATGATCACCGTAAACTCATTAGTGTCTTTTATACTGAAGAACATGGAATTTTCCTTAGATCTGTTCTATTACAGTAGTTTTGATTAGTGGCATTTTATTGAGGGGAGCAAACCTCATTCAGGTCTAGTCCATTTTGCCCCCACCCAGTGCTGGGTAGAGTAGCACATTCGACGACAGTGGTGCTACTGAGCTGATCCATCTGATACAGTAGATGTGGTGTCACCCATTGGCACGCCAGGCAGGGAGCAGGGCTTTTATGAATCCCAGGGAAGTCTTCTCTCATCAGAGATTAAATCGATAGCATCTGCCCCACACGTCTCTGAGTTGTCAGGGAGATATCTTATGACTTGCACTTATTTAAAAAAGAAAGAAAGAAAAAGGAGAAACAGTAATACTCTGAGGCCCCCTGTGTGAAATCAATCATTCATGGGAAACTTTCTCATTGGATGTGTCTCGTGTGGATGGTGTGGTGTGTGTGTCTGCCATTGTGTGTGCATGTGTGCAAGTGCATGCCCCCAAGACTTTCAATGTGTGTCAAAGTTAACACTGAAAAAATACCTTATAGTTGAAGGAGCTCTAAATGAATGAGTAGTCTCATCAGTTATGGATCAAGGCTTCTTTAGAAATGGTACATTTATATGTAGGGCTAATAAAATATGTGCATTACTGAGATAAAACGTTATTTCTACAGAAGTGTATCGTAAGCAATGCTACAATTGTCATTGATTTTGTTTTGATATTTATGTCATTTCCTCCCCCTAGTAAATGTAACATTACGTCTAGAATACTATCCTATGTATTTGATATAATTTAGAGTTCTGAATTTTCATTACAAATTGAAATAGAGCAACCAAACATGTGGTCTTATTTCTCCAACAGGCACTGCAGTTATTTTCATATTCAAAAAAGGCATATATTAAATCCCATTGCCAGTGCACTGACACACATAGCAACAGTCTGTAGAGCTTGTACTTCTATATAATAGATGCAAGCAGCAGCTCTCTCATGTTTGTGACACTTCTATTTGGTTATCCTCAATATCTTTCATCAAAACTGCCTGTTAACAGTAGATTTGAATGGAGAGAAGTAGTGTGGGTTATTGATAGCTTGCATGTAAGAACAGGGAATTGCTATTTTTATTAGAGGCGAAGAACTGGAGGACAGCCAGACTATTTAGGTAAATCAAAGATATGATTCAAAGACAAGATCTTTGAGAGCTGCCGCCATTATGCAAATGTAGATTGAAAAAAGGCTTTCATAACCTCAAAGCTATTGCAGCGAAATTGTTAAAACTGTGTTTACGACGTAGAGGGACTTACTTGTGAATTTTACAGTTAATTTATGGTATCACTAAAATTCATAAGTGTAGCAATGAATATACAGGACTCCAGCCTAATAAGTGTCTCTATTTGACAATTTGTAACTGGCGTTCAACAGTGAGGAAGGTGTGTAGAAAAGCTTGTACAATATATTACATAAACACAAATAGAAGCCTACAGAACTCTTGGTGGGTGGGTCCTATGCAGAGTAGAGGTCCTATGCAAACACACTTACTCCACATTTTTATGCATCCCAGCGTTGATCCTCTCCCTCTAAAATAAATGTGATCCTTGTGTGCAAAAATGTTTTTACACACACCTCTTCATTTAGCCCCACCGAGTAATACAAGTAAAGCAATTTAGATTGAGGATATAGTCTGTGAAATATTCAAGCCAGGAGAAGGATTTCAGGTTAAGAAAGCAACTCGGTGGGGTGTACCTGTTTTATTAGAAACACCCCTTGAGGTGCTGGATTCCCATAAATTGTAGCAGAGCAGCTTTGATGCCCATAGGTCAGCGATTGCTAATAAGAAGTCAATGGGACACGGGTTAAGTTATTTTCCTTCTCTGCCTTCACTCGGCCCAAACCGACCGGGTTCTCCCAACCGCCGACCCCAGAGCATTTAGAGGGGTATTGTCTTTGAAATTCCAGGTACTTTTCGCTTGTACAGTTTCTCATTAGTTCCTTTTGAACACAAGTAACATATGGCAATCGTATTTAAGAGATTGCCTGGTGTGACCTTTCGCGGCATGCTAATTAGGCCCCAGAGCTCCACTGGGCCCCGGCGAGCCGCACTCATGTGAACGGACTGACCGGCCAGGGCTTATCAGGTAGCAGACGCTGGCTCTCTGGCCAGCCTCAACAGTGTGGCTTTCAAAATTAACATTTTGCTTCATATGCTTCTAATAAACACTGACCTCCACCAACCTGCCGCTCCACCACTCCCACCTTCCTCCTCCTCTCTCACTCTCTCTCGCTCTTCTGGCGTAGTTTCCACAGGAAATGAGCGTGCCCGAAATTACTTTGACCCAGCGCTGGTGCAGGAAACCAACCCAAGGCGGTGCGGGATGGCGGAGGTCGGCACAGAAGATGAGCTGGAATTAAGTATGCCATTTCTCATCATAATAGTTCTCCTCAGTTCATTAAAGTGAGGTGAGAAAGATCACTCATTGCCAGCCAGTTTCTGACGGCAGGGGCGGTACTATGTAAATACATTTACTACTGATGGTCCATGAGATGGCTCATACATAGGACAGTGTGTTAGTTTCCAGCTCGTTGTCATTGATGAAGGTCACGTATCATTGGTCAGTTTCATTTCGCTCCAGCTTTTCTTGCGCTCCCATCAAATGACAGACACCAGACAGAGCCATATCAATAGTTGCACCCCCCCCCCCCCCCATGCCTATTAAAACCATGCTCTTGGGAGTCAAGTAATATGCATGTTATAATGAAACATGGCTATTAACAGAGGAGCCATTTCACCTGTATCTTTTGGATATCACTTCCTTGTAATATCAAAGGAGTCCTAAAGCTCAATCCCATCAAATGATGACAATCAACCTAAGAGGCATATTCCTGCTCCTTTTTCATTACCTTTGTAGAAATGTTATTCCCTACCTGACCATTTGCTATTACCCCATGAATGAGAATGTTTTGCATGTTTGCATATATATTGACTAGACTTGACAATTTGAATGTAATTTCAAGCACACATATGTGTCATTTCAAGCACACATGTATTTATACTGAACAAAAATATAAACCCAACATGCAAAAATTTCAAAGATTTTACTGAGTTACGGTTCATATAAAGAAATCAGTCAATTGAAATACATTCGTTAAGCCCTAATCTATGGATTTCAAATGACTGGGAATACACATATGCATATGTTGGTCACAGATACCTTTAAAAAAAAGGTAGGGGCGTGGATCAGAAAACCAGCCATTATCTGGTGTGACCACCATTTGCTTCATGCAGCGCGACACATCTACTTCACATAGAGTTGATCAGACTGTTGATTGTGGCCTGTAGAATGTTGTCTCACTCCTCTTCAATTACTGTGCGAAGTTGCTGGATATTTGCTGGAACTGGAACACGCTGTCGTACACGTCGACCCAGAGCATCCCAAACGTGCTCAATGGGTGAAATGTCTGAGTATGCAGGCCATGGAAGAACTGGGACATTTTCAGCATCCAGGAATTGTGTACAGATCCTTGCAACGTTGGGTTGTGCATTATCATGCTGAAATATGATATGATGGCGGCAGATGAACGGCACGAAAATGGGCCTCAGGATCTCGTCACGGTATCTGTGCTTTCAAATTGCCATCGATAAAATGCAATTGTATTCGTTATGCCTGCCCATACTCAAACCCCTCCGCCACCATTGAGCACACTGTTCACAAAGTTGACATAGGCAAATCACTCGCCCACACGTTGCCATACACGTAGTCTACAGTTGTGAGGCCAGTTGGACATACTGCCAAATTCTCTAAAACAACGTTGGAGGCTATTTATGGTAGAGAAATTAAAATAAAATTATCTGGCAACAGCTCTGGTGGACATTCCTGCAGTCAGCATGACAATTGCACGCTCCCTCAATTTGAGACATCTGTACCTCTGTAATGGTCATGCTGTTTAATCAGCTTCTTGGTATGCCACACCTGTAAAATAGATGGATTATCTTGGCAAAGGAGAAATGCTCACTAACAGGGATGTAAAACACATTTAAGCTTAAAACTTGAGATAAATAAGCTATTTGTGTCACACCCTGATCTGTTTCACCTGTCCTTGTTATTGTCTCCACCCCCTCCAGGTGATGCTTGTTTTCCCCAGTGTATTTATCCCTGTGTTTCGTATCTCTCTGTGCCAGTTCGTCTTGTATGTTCCAAGTTAACCAGCATTTTCCCCCGTACTTCTGCCTTTGCTATTCTCCTTTTTCCAGTCCTCCCAGTTTTGACCCTTGCCTGTTCTGGACCTGCCTGCCTGACCATTCTGCATGCCTTGACCTCAAGCCTGTCTGCCACTCTGTACCTCCTGGACTCTGAACTGGTTTTGACCTTTTGCCTGTCCACGACCATTCTCTCTAGCCTACTCATTTTTGGATTATTAAACTTCTTAAACTCCAACCATCTGCCCCCTGTGTCTGCATCTGGGTCTTGCTTTGTGTCATGATAATTTGTGCGTATGGAAAACTTCTGGGATATTTTATTTCAGCTCATGAAACATGAATAACACTTGACATGTTGCATTTATATTTTTGTTCAGTATAGTTAGATTTGAAAAAGAAGCGAGCAATTCTGAGTTGAAGTAATAGTTATCAGGAGATTGTGACATTTTATGTGACATTATTTGTTTGATTTGTAGAAATAATGAACCAAGATGAAAAGGGCCTATATCAGAAAATGGCTGAAATGCTGGACGCTGACGACGACATAACCATCATAGAGTTACCAGGTATATTCTCAACATTCCAGACCCTAAAAACACATGTAAAACAAATTCCAAAATTATTCAACTGTGACTATAGAGTAAATATGCAGGCAACTGCTCAATCGAAAACATGCTGTTTATTTTCAGACAGAACAAAGAAGAACACTTTAAAGGGACACAGAGTAGAAGGACTTGTTCCTAGCTTTCCAGGCACAGGCCTATTGTGGTGCAGTAGGCGTGCCTTTTTCCATTAACAGAAGACTCATTTGAATATGTACCCAAACAGGGGGAAACTGGGGTTGGTTTAAGCTGGCATTGTTCTGGGGGGGAGACAAGACAGTTGCACCGGCTCCTGTTGACATGACGCATCTCTGTTGTAATTCCAGTGCAGAAGTGATGGGCTTAGACCTGCTCGAACATGGAAGAATTTTGCCTGCTTGTATTATTCGGCATTGTCATGGATTTAGCTGTAGCAGTGAGATTAGCAGGCCCTTCCATTGTCTCAGAATGTACATGAAATCCGGTAAAAAAAAAAGTAAAGAGGATCTTGGATTAACAGTTTTATGCAATAGGCACAGGCAGAGCCCTTCTCTCGCCTGCACTGCGAGCGCCCAACAGCATCGACTGCCAGAGCTCTCCGGTAAACCACAATAGACTTCAAGACAATCACCTTATGCTTTTCTATGGATGCCTCCCACCGATATAGGCCGCAGCCTGACTAGGCAGGCTCTCTCTCTCCTCCTGATCCTGATGCATTGTGACTGGAGCAGGGTTTACTCTTTCTCTTACAGTCGTGCACAAAGCACACGCACAACAAAACGAGGAGAAAGAAACAGAACATTAATGAAATGGAAAAGGTCCAGTAAAAGTAATTTCTGGAGGGATTCCTGGATAAATCCCCCGCAGTGCGGTTGTCATCTCATCTGTTTACTTCTTGAAATATTTTATCTCTTTGGTTGACAAAGAAGAAAATAATCACTTTAGGCATTGATTGACTTCATCTGATTCACACATTGGACTGCACACGTTGTCTTTACCTATAAGGGGCACTAACAATACCTCATAATCACTGTTAACGTGGCTATGCAGTAGCGTAGAAGATACGTTTGACTGTTGAATCCATCCTCTATTTGTAACGGAAAACTATCTAGCTTTGATAAAGGCATAGTTATACTCATGTTTACTTTCCAACGATGACCAGAGCACAGAAGCCAGCATTCTCAGCCCAGCTGGATATTTATCTCTGTGTTGCAACACAATAAACTCCCCCAGAATTTTGAGACCAAACTTAGAAACATCGATACATGGTGGGTATAGTGGCAGTTTCTATCTTGGAGCTGTGTTGAGTCTGTTTGTTGACCTCAGACTTTTTATGGAGAAAGTGCTGCATCAGTGGCCTCTTGAAAAGCTAGCTAGGCTAATTCACCGGCAACAATTCATTGATGTACTGTAGGAGACTTGCTGTAGCACTGGTGGTGATTTAGTGATGGACATTAGTCAAGGCTTGGCCTTATATTCAGATCCACACTGAATGCATACTATTACAACATGTCATTGAAATGGACATAGATGGTCAGTGGAGTGTGAGATGTGAGTTTGTCCTGCTTTTTTCCCGGTGCTTATAAGAAATAATGTTTCAGGCAAGTACATTTTTCAGATGGTCTTTGGTACTTTGCATGTGAAATCTAAACTGTCTACTACTTGTGCATAACAGTATGTGTGTGCGTGCATGTGTGTTGTGTATGTGTGTGTGTACATCCATCTGCGTGTGTGTGTGTGTGTTAACTCCACACACTCCCCTGTGTGTCCAGGTATGGCGCTAGCCCACAGGGAGGAGGAAGAGGTGTGGAAGGTGAGGGCCGGTGATCCAACGCTGCGTGTCGGTGCCGGTGCTGCAGGCCGTGGGCGCTTCATGGCGGCAGTGGAAGAAGGGGAAGAAGAGGTGATCCCCCGCTACGCTCAGCAGCTAAGGGAGCGCATGCTGCCTGACATGATCACGCTTGGCAGCCTTTCACTGGAACAGGTCAGAGCCACAAAGAGGAATATCTATGTCATCTCCTATATTCACCAGCACATGAGCCATGTCCATTACACACTCCGCCTAATGGACAACACTGGGTGCTTCGCTTCCCTCCCCTCACAGACATTTCTGTCTGTGTTGTGCTTCCTTTTTTTAAATTATTTTTTTAGTGGCCCTTTTAAAAGTTGCCCATTTGGTTCCTAATGTAGTTGATGTAACTTTCAGATTGAACTATTTTTATGCACCGAACTCTGAACTATTTTTTGTAACTTTAATGAATTGTAAGTTTCTTAAAGCCCATTTGATTCATCTCGATCCCCAGATTTGCCTATTTGATCGTATCATACATTGTGTGTGAAAATAGGATATCGTCCAAACTATTAATTTGTTAGCGTTTGTTGTTTTTGTGATTATTCATTATTATGCATTTGTCATTGAAGCCTGGATTTCCGCCTTGGTTTGTCAACCATCTCTTTTCAGGAAAAATAGAGCGTGACAATTTTTTCTCCCCACCGCTTGTTTTGGGAGAAGGGGATTTTGTGAAATAGCATAAAGATCTGAAGAAGCTTATGAAATGAGTGTTGATACTCCATCAGTCAAAAAATGGGGTGAAAACAGGAACATGGGGTTTTCATTGTTCAGCGCTATTGAGGTAGCCAAACCCAAACATTAAATCATATCTAAACAGAAAATAAAAAATTATCCAGTATATTTATAGCTGTAATCTGACTTGAAAAGGAAGAAGAATTAAGGAGTTCCAAATTAACACCACGAATATGGAAGGAAAGTGAAAAATGGATAGATCTTGTGATGGTAAGACTTGAGTCATCGTTTCATGTATTGATAATCAGTTCCATCTACGTAATATTGTATACTAGCGGGGTTCAGTGTTTTATGCTATCATAATGTGTATTCACTCCCCAACTGTTTGTGCCCACTTCTCATTGAAAGAACATTAGGCTATGCACCGGAGATTTCCTCATCTATTTTGAAGTAATAGGACTTTTTTCTCCCGTTTGTTACACACAAAAGCTTTCATGGTTGCTCGCGAGACGCTGTCATTTAACAGTGTCAATGCGACTGAATAGCGGTGTAAACTTGCTGACTGAATGGTACCGGCTGGAAGGATTCATCAACCCGTTACATGTCTGTAGGCTCCAGGCTGGCTGCTATTGATTGCCTGCAGATTGCATTACCACGTTGTTTCAGAGTTAGATGCTGTGTACTTAATTCACACTACACCTCCCTATCACAAAGCTCGGCCAAACTAAGGGTGTGTCTGAAACCCTATTCTCTAGCACACTACTTTTGATCATGGCCTATGTAGGGTGCCATTTTGGATGCACCCTAAGTGTGTGATTTTATTTTTGGCAGGATACACATCTTCAAAGAGAAGGGATGTCTCAGGAAAATGAGTGGGTGAGGAAGAAAAGACTAATGTCCTTCTTAAGGGGAAATGCAAAGGTACTTTGCTGTGTCCATAAAGGGAAAGATGACTTTGTGCTATGTAAAATTATATTTCCTGAAGTTGTATTGTTAGTATTACTGGGATGATTTGAATACATTGTGCCAGGTTCGCTGAGAGGCATTTTAATCTTCTTCCTCTTACTGTGTCATAGAGTTGTACATGTAATCGAAGCTGTTATAGTAATAAAAGCCAGAGAAATCTCAGTGAAATGATTGTAGTTCAAGTCATCCACTATTTCATCAGTATCACATCTTCATGCTTTTGTTTTTGAGTCTATTTCTTTTTACTGGCTGCAAAATGCCCATGTTGACAAAAAGTTGGCTCATTCTTTCAAAGGAACCCCAGGCCCAGTCACACAGAGACTGTGACCAACAGGAGAGGATATTGCAAGACAGGCTGTATGCAGCGTTCCAACGGTATGTTTCCACTAATGTTACATGAATGAAATAAGCATTCATTGTACAGAACGTTCACCATATTTATTTAGCTGCCATTTGAGAAAACATGTAATGTGACTGTAACCTATATGGGCTCTATATTGCAATGCATTGTGGGTAAAAGGCTGCGAGGCATGAAAATCTGCCCGTGTCACTGGACTCAGAGGAGCATCAGTTTGTGTTCCATCCACATCAGTCTGGAATCATGCATCTCCTCCCTCAGCCCAAAGGATATAATAGCATGTAGAGGTTTTTTTTGTAATTGTGGCTTACCATCCAGCCTGACATTATACAGAAAAAAATCAAGAGAATCTACATGAGCCTGTTGTGCTCACTGTTTACTATGGGTGTTGGTTTGGACACCATGCCTGTCAGATGAATACCGTTTGAGTTTAGCAACGATGACCTTCTCTGCGCAGCCTTGGCCCCTGCAAATTCCTTCTGATATCATTGGTGGGTGGCTATTAGACATGAGAGGTTTTAATACACATCACCTAGGGCTACGTTTTCTGAGATTCAATGAGAAATGATCTCCTATTCTCTAGAATGGGAACGGGATGCCAAGCTGACTTTCTTTTTTTGTTATGTGTAATTTATTTCCTTTCACTGTTTTTGATTTAACAGTAATTTCATTATGGAGAGGGCCCCCATTCTGCTGCGTTGTTAACTGACGAAAGCACATGTAATACTTTTGATCGGGCGAGCAGAAAATAAAGTTGGTGGCTGGCTTTGATGCCGCACCGATGAGCATTTATTTGCTGAATTATTCTTACTTTAAAGCCATCTTATCCACTTTAGCAGGCGGGCCTATGATATTGCTTTATTTTGAGGAATTAAGAGAGGTGGCTGGGAGACGGAGCGTAGCAGGAGTTTATTACATTACCCCAGATAAGATTGAAAGGCCAAGCGGGCTGAGGAGAGAGAGAGAGAAAGAGAGGGAGGGAGGGGGAAAAAAGTGGAAAGTGTTTGTTGTTGCGTTATTAGATTCTCCGCTGTTGGCTACAAAGTGGGAACAAGAGAGCACAATATGCAGGTGGCTGGTTAACAGGGTTACCACTTGTGTTTCGCAGCGCAGAGAGCCAGTTGCTGAAGGCGCTGAGGGAGCGCAAAGGTGAAGTGATCGCCAAATACGGCGAGATGACAGAAGCCTCCTCCGCAGCAGAATCACCGTGGGCCAGGGAGCCAGGCCTCGGCTGGCAGGTAGGATCTGTTAACCCAGCCATTATCAGACATAAACACAGGAAGTAACATGGCACATCAACAGGAAGTACCACTTCTATATCGGAGACTTATTTCCACCAGGGTTCAACCATAGAAGAAATTATGATATCTTGCAAGATATGTTTGTGGCCCGAGAAACAGATAGAGGAATGTTTTTTTAAAGTCAAATGATGTAATTATATGAAATCCTTGCTGCCGTGAATGGAATCTGTCAGCAGAGTCTCTTTTGCAAACACACTCATGCACGCGTGAGCATACTCGCGCGCGCGCACACACACACACACGCACACAAACATAAAAGGCTTCCCTGTGTTTACCATGGAACACTGGGAAAAACCGCCGTCTCTCTTTCTCCTTTATTTAGGATGTTTTTCATCCCCCAGTGTGTAAAAAGCCGTCTGGTGTCTTAAGGAAAGTAGAATGGGAAAGAAGGGAGAGTGAGGAGGAAGGAGCAGCATCAGGCAGCAGCCTTAGCATCCGTAGGAGTGTGCTGTTGTTAGGCTGGGGATGAGGCTGCTCTGCCACCATGCAGGCTTAGAGATGTAATGAATCTTCTATCAGCCCTTCCTGCCAGGGTGACAACTCGCTTTGAGGAAGGTTGTAAATGTGGGAGAGATTGTGGTATAATTCCTCAGACTGGCATTTCTGCCCCCCAGTCACCATTCGATTATCTCCCAAATTGCTGTGTTTCAGAGAGATAAAGATTTTTTATGGCTTGCTGACTTGAAACAACCGGCACAGCCAGGAAAAGCAATGGCCAACCTGCCATGCATAGTAATTCCATTGGTAAATGACAAAATCTTTGTTTATATGACATTTCCAAAATTACTGCGGCAGATGAATCTAAAATATAAAATGTCACATTTGGCATGCAAAACTATGAAAATATATTTCTGTGCAAAATTCATGGAGGCATTTAATTTAGAACGTGTTTAATAACTAAGTCTGCCTGCATCAGTAATCCTGCCTGGAGGTCCCAAAAAGATTGTCATATTTATTCACTCGTTTTCTCCCCCCCCTTTCCTTCATTCCGAAGCCAACATTTTTAAGGGTAAATGTTCATTGTTAATTAAGATTTACTAATTAAAATGAAAATAATTAACGAGAAAGCTTAATCTCCGAATATTAGGCTATACTTAGAAAGAAAATATGTTTTTGTATGTGGCATTTCCTGTGTATTAAAGAGTTCAATTTGTGGAGCAGTCAATGTAGGAACCTTGAAAAGATGTTTCGGCGAAGGACGCGCTGCGTGCCAAAAAAAGCTGCTGAGGATCCGTTGCTGAATGCTTTGATCTCATCTGTAGGAGTGGTGTAATGTTATGGCACTTTAGGCACAACTAAGGCTCCGGGCAAACAAACCACCTTCTGATATGGAAAATTGGCTCACTTTGCCTTTTACCTTCCCAGGTTTTCTTGACTTTCCGCCATACACTTACCCATCCATGCATGAGAGACAAATAATAACAATCTCTAAAGACATATATAGTGAAAAATTAACACTGGTGTGCTGTGAAGTTTATATTTATTTTTATTGTTCTTTTTTTAGCCCCTTTCTTTCTCCCTCAGCAGTGTGGGGGCTTAGAGCCTTAACCTCCTGGATGTGCGATGTGTGGGCTAAACCGCTTTACCACCAATTATACTAATTTCACTTCTGCCTAAATTGTTTTGTGTTGTGGCGTATGCAAAGATGCTCAGCAAGGAGATTGCGGGGCATAACGGCAGGGCTCGTCACACACCCTCTGAGGGTGGCTTTGCGCTGGGCACTGCCAGGCAACGGCATGCACGTGGCGCTGGGTGTGTATCTTTTTACGTGTGTATGTATGTGTGTGTGTGTGTGTGTGTTCCAAATGGTTAATATGGGCCTTTAACAGTCAAAAAGCAACACTGCCAGGCACACAGTGCAGGGTAGGTGAATCCCAATAGTGTCACCAGTATACACCGTTTATGTAGAGTGGCAACAGTCAGAGAGCGGAACATGCAAATTGAGTTAAGTAGAATCTCCAGAGGATTTTTTTGAATATAATAGATGGTTTAAGATTAGGTGACTGTGTGTTGAACTGTCATCCCTGTGCTGTTTGTGGACATGTGTTTGTTTTTATGGTAGGTGAATAACACCAGGATATGTACCCTAGGCTGCTGGTCAACCGCCACTGTCTAGCTCCCGGGTAGCTGACTGTATAATTCAAGACCTGCAGTATCTTTTTACACATTTTTTTACATTACAGCCTTATTCTAAAATTGATTAAATCTATTTTTTCTTAATCAATCTACACAAAATACCCCATAATGACAAAACAAAAACAGGTTCTGCAAAGTTATGAAAAAAACGGAAATATTACATTTCCATAAGTATTCAGACCCTTTACTCAGTACTTTGTTGAAACACCCTTGGCAGTGGTTACAGCCTCAAGTATTCTAGGGTATGATGCTACAAGCTTGGTACACCGGTATTTGTACCAAACTCTGTCAGGTTGAATCTCTGCACAGCTATTTTCAGGTCTGTCCAGAGATGTTTGATTGGGGCACTCAAGGACATTCATACTCTTGTCCCCAAGCCATTCCTGCATTGTCTTGGCTGTGTGCTTAGGGTCGTTGTCCTGCTGGAAGTTGAACCTTTGCCCCAGTCTGAGGGCCCGAGTGCTCTGGAGCAGGTTTTCATCAAGGATCTCTTTGTACTTTGCTCCGTTCATCTTTGCCTTAATCCGGACTAGTCTCCCAGTCCCTGCCTCTGAAAAACATCCCCACAGCATGATGCTGCCAACACCATGCTTCACCATAGAGATGGTGCCACACATGACACATAGCATTCAGGCCATAGAGTTCAATCTTGGTTTCATCAGACCAGAGAATCTTGTTTCTCATGGTCCGAGAGTCCTTTAGGTGTCTTTTGGCAAACTCCAACCGGGCTGTCATGTGCATTTTACTGAGAAGTGGCTTCCGTCTGGCCATGCTACCATAAAGGCCTGATTGGTGGAGTACTGCAGAGATGGTTGTCCTTCTGGAAGGTTTTCCCATCTCGGCAAAGGAGCACTGGAGCTCTGTCAGAGTGATCATCGGGTTCTTGGTCACCTCCCTGACCAAGGCCCTACTCCCCCAATTGTTCAGTTTGTCCAGGTGACCAGCTCTAGGAAGAGTCTTGGTGGTTCTAAACTTATTCCATTTAAGAATGGAGGCCACTGTGTTATTTTTGACCTTCAATGCTGCCAAAATGTTTTGGTACCAATCCCCAGATCTGTGCCTCGCCATAATCCTGTCTCGGAGATCTACGGACTATTCCTTCGACCTCATGGCTTGGTTTTTGCTCTGACGTGCACTGTCAACTGTGGGACCTTATATAGACAGGTGTGTTCCTTTCCAAATCATGTCCAATCAATTGAATTTACCACAGGTGGACTCCAATCAAGTTGTAGAAACATCTCAAGGATGATCAAAAGAAACAAGGTGCACCTAAACTCAATTACGAGTCTCATATTAAAGGGTCTGAATAGTTATGTAAATAAGGTATTTCAGTTTTTTATTCTTAATACATTTGCAAAAAAATCTAATGACCGGTTTTTGCTTTGGGATTATTAGATATTGTGTGTGTAGATTGTGTGTAAATACATTTTAGAATAAGGCTGTAACATAACAAAATGTGGAAGAGTTCTGAATACTTTCCGAATGCACTGTATATTGTTTGTTGTATGCTTAATGTTTTTGAATATTAATGTATAACTAGGTACCAGGATGCACTTTTCCATGGAACCTTTTTAGGTTCTTGGCGCTTCTGTACTAGATAGATACAGTGCCTTCAGAAAGTATTCATACCCCTAGCTTATTCCACATTTTGTTGTTAAAGCCTGAATTGAAAATGTATAAAATTCTTATATTTTTTTCACACCGATCTACACACAATAAATACCCCATAATGGCAAAGTGGAAACAGGTTTTTTGAATTGTTTGCAAACATATTGAAAATGAAATACAGAAGTATTCACACCCCTGAGTCAATACTTTGCAGAAGCATCTTTCTGTCAAGTTCTGTCAAGCTGGTTGTTGATCATTGCTAAGCAAGCATTTTCAGATTTAAATCAAAACTGTAACTCGGCCACTCAGGAACATTCATTGTCTTCTTGGTAAGCAACTTCAGTGTAGATTTGGCCTTGTGTTTTAGTTAATTGTCCTGCTGAAAGGTGGAAAGCAGACTCAAATCAAATCAAATGTATTTATATAGCCCTTCGTACATCAGCTGATATCTCAAAGTGCTGTACAGAAACCCAGCCTAAAACCCCAAACAGCAAGCAATGCAGGTGTAGAAGCACGGTGGCTAGGAAAAACTCCCTAGAAAGGCCAAACCTAGGAAGAAACCTAGAGAGGAACCAGGCTATGTGGGGTGACCCAGGTTTTCCTTTAGGATTTTGCCTGTGCTTAGCAACATTCCATTAGTTTTTTATCTGGAAAAACTCCCCAATCCTTAACAATTACATGCATACCCATGACATGATGCAGCCATCACTTTGCTTGAAAGTATGGAGAGTGGTACTCAGGAATGTGTTGTATTGGTGCTGCCCCAAGCATAACACTTTGTATTAAAGACAAAAAGTGAATTGCTGTGCAATTTTTTTGCAGCCTTACTTTAGTGCAACAGGATGCATGTTTTTGAATATTTTTTATTCTGTACAGGCTTCCTAATTTTCATTCTATCAATCAGGTTAGTATTTTGGAGTAACTTTAATGTTGTTGATCCATCCTCAGTTTTCTCGTATCATGGCCATTAAACTCTGTAACTGTTTTAAAGTCACCATTGGCAACATGGTGAAATTGTCACGCCCTGACCGTAGAGAGCCTTTTAATGTCTCTATTTGGTTTGGTCAGGGTGTGATTTGGGGTGGGCATTCTATGTTTCATTTTCTATGATTTGGTGTTTCTATGTTTTGGCCGGGTATGGTTATCAATCAGGGACAGCTGTCTATCGTTGTCTCTGATTGGGAACCATACTTAGGTAGCCCTTTTTCCCTCCTTTCTTTGTGGGAAGTTGACTTTGTTTAGGGCACATAGCCTTTGAGCTTCACGGTTTGTTTTTGTAGTGTTTATTGTTTTGTTCGGCGTCATTTTGATTAATAAAATAAAATGTACGCTCACAACGCTGCACCTTGGTCCTCTCCTTTCAACAGCCGTGACAGAAATCCCTAAATGTTTCCTTCCTCTCTGGTAATTGAGTTAGGAAGGACGCCTGTATCTTTGTATTGACTGGGTGTATTGATAATTAATAATTTCACCATGCTCAAAGGGATATTCATTGTCTGTGTAACGGCTGTCGTCGGAAGGATGAGACCAAGGCGCAGCGTTCCTTCAGTTCCACATAATATTTATTGTTGAAGTGAAACTTTTAGACAAAACAAAATAATAAAGGAAACAACAACCGAACAACTTCATAGTGCAAACTACCTGGTCACAAACGAAGAACAAGATCCCACACAGAAGGAGGGAAAACAAGCTACCTAAGTATGATTCCCAATCAGAGACAACAATAGACCGCTGTCCCTGAATGAGAACCATACCTGGCCAAACACAAAGAAATAGAAAACATAGAAACATGAACATAGAATGCCCACCCAAATCACACCCTGACCAAACCAAAAATAGAGACATAAAAAGCTCTCTACAGTCTGCTTTTTTTTACCCATCTACCAATAGGTGCCCTTCTTTGCGTGGCATTGGAAAAACCTCCCTGGTCTTTGTGGTTGAATCTGGGTTTGAAATTCACTGCTCAACTGAAGGACCTCACAGATAATTGTATGTGTGCGGTACAGAGATGAGGTATGTTAAACACTATTAGTTTCACAGAAAGTGAGTCCATGCAATTTATGTGCAACTTATTCACTTATTATTATTATTATTCATTAACTTATTTAGGCTTGTCATAACAAAGGGGTTGAATATTTTTTGACTCAAGACATTCCAGCTTGTAATTTTTAATTAATTTGTAAGAATGTTGAAAAACAAATCCATGTAGACATTAGGCCAGTGACAAATACATTATAATTTTTTCTCCCCGATTTCATGGTATCCAATTGGTAGTTAGTATTGTCTCGTCGCTGTAGCTCCTGTACGGACTCAGGAGAGGCGAAGGTCAAGAGCCGTGTGTCCTCCGAAATACAACCCAACCAAGCCGCACTGCTTCTTTACACAATGCCCGCTTAACCCAGAAGCCAGCCGCACCAATGTGTCAGAGGAAACATCTGGCAACCATGTCAGCACGCACTGCGCCCAGCCCGCCACAGGAGTCACTAGTGCGCGATGGGACAAGGAAAAAAATCCTCCCCTAACCAGAACGATGGTGGGCCAATTGTGCACTTCCCCATGGGTCTCCTGGTCACGGCCGGCTGCGACAGCCTGGACTTAAATCCCTAATGGCACAGCTGGCACTGCGATTCAGTGCCTTAGACCACTGCGCCACTCGGGAGGTAGACAAATACATTTTTAATTCAGGGTGTAACACAACAAAATGTGGAAAAAGTCAAAGGGGGTGAGTACTTTCTGACGGCAAGGGTTTATAAACTGAACAAAAATAAATGAATCCAAACAGTGTCACCAGACCGTTTATTTTTTCGTGGCAAAAGTCGAGAGCGGAACATGCAAATGAGTAAAGTAGAATCTCCAATGGATTTTGGGGACTATAATTGATAGTTTCAAATTTGTTTGTGTGTTTGTTTTGTGGTAGGTGAATGACACGAGAATCTGTTCCCTATACTCCTGGTCAACCGCCACTGTCTAGCTTCTGGGTAGCAGACTGACTAATTGAAGACCTGCTGTATCTTTCAAAAGGGTCTTTCTGTTTTTTTGCTTTAATGAATTGGCAAACATTTCTTTAAACCTGTTTTCACTTTGTCATAATGGGGTATTGTGTGTAGAGTGATGACACATTTGTTTTATTTAATCAATTTTAGAATAAGGCTGTAACGTAACTTAACGTGGAAAAGGGGAAGGGGTCTGAATACTTTCCAAATGCACTGTACCTGCAGTCAGCATGCCAATTGCACGCTCCCTCAATTTGAGATATTGGTGGCATTATGTTGTGTGACAAAATGGCACATTTTAGAGTGGCCTTTTATTGTCCCCAGCACAAAGTGCACCTGTGTAATGATCATGCTGTTTCAGCTCATTGACATGCCAAACTTGTCAGGTGGATGGATTATCATGGCAAAGGAGAAATGCTCACTAATAAGGATGTAAACAAATTTCTTCACAAAAGTTGAGAGAAATAAGCATTTTGTGGGATCTTTTATTACAGCTCATGAAACATGGAACCAACACTTTATATGTTATTATTTTTATTATTCTATTTTTGTTCAGCATACTTAGGCATAGAATTAACCTGCTAATTTATGTATCCTTATTTTTTTTTTAAGTCTTATTTAATCAAAGTTGCTATTTCCAAAGCACTATTCTGTTATTTCTGTTTTAAAAAATGCAGCATTGCAAATCCAGAGCTCCAATCACAACACATTTTCTGTAAAGATGCAGACTGTGGGTTGCAGATTGTGTCATCTGCTGTGGTTCCTCACTGTCAAGACCCAACATGATGGTCGTGTTGGTCTGTGATCCACTTCAAACTGTCAATGCATAAATCATGAATCGTTTCGATATTGCAAGAAAATATTGTCATTTCACAAAACCATACCAAAACGTAGCGAAACTAACTGGAATATAAACTAGCTAGCTAAGTTAGTTAGCTAGTTTATATTAAAAGTAATACAAAATGCAACTAAACGTTTTAAAACATTAGCTGACACCTTGAGGCTTGATAGGGGCTAAAAATGTTTTTCCCAGAAGGTTAGACATTTTCGTTACTTGTTAGCTATCTAGGCTACCAGTTAGCATTTACCCCACACATCAAATTAAATTATATTTGTCACATGCACCGAATACAACAGGTGTAGTAGACCTTACTGTGAAATGCTTACTTCCAAGCCCTTAACCAACAATGCAGTTTTATGAAAATACAAAAAAAAGTAAGCGATAAGAATGACAAAATTAAAGAGCAGCAGTAAATAACAATAGCGGGGCTATATACAGTGGGTGTTGGTACAGAGTCAATGTGCGGGAGCCCTGGTATTGAGGTAATATGTACATGTAGGTAGAGTTATTAGCTAGCTTACCCTACTGTGTGCTGGACAAATTAGCTAATGTTTCGTCATTTTAGTTACTAAAATAAATAAAACATCTCAAGTTAGCTACTCACTGTAGCGTTAAGTTCTTTTGAGTTACTTCTTTCTTTCCCCAGTTGTCAGTTCGACCACACACCATTTATGCACTCATTTGTGTAAGACAAATTCAGAAATGACAGTTGGAACTCCACAGCAGAAAAGATGTGATTGTTGTTGCTAGGTAACCAGTTACAGTGCTTGCTTTTAGCTTGCGGTTTGCGCACACCTTTATCCAGAGGGAATACAACAATTATAGCTAGTGTCTGAAAGAATGATATGGATTTAATATTTGTCAAATTATTGAGCATATCCTCAAAACTCAAATAATCATCAGAAGTTGTCCTTAATTAGCATATCAAGATCCTGATATGGACCACAGTCAAGAGCATATGCATTGTATGTGCGGAGAAAAAGGGTAGTGTAAGGGTTTGGGTTAGGTGCTACCCAGTATGATGAAGATAGGAGTGTCTTTTTAGTGTATTTATTTGCATGTGTATTTGGTGAGGGGGTGGGCTTAAGGGTAGCCTTTGTCAGATAGGTGGGGCTTTAGGAGGGCCTGAAAGATAGTGATGGTCTCAGAGTCATGGATGGCCGGAGAGGGTTCCAGAGCCTAGGAGCAACCCTAGAGAAGGCCCTGTCGCCAAAGCTCTGGAGCTTCGACCTGGGGATGTCAAGGTGCTGTGGTGCAACGGAATGCGCGTGTGGGTTGGTAGAGGAGAAGGTCTGAGAGGTAAGGGGTGCTGAAGGGCTTTGTAGGTCAGAAAGAGGATCTTGTAATAAATGCGTTGGGAGACAGGGAGCCAGTGGAGCTCACAGAGAACAGGGGTGATGTGCTGCCAGTACTTAGTGTGGGTGAGTTTTGAACCATTTGGAGTTTATGGAGGGAGCTTGAGTTGATGCCAAAGAGTAATGAGTTGTACTAGTTAAGACGGGAGGAGTTGAATGCATGTATGAGAGTTTCAGCAGCAGGACGGGAGAGGGAGGACTTGACTTTGGCAATGTTGCGGAGGTGGAAGAATGAGGATTTGATAGTTTGTCTTATGTGGTGGCGAAAAGAGAGGCTGGAGTCCAGAATGACGCCAAGGTTGCATGCATGGAGGGAGAGAGAGAGAGACAGTGGTCTCATTAATGGTGAGGTTTCCAGCTTTGGTGAGGGTGGATTAGGTGCCTATGAGGATGAGTTCCATTTTATCACTATTGTGCTTGAGGAAGTTTTGTTGCATCAATGTTTTTATTTCAGAGAGGCAGGATTCATTGTGGGTCAGAGGTGGGTTGAGGAGGGTTTTGGTGCAGAGGAAGATCTGGGTGTCATCAGCATAGCAGTGGAAGGTTGAAGTGGTAGAGGATCTGACCTAGGGGGAGGATGTAGATAATGAAACGTAAGGGACACAGCACAGAGCACTGGGGGACACCATGTATAACTGCAGCTGAGTCTGAGGTGTGGCCATTAAGGAAGATGTAGTGGGTCCAGTTTGTGAGGTATGATTGTTGCCAGGAGAGTACAGTGCCCTCAACACCCAGAACCTCAAGCCTGGTGAGGAGGATCTGATGGCTCACTCTGTCAGAAGCGGTACTCAGGTCAAGGACAATAAGGATGTTGAGGGCACCAACATCAGCAGAGGTGAGAAGGTTCTTGATAACTTTAAGAAGGGCAGTTTCAGAAGGGGTGGAAACCAGACTGGAGGGGCTAGAACAGGTTTTTGATTAGCAGGTGGGTTTGTAATTGGGAGACAACAGTACGATCCAGAGTCTTGGCAAGGAAGGGGAGGTTGGAAGTTATTGAGGATGATAGTGTCCAGTCCTGGCTTTGTTAAGATGGGGGTGACTCACAGATTCAAGGACCCTGCTTTAGCGGCCAATTTCGTCAACAAGAACGTGGAAGCAGCTGTTGTCCCGCATGGTGTGGAACAAATGGTTAGCTGGTCTTGTTAGCAGGCAAGTTAGCAGGCTGGCTGGCAGACTGGTTGGCTAGCGAAGCCAACTTTGCTGGGTTTATCGACACTTGAATGTCATTCTCTTTTTTAATTTATTTTTAAATTTCCATTTTCATTTGTGAGTATACAGTTGACGCTATAATGTCTGTGTGCGTGTGTGTGTGTACTATTCCACTCACATTATAGTTTTTTGTTTGTATCATTAATATTTTAATTTGATCTAATGCCAATATCTGGCTGTTTTCAGTAGTTTTACCATTTGTATTGCTCTTAAACCTCTCTTAACCAAGGTTAGTTTTCTGTAGACTCTGCTGGGGACCAATCTATGTATGTTTGGTTTACTCTGGTTAAATAGTCACAAATCTCAGGTAGCACAGAGTAAGAGTTATCATGCTTTGCTCTAAAGTTTTTTTGTATTTAGGGTTTTGCTTACATCTCAGTTGGGGAGATGCTTCGGCAAGGGAGGTTGTGAGGGAAGGGGTTTTCCCTCTTTATTTGTATATAGTTTTTATATGTTTTTTGTGCTTCGTAGCTTTTCTTTGTTTTTTAAATTTGCACTATTAGGTTCAACTAAGATCTTTAGTTTACATTGTACCTTGTCCTTTACACGTCCTCAATTAAGACATGACTCAGCCTAGTGTAGCCCATCCAGCTGGAGGGAATGGCTTTAACTTTCTTACTTGGAACTGCAGCGGCATAAATAACCCAGTTAAACGTAGTAAGGTGCTACACCACCTTCATCAATTGAAAGCTCACAATCTTTCTCCAAGAAACTCATCTGAAGGTATCACAACACTCAAGTCTTAGGTGCAGATGTGTGGGTTAGGTGTTACATTCCTCATTTCAGAGTAAGGCAAGAGGGGTGGCTATTTTACTTCACAGATCGGTACCTTCTAATGGTTCTAATGTGATTGCAGATCCCCATGGTAGATACATAATTGTCAGTGTTAGGCTGCTCAATACGAATGTACTTCTTGTTAATATTTATGCTCAATGGTGGGACAATCGTGATTTTTTTCAAATCGGTTTTCTCTACACTGCCCGATATGTCTTCTTATATGTTCATCTTAGGTGGTGATTTTAACTGTTGGTTAGACCCACTTTTGGATCAATCCTCCACTAAACCTACTACCTTGTCAACCTCAGCTAGAGTTGTCCAAACCTTTATGTCTGAATTTGCAGTTTCAGACCCTTGGAAAATATGCTTTTCCAGATAGATTAAACACTCTTTTATTTCTCATCAGTTCACCACACTTTTACCCGCATAGACTACTTCCTTGTAGATGACAGACTTCTCAATTCCATATCTTCATGTTCATATAATCCAATTGTTGTATCTGACCACGCCCATGTTTTCATAGAAGTAGTCTTTCAAACTGTTGACAATCTGCGACCGCCTTAGCAGCTAAATACTCAACAGCTCAGTAATGAACACTTTGTCAATTTTGTTTTTGGTCTAATCGACTTTTTCATGAGTACAAATGGAACCCCAAACATCTCTGCATCTACTCTCAGAGAAACTTTGAAAGCTTATATCAGGTGAAATTATTCATGCACCACACATGAAAACAAACTGAAAAGGGATAGGCAATCTACGTTAACACGCTGTATTGCCCAATTAGATTACATTTATGCCGTTTCACCATCTACGGATATTTATAAGGAGCGTTTAACTTTGCAAGCAGAATTTGACACATTATTAACCTCTCTGGGATATTCGAGACGGTAGCGTCCCACCTCAACAACAGCCAGTGAAAGTGCATGGCGCCAAATTCAAAACAAGAGAAATCCCATAATTAAATTCTTCCAACATAGAAGTATTTCACATCATTTTAAAGATAAACTTGTTGTAAATCCAGCCACAGTGTCCGATTTCAAAAAGGCTTTACCACGAAAGCACACCAAACGATTATGTTAGGTCAGTACCTAGTCACAGAAAAACACAGCCATTTTTCCAGCCAAAGAGAGGAGTCACAAAAAGCACAAATAGAGATAAAATTAATCACTAACCTTTGATGATCTTCATCAGATGACACTCATAGGACTTCATTTTACACAATACATGTATGTTTTGTTCGGTAAAGTTCATATTTATATCCAAAAATTTCAGTTTCCATTGGCGCGTTACATTCAGTAGTTCCAAAACATCTGGTTATTTTGCAGAGAGCCACATCAATTTACAGAAATACTCATAATAAACATTGCTAAAAGATACAAGTATTATACATGAAAATATAGATAAACTTCTCCTTAATGCAACCGCTCTGTCAGATTTCAATAAAACGTTACAGAAAATGCTAAATCTGAGTACGGAGCTCAGGGTCCAAAACAGCCAAAATAAATATCCGCAATGTTGTGCAGTCAACATTAGTCAGAAATAGCATTATAAATATTCACTTGATCTTCATCAGAATGCACTCCCAGGAATCCCAGTTCGACAAATGTTTGATTTGTTCCATAAAGTCCATCAATTATGTCCAAATAGCTTCTTTTGTTAGGGCGTTTGGTAAACAAATCCAAACGCTCGTTCAGGTCCAGCCGAATGTTGGACAAAAGTTCAAAAAGTATAGAATCAATCTTTAGGATGTTTTTATCATTAATGTTCAATAATGTTCCAACCGGAGAATTCCATTGTCTGTAGAAAAGCAATGGAATGAGAGCTACCTCATGTGAAATACGCGTGATTGTGAACGTGGCTGCTGCTAGACTCCTTAGTCAAACAGCTCTTATCCGGCCCCCCTTCACAGTAGAAGCCTGAAACAACGTTCTAAAGACGGTTGACATCTAGTGGAAGCCTTAGGAAGTGCAAAATGACCCGCTCTTTCACTCAAACCCAGCCCTTTTCCTTTGTGTAACAAGCTGTCATATCTGTTCCGCCCGCTAGGGACGTTTTCCTTTATGACGTCATTTGTAATCAAATTATGATTTAATTATGTGTGTGTGTAATTCTGTGTGATTAGTTAGGTATTCAGTAAATAAATCATTAAACCCAATTTTGTATTGCTGATTCAAATTGTTAGCTAGGGTTCGTGCAGATAACCAAGTATTTACAACTTTCAGATGAGACTGAATTAAGATGAGGATTAATATTGACTGCTATTGATGTAAAATATTACTAGGTCTTTAAGAGTTTATTCGGAAGATAACAGCTCTATAAATATTATTTTGTGGTGCCCGACTCTCTAGTTAATTACATTTTACATGATGAGCTCAATCAGGTAATAGTAATTACGGAGAAATTATTTTATAGAATAGCATGTCGTATTACTTAATCCGGCATAGCCAAAGACACGACACCTCCATTTAAAGGGGTATCAACCAGATTCCTTTCCCCATGGCTTCCACAAGGTGTGAACAGTCTTTAGACATAGTTTCAGGCTCTTATTCTGAAAAATGAGCGAGAATGATCATATTGCGTCAGTGGATAGATTTGTGCATGCACTTGCACCGGGAGCGAGACCTTTTCTTTGTTTTCTTTATTGAAAAGGCTACCGTCTGGTTGAAATATTATCGATTATTTATTGAAAAACAACCTCAGGCTTGATTATAACTAACGTTTGACATGTTTCTACAAACTTTATGGATACTATTTGGAATTTTCGTCTGCCCGTCGTGACTGCATGAGCCTGTGGATTACTGAACAAAATGCGTCAACCAAATGGAGGTTTTTGGATATAAAGAGAATCTTTATCGAACAAAACAAACATTTATTGTGTAACTGGGAGTCTCCTGAGTGCAAACATACGAAGATCATCAAAGGTAGGTGATACATTTTATTGCTTTTCTGACTTTCGTGACCAATCTACTTTGCTGTTAGCTGTTTGTAATGTTTTGTCTGCTGAGAGCTGTCCTCACATAATCGCATGGTTTGCTTTCACCGTAAAGCCTTTTTGAAATCTGACATGCCGGCTGGATTAACAACAAGTTAAGCTGTGTTTTGGTGTATTGCACTTGTGATTTCATGAAAATGAAATATTTGTAATAATTTTGTTTTAATTTGGCGCTCTGCAATTCACCGGATGTAGACAAAAATGATCCCGCTAAAGGGATCTGAGTGGCAAGAGGTTTTAATATGGCTGCAAGAAAATCCCCTTTACGTAACTTGCCATTTAAAATTGCTCACAGTAGCTTTATTTATCTCGGGGTACATCAGATTTGAAAACCTTTTTCAAGCCAACTTTGCTCCTCTTTCAACCCGCACTAAGGACAATTTGGAAAGCTGGTCTTTGCTAAACCTAACCTTAGTCACAATAATTAATTATATTAATATGAATACTCTCCCTAAATTCTTTTATCTCTATCAGTGCCTACCGATTTTTCTTCCCAATACATTTTTCAAAAAGATTAACAGCCTAATTGTACCTTTTATATGGGACAAAAAGCCCCCTAGGATACGAAAACAGCTTTTGCAGAGGCCCAAACCAGATGGCGGTCTAGCTCAACCGGATTTTAGATTATATTATTGGGCCGCTAACCTTAGGCTCATTCAGTACTGGTTGCAGAGAGATATTCCCACCCCCAATTTGGCTATAGATGGAAGCCGCCTCATCTATACCGGCATCATTGTCTTCGCTCGCTCACTCCTCTATTACAGGCCCTTACTCTTCCTTCACCAAAAATATGTGTCAAAACAACATTGAACATCTGGAATCAATTTAGCTGCCACTTTGGGTTTCAGACAACCTCTTCTTTTGCTCCAGTAGCCAGCTTTTCCCCCATCTATGATTGATGGTGCTTTCTCAACATGGTCTTGGTATTAAAATATTCAGAGATCTCTATATTAACAATACATTTAGTAATTTGAACAATTATCAGATAAATTTGGTCTCCCCAGACATAATTTCTTTAGGATCTTACAAGTCCAGAGTTACGTCCACAGCATAGATCCCTGATTCCCCACCCTTCTTATCCCGCTTCCTACTCTGAAAGACACCGTGTCAATAATCTTTAGTCAAATTTGCTCACTACAAACCACCTCATTAAACAATATTAAATCCTCATGGGAGGAGGAACTGGGTGAGGAAATGTCTGATGAACTATGGGAAGGGGCACTCAAAAGAGTACATACCTCTTCTATTTGCGCTCGACACATTCTCATTCAATGCAAACTCATTCATAGGGCCCACTGGACCAAAGCAAGACTATCCTAAATTTAAAAGGATGTGAACCCTAATTGTGTACGTTGTAACCAGTCTCCTGCTAATCATGTACACATGTTTTGGTGTTGCCCATCTCTTGTTGGTTTCTGGAAAGACATCTTTAACACACTCTCAGAATTAAGCGGCACAGAGATCGAGCCAGACCCATTTATTGCATTATTTGGGGTTTCCTTACCCACAACACAATTGACCAAAATTAATAAGGATGTAATTGCCTTTGTCACTTTGTTAACGAGACGATTAGTTTTACATACATGGAAATCCTCTGCACCCCCTTCTCATGCTCTTTGGATTAAATCCGTTTTGAATTGCATAAAGTTGGAAAAAATTAAACACACACTCAATGGGTCTATAGACAAATTCTATGCCATATGGGCTCCCTTCTTTTCTTATGTTAAATGACTACATTTCCCTGCAGTGCCAGAGTGATGTATATTTATATATTGGTGATTTATATAGAGGCCTGGTATGTGTATACGTGACATCTCGGATGTTAAGGACTGTATGATCTGTGCTACTTGACCTGTAACAACTGTATCAAAATATATATTATTTCTTATGTTTTGATTTTTTATATTTGTTTTGCTCTATTGTTGTCTTTGATGTGTTGTTTTATATTACTACCAAATAACTTACAAATGCAACTATTTTGTAAATGCTGTTGTTGAAAATTCAATAAACAAAGTAAAGATGGGGTGACTGCAGCTGTTTTGTAGTTGGAAGGGGAAAGTTCCGTGGGCGAGGGAGAGGTTGTTGATGTGTGTGATATATGGACAGAGAGCAAGTAGGCAGGCTTTAATGAGAACAGGGGAGAGAGGAAGTTGTAGTCTTGGATGGCATGGTGAGTTTTGAGATATATGGAGAGTAAATGGGGGCAAATTCGGAGAGCAGAGTTTCAGGGGTGACAGTTTGGAGGTAGACAGGGGAGGGGCGGTTAACCTGTCTAGGACTGGGGCTCCGCCAACAGCCAATAAAATTGCAGGGCTGTCACGTTCTGACCTTTATTTCCTTTGTTTTGTCTTTATTTAGTATGGTCAGGGCGTGAGTTGGGGTGGGCAGTCTATGTGTGTTTTTCTATGTTGGGGTTTTGAGTTCAGCCTAGTATGGTTCTCAATCAGAGGCAGGTGTCGTTAGTTGTCTCTGATTGAGAATCATACTTAGGTAGCCTGGGTTTCACTTTTGGTTTGTGGGTGGTGTTTTCCGTGCGTGTGTTTGTTGCCACACGGTACTGTTTCGGTTTAGTTCGTTTCACGTTTATTGTTTTGTAGTGTTCAGTTTATGTCTTTAAATAAACGTTATGGACACTTACCACGCTGTGCATTGGTCCTCCGATCCTTCTCGCTTCTCCTCCTCAGGGGAGGAGGAGGAATGCTGTTACAAGGGCGCCAAATGCAAATCAACATTAATCCAGCCCCAGTGTCTGATTTCAAAAATGCTTTATAGCGAAAGCTCCACAAACTATTATGTTAGGTCACCACCAAGTCACAGAAAAACACAGCCATTTTTCCAGCCAAAGAGAGGAGTCACAAAAAGCACAAATAGAGATAAAATGAATCACTAACCTTTGATGATGTTCATCAGATGACACTCATAGGATTTCATATTACACAATACATGTATGTTTTGTTCAATAAAGTGCATGTTTATATCCCAAATTCTCAGTTTACATTGGTGTGTTATATTCAGTAGTTCAAAAACATGCTGTGATTTTGCAGAGAGCCACATCAATTCACAGAAATACTCATAAATGTTGATTAAAATTCAAGTGTTATGCATGGAACTTTAGATACACTTCTCCTTAATGCAACCGCTTGTGTCAGATTTCAAAAAAACTTTACGGAAAAAGCATAATCTGAGTACGGCGCTCAGAGCCCAAACCAGCCAAAATAAATATCCGCCATGTTACGCAGTCAACAATAGTCAGAAATAGCATTATAAATATTCACTTACCTTTGATGATCTTCATCAGAATACACTCCCAGGAATCCCAGTTCCACACTAAATGTTTGACTTGTTCGATAATGTCCATCATTTATGTCCAAATAGCTTCTTTTGTTAGGGCTTTTGGTAAACAAATCCAAACGTGCGTTTAGGTCCAGCCAAACAAAAAGTTCAAAAAGTTATATTACAGGTCGTAGAAACTTGTCAAACTAAGTATAGAATCAATCTTTAGGATGTTTTATCATAAATGTTCAATAATGTTCCAACCGGAGAATTCCATTGTCTGTAGAAAAGCAAAGGAACGGGAGATACCACTCATGTGAACACGCGTGACTGAGATCGAGGCTGCTGCCAGACCTCTGACTCAATCAGCTCTCATTCGGCCCCCCTTCACAGTAGAAGCCTGAAACAACGTTCTAAAGACTGTTGACATCTAGTGGAAGCCTTAGGGAGTGCAAGATGACCCATATCCCACTGTGTATTCGATAGGGGCTGAGTTCAAAAACTACAAACCTCAAATTTCCAACTTCCTGTTTGGATTTTTTCTCAGGCTTTTGCCTACCATATACGTTATGTTATACTCACAGACATCATTCAAACAGTTTTAGAAACTTCAGAGTGTTTTCTATCCAATACTAATACTAATATGCATATATTAGCATCTGGGACTGAGTAGGAGGCAGTTTACTCTGGGCACGCTATTCATCCAAAATTGAAAATGCTGCCCCCTATCCCAAAGAAGTTAAGAGCGATTGATCAGTCAGTAAGGAGTTTTTTGGTGATCTTGTCCTTGAAAAACTAAAGGAAGGAGTTTTAGAGTTCAGTGAAGGGAGTAGAGAAGGTGTGGTCACGGGGCTGAAGTGGCTTGCTGACAGTGGATAACAGAGTCTGGGAGTTGTTATTGGAGCTGTTGATGATGTTGGAGAAATAAGTGGACCTGGCAGCACTGAGGGCATCACTGTAGGTGGTGTTTGTAGGCCTCAGCGTGGACCGGGAGCCCAGACTTCCTGCTCAGCCACTCCAGGTGGCGGCCAGCATGCTTCTGGGCGCGGAGCTCAGGGGTAAATCAGGGTGGGGAGGAGGGGAAGGAGCAAAAGAGAGGTTTAGTTTGGAGTGGGCCAGAGAGTTGAGTGAGGCAGAGCATTGAATTTGGCAACTAGTTCATCAGGTGAGTTGGAGGTGTGGTCAATGGGCAGGGTGGAGCAGATGGCATCAGAGCTTTGATGTTGTGGAAGGAGATGAGGCATTTGTCAGTGTTGTGTGGTGAGTATGAGGTAAGATAGAAATTAAGAATCTTGTGTTCAGACAGCGGGAATAGGGAGGGGGAAGTATAAGTTAGGTTGGGGCCAACAGAGCAAACAAGGTCAAGTATGTGTCCCTTGATGTGAGTGGGAAAATTGACATGTTAGGTAATATTGAAACAGTACCTAACGGCCATGAAATCAGAGGCGAGTTTGTGTGCACGTGAGTAATTCCGACAGTTCAGAGAGGAATGATTCGTTAGCTTTACACCCTGACTACACTGCTCGCGTCGTGTGCACCGAGCGTTGCAAAATAAATGTAGAAATCTATATTATTCAATTATTGCACCTACACTGCTCGCGCTCCTCAACGAGTGTCTGCATTGCCAAGGGATAAAATAGAAGTCAGTTCTATTTGTGATGCAGATCGCGGTGCAAGTCCTGCCTCTCCCATCTCCTCATTGGTTTATAGAAGCAGATACCCATGTGCCATCTCCTCATTGGTTATACCCACGTGGGTGATTGAAAGACGAACTGTGTTGTTGGTCGTTGTGGTAATACTATGAAATCACCATATAAGTTCAAAGAAGAAAAGCCTGGAAGGTGGAGAGATGACTAGAAACGAATCGGTTGACCGTTTTATGTGTGGATTATGTGTGGATTTGTCAGAGTAGAGGACCTCGTGTATTTCAGGTAAAATAACAATTCAATGTTTATTTCCCAGGACAAATTAGCTAACAACAGCGAGCTAGCTATATAGGACAAATTAGCTAGCAAGTGCAAGCTAGCTAGCTAAATTGGCGTAAATGTAAAAAAAAAATTGACCTGTCCCCAAATTAATGTAATTGGTTCAGAGTTTGTTTTGATATTTCAACCTGCGTGTCGTGATCGCGTTTGGTGTGGGGGGACCAAATAAATGTATGCACGATGGTGCACAATGGCGCACGCGCGCAACGGGTTTGGGTTCTGTGTTAGGAGGACGGTACACAAGGATAGTGGTTATTGAGCAAAATGATTTGTAGGCAATGTATTCAAATGAAGAGATAGTAGGGAGACAGTTCAGTTAGTCCGCCACCACGGCCGGTGGAGCAGGGGTGTCACACGTAGCCATAACCAGCGGGAGTAGCTTGGTTAAGAGAAAATAAATCACCAGGTTGTTGCCAAGTTTCAGTTAGGAGGAGGAAGTCTAGCTTGTCAGATATTAATCCATGAAGCAAGGGGGCTTTGTTGTTCATTGATCGAGTGTTGAGGAGAGCAAAGTTAATATTGTGAGACTGATGTTTTTTAGTGGCAGGGACTGGGAGACTAGTCAGGATTGAGGGAAAGATGAATTAAGCAAAGTACAGACAGATCCTTGGTGAAAAACTGTCCCAGAGCACTCAGGACCTCAGACTGGGGCGAAGGTTCACCTTCCAACAGGACAGCGACTCTAAGCACACAGCCAAGACAACGCAGGAGTGACTTCGGGACAAGTCTCTGAATGTTCTTGAGTGGCCCAGCCAGAGCCCGGACTTGAAACCAATCAAACGTCTGTGGGGAGACCTGAAAATAGCTGTTCAATGACGCTCCCCATCCAACCTGACAGAGCTTGAGAAGATCTGCAGAGAAGAATGCAAAATACCGGTGTGCCAAGCTTGTAGCGTCATACCCAAGAAGACTCAAGGCTGTAATCGCTGCCAAAGGTGCTTCAACAAAGTACTGAGTAAAGGGTCTGAATACTTATGTAAATGTTATATTTCAGATTTTTTTATTTTATAAATTTGCAAACATTTCTTAACCAGTTTTTGCTTTGTCATTATGGGGTATGGGGTATTGTTTGTAGATGGGGGTCAAGGGGTCTGAATACTTTTGAAATGCACTGCTAGACATGACTCGGCCGTTGTGTTGTAGAATTTGGGAATTTAGTCTCATGTATAATAAATTCTATACATTAGTTTATACTGATTTTACCATACATTTTCGTTAACTGTAATTTTGTAATTTTTTCTAAAAGATTGTCAGTTGGATATGCTCTCTGCAAGGTTTTGTATATCTTCCCTGTCATATGAACATCCTTTTCTGACTCAAATAAGATTCCCTCAAGGTTGCTCTGATGTCCAAAAGATTTCAAATCAGAATTTTGTGTAACTTTTAAGTTGCATGTAATACTGAACAAAAATATAAACAGAACATGTAACCATTTCAAAGATTTTACTGAGTTACAGTTGATTGAAGGAAATCAGTCAATTGAAATACATTCATTAGGCCCTAACCTATGGATTTAGGCTCAACGTCTGGGGAGCCAGGCCCACCCTCTGGGGAGCCAGGCCCAGCCAATCAGAATGAGTTTTTCCAACAAAAGGGCTTTTTTTTGGCAGAAATACTCCTCAGCACTCCTTCCTCAGATGATCTCGTAGGTGAATAAGCCATATGTGGTGGTCCTGGGCTGGCGTGGTTACACGTGGTCTACGTTTGTGAGGCCGGTTGGGTGTACTGCCAAATTCTCTAAAACAATGTTGGAGGCGGCTTATGCTTGAGAAATGAACATTCAGTTCCCTGGCAACAGCTCTGTTGAACATTCCTGCAGTCAGCACGCCAATTGTTCGCTCCCTCAACTTGAGACATCAGTGACAAAACTGCACATTTTAGAGTGACATTTTTTGTCCCCAGCACAAGGTTCATCTGTTTAATGATCATGCTGTTTAATCAGATTCTTGATATGCCACACCTGTCAGGTAAATGGATTATCTTGACAAAGCATAAATGCTCACTAACAGGGATTTTGTGTACATTTGAGAGAAAAGCTTTTGGGTGTATGGAACATTTCTGGTATCTTTTATTTTAACTCATGCAAAAAATTTTGTTCAGTGTACAATGTTGTCGCTCCATCTTCAGTTTTCTACTGTAGCAGTCATTAAGCTCTGTAACTGTTTCAACGTCACCATTGGCCTCATGGTGAAATCCCTGAGTGGTTTCCTTCCTCTCCGGCAACTGTGTTAGGAAGGACGCCTTTATCTTTGTAGTGACTGGGTGTATTGATACACCATCAAAAGTGGAATTAATAACTTCACCATGCTCAAAGTGATATTCAATGTATGTTTATTTTATTATTACCCATCTACCGATAGGTGCCCTTCTTTGCGAGGCATTGGAAAACCTCCCTGGTCTATGTTGTTGAATCTGTGTTTGAAATTCACTGCTCGACTGGGAGACCTTACAGATAATTGTATGTGTGGGATACAAAGATGAGGTAGTCATTAAAATATAATGTTAAACACTATTATTGCACACAGAGTGAATCTATGTAACTTATGTGACTTTTTAAGCTAACCTTTACTCCTGAACTTATTTAGGCTTGCCATAACAAAGGAGTTGAATAATTATTGACTCAAGACATTTCCAAAAAATTATGGGGCATTGTGTGTAGACCAGTGATTCAAAATCTTACTTTAAATTCAGGCTGTAACACAACAAAATGCGGAAAAAGTCAAGGGATGTGAATACTTTCAGAAGGGACTGTATATTGTTTGTTGCATGCTTAATGTTTGAATATTCATGTATAACTGGGTACCAGGATGCACTGTTCCATGGAACCTTTTTAGGCCCTCAACACTACAGTACAAGATAGATAATGTACTTTAATAATCCATGAAGGGAAATGTAATATTAATGCCCCATGTTTGTGCACGTGTGTGTGTTTTATGGTAGGTGAATACTAGGTACCAGGATCTCGCCCTTAGCGCTCTTGAAATAGGCTCCTGGTCATCTATCACTCTTCAGCTACCAGGTTGCCAAATATGCCAAATTTCCCTTTCACTGGCACTATACACTGAGTATACAAAACATTAAGAACACCTGCTCTTTCCATGACATAGACTGACCAGGTGAAGCTATGATCCCTTATTGATATAATTTGTTAAATCCACTTCAATCAGTGTAGATGAAGGGGAGGAGACAGGTAAAAAAAATATTTTTAAGCCTTGACAATTTAATTGTGTATGTGTGCGTGCCATTGAGGGTGAACGGGCAAGACAAAATATTTAAGTGCCTTTGAACGGTGTATGGTAGTAGGTTTCTGGTGCATCGGTTTGTGTCAAGAATTACAACGCTGCTGGGTTTTTGACTCATAACAGTTTCCTGTGTGTATTAACAATGGTCTACCAAAAGAACATCTAGCCAAATTGACACAACTGTGGGAAGCATTGGAGTCAACATGGGCCAGCAACCCTGTGGAACGCTTTCGACACCTTGTAGAGTCCATTCCCCGGCGAATTGAGTCTGTTCTGAGGGCTGGGGGGGGGGGGCTGTTTTTACTCACGATGCAACGTGGAGTGCCTGGATACAGCCTTTAGCTGTGGTATATTGGCCATATACCACAAACTCCTGAGGTGTCTTATTGCTATTATAAACTGGTTAACAACGTAATTAGAACAGTAAAAATGCATATTTGTTGTCATACCCGTGGTATACGTCCTCATATACCATGGCTCTCAGCCAATAAGCATTCAGGGCTCGAACCACCCAGTTTATATTGTTCTCTTTATGCTGGATGCAAGCCAATTTGCAAATATTTGTGAAAAGGTTGTACATAATTACATAAATACAATAACATAAGCACATAAGGGTATGCACACATCTACTTTCGTAATTAATGATGATGGCTAATTCATACAAAATTGTATTTGAGGATGCCATTCAGGAAGGGAAACTGAATGAGTGTTTTTTATTGTTCAGTGATCATCTAGAATGAATTCCTTAACAGTCCAACTATCTTCCCCTATTGCTCATCATATCCTTCAAATGAGGCCATTCCAACAAAACAAACAAACAACAACAAAGCTCATCCCGGAACCTCATTGTGATTAGCTACAGTTTCGTCACAGACTCAAACACTAACCCTCTCCCCTTACAGATGAATTGCTTCCTGAATTAATCCAGAGTGTTTGTCCTTTAACGTTTTCAACTGAATCCCTCCCCTTGATGGATTTCCAACCTGATGTGCTCCCCCTTTTAACAGCCAATAACTGAAATGTGCAAATATTGTTTTTATTTTGTGAATAATTCTCTCAACTGTATACAGTTTGGGGGAAATACTGTACCAGGCTTTCCTTTCCAAATTAAACAGAAATTACTCTGAGTTGTTAAGCAGCAATGCTTGTGTTACAGTACAGGATGTACACATGATATGTTTAGGGTAATGAATTTCCTTTGTGAGTGAGAATGATGCACACTGTCTGCTGTCTGGTTGAGAGGCAGGCAGTGGCACGCTGTCTGAGCAGAGGGAGAAAAGGATAGAGAGAGATAAAGAGAGAGTGAGGGAGGGAGGGGAAGAGAGTGCAGGGAGAGAGCGTGAGGGAGGGGGGAGAGAGTGAAGGAGACGCCAGTGCTGTGTCTGTGAGGGGTGCGTTCCTTGAACTCTGGTTTCTTGCTGCAGTGACAGTAACCGTAACACAACCTTCTCTATGTAATGCAGGTGGAGTGGTCGCAGAGTCCCCAGCCCATGGAAGTGCGTGTGCGCTGCCTACGGGCAGTCAGGGACAAGCTGCCCAGGGGCCTTTACAGCCTCAGTGTGGCCCTCCACAGCCGTCTGGGAGGCCCCGCCCTCACCTGGTCCTGTCTGAAGGAGGAGCAGTGGGCTGGGACCACAGAGCCCGTGGAGCACGGGGGCCACTTCTACGACACAGAGCTGTACGTCAACCAGAGCCTGTTCACTGTACGTAAGCATCACAGGGATGGGGACTGCTCCTCCGCTCCAATCGGGTGACAAACACATTTAGTTTAGCCCCCTATCCTGGCCTTCCTCTGTTGAGAGTAATGTGTTTTTATTCAGGAGGGGAAGGACAGGATGTGATTTGTGGCGATGGGAGTTCATTCAATAAGACCCTCTTTTATTGAAACGATGCTCGGGGAAGCCGCTCAAGAAATAGTCCTTGAGATATGTGCAATGATGGAGGAAAAAAATAAAAAACATATTCTTCATCTGAAAGCAATTCTGACACTGAGGGGCTCTGGATTAAAACACGTTCACTTCCAAGAGGGGGAAAAGTCTTTGACATGAAACCCAACACTGAATTAGCTAAATACTATCTTTAAAAACAAACAGGAGTTATCTGTCAGATAAAAAAATGACAATGCACACATGCGGTATTGAAATAACGGTTACAGCACGCTGTAGGTTTAATTTGTTTTCCACCGCAATAATTCCAACTTCTCTTCTTTCCAATGGTTTACTCTTTGGCTGCAGTGTAGGCTGTAGATTGAAAGGGGTTATGAAAATTTATATTAAACAGTAACTGTGTATATGAGGATGGAGAGACATTGTATTAAAATATGCCAGTGAGAGCCTCTAGGTTTGACTTGGGGGAAATCCAATATGAATAAAACAGCAACTTTTCAAACATGACATTTAATCCATGCATGTAAATCAAAAGAGAGATATATTATTCATTTATATAAGGGCATAGTGTTTTATTGGAATGAAAATGAAGTACAAATGCACTGAAAAATGTAGTGTATTTTCTAGAAGTCTATGTGAGCAGCCATCATGCAGTATGCCCGAGCTGCAACGGTGACAAAAGTAGGCCTCTACAGTGGTATTTTTAGATGTGGAACTTGGCAAATGAAACTATTTCCACTGTAACACCCTGGATAAAGTCTTGATACTTGTTACTCAGTTTGACTAAAACATTTCACTCCAAATTCTATTGAACGTTATTAGTTCAGCTGCGTTTTCAGCGGATGGTTAGCATAGCAGTAGCATGTGCCACAGTTTTAGGTCTTATAAGTATTTTTTATTTAACCTTTATTTTAACAGGGAGTCCCATTGATGCCAAGGTCTCTTTCACAAGAGAGCCCTGTGAACATTTTACATTTTTAAAAGGGAGCCCTTCGAAATGTAACCTAATCCTAAATCATCTCTGTACTGTTCAAAGCACTTGTTGGCACTACAACAACAAATGCTAACAACAATAAAAATGTCATATAGTGGATGATGACCAGAAAGTCATGTTTATTCATTGCTATAAGATGCCTGATGCAATGCTGATACCAACATATGAAAACTATAAAAGCTAATCCACAATTTGTTTCCCTCCTGATCCGTTTTTCCAAAGTGTTAAGATGCAGAAGGACTGTCTAGATAGTCAGTGTTCCAATGGCAACTCTAAAGGGCCTTATCGCATGTGGCCACTGTCAATGCACTGCTACAGTAGGTGGGCGTATTCATCAAGCCTCAGTCTCCTGATTATATTGTCTCAGGCTCCATCTGACATAAAGGACGGCGTAAGCCACCGAAACTGAATGCGGACCTCGCTGGGAAAGGCTGTAGGATCTGATTCAGAGGTATAAGGGTTTAAGTACGGCACTGCAAACACCTTGTGTCACTCTCAATCCTCTAGTCTCTCCCCAACCCTGGCTCTTATTTATAGATGTTGTTAGCTGTGGAACCACTGCTGATCAGATTTGTCTGAGACTATCTGGATTGGCTCGAGTGTTTTTCTCTTTGCCCACGTTATCGTGCGATTTTGGGAGTGTGTTTGCGGTGCCTTCTGAGAGGAAATGAGGAATTAGCAACAGTAGGAGGAAGCCAGGAGCTTATTTTTGTTTTTGGTTCCCCTGTTCTTTGTGTGTGTGTTTGGGGTTCGTTTTACCAGGAACACTGCACTTCAATTTGATCTGTCTTAAAGATTCTTGTGAGGAGGCTGCACACATGAAGGGTGTCAGGCCCACGGTCTTAACACAGTGTTTACTTCAAGTGGGTAGAAGCATAAGATCCAACATCTTAATATTGAAGGGGAGGAAGAGGATGGAAAGCATGGCGTGATAAACTAAATCTTTGGATTTTCACCCAATCTTGTCTTTTTTCCCCCTCAGCCCTTCATCTTTCTTTTTTCCAGTCATTGTTTTAATTCCTCAACTTTTTTCTTCTCTGTTTTTTTCCCGAAAGAAAGTGTTTTAAATGAATTTCCCAGAGACGGAGGAACGATAGATAAAGTTCTAAAATTGAGTCATCTTGTGTGTTAGTTTGGACAGTCGTTTTTTTCCCTCTTTTTCCTCCATTCATTTTTTTCTCTCCTTTCAAGATTGGGGCAGCAAATATCAGTCTGTTTTTAATGAAATGTGATAGTTGAATGGTTTAATAGGCGGTTCCACCAGGCCAAGGCAAACTGGAACACTGGACCATATGTTTCTGTTTGCTGCACCACCTGAGAAAGCCTGTCGTGCATCTCATCCAGGCCTGGCAGGCTCTCTCAGGCAACTGTGCCTTCCGCTCCCTTCTCTTTCTCTTTCCTTACCCCCCACCTCCCTGTTTATGTGGCTTATAGTTCTGTTACGGTAAATGAACAATATGAAATATTTTTCAATATCCATAATATGCAATATTATGCCATAAATTGTGTCTTGAGTCAGACACTTCCACCATCATTTCTCTCAGGTAGGTACCAAAAGCAGATTAGCGGGGGATACACATGATTTATGTGATAAAACAAGTCTTCACCGTTTTCCATTACAACTAATAGAGGGATGAAATATTCCCCCCTGGTGATTGATGAAGTGGCGTGCTCCTCGTTGTCAGTTCATTTTTTAAGCAGAAGGTAAGTCTACTGCTCTCTGGGTAAATAAGAGTCCCTGTTTTGTCATCTGCTAGCACAGCCCAAACTGCTCTACCTGCTGCTGCATGCGTGATTTTGTAACGTGGCTCAGTAGGTCATGTTAGGCATGTTACTGTAAAATGTACATACTTGGGTTCACAGGGAAATTAACATTAATATCTCCAGGGTGTCCGCAGGTCCTTAAAACTGTCTTAAGTCTTAAATTAATTTATCTAAGATGGGATGATGAACCAAACATTTTTGACACCGACATTGGCCTCTTACCAAAGCAATTTTGCTTTAGTCAGTAATTTAGCTTCTGGCTCTCACTCCCGCTCCCCCAATTGCACATGGAGTAAAGGGAGAGAGGCATTCTGATAAGTGCAAGCATTGACTATTGACAAGTTGAGCCACATTTCAAAATGTAATTGACACAGTTTTTAAAACAACTACTGTTACTGTTGCTAAAAAAGAGGAGAGTCCCAGCTTTATGTGAGTAGAACAATAACTTCTCAACAGTCAATATAGAGGAAATAACACCACTTTACAATCAAGGTATGTAATTGAGATGATTGAGCGCACCATTTGTGGTGAATACATCAAGTAGCCTATGCAGGCCTACCAATGGAAGGTTTTCTCAGGATGTTACATTTACTGTTAGATCAGTTGCATGGCTATCTAGCAACAATATCATATTAAGAGTTAGCAATCTAGCTAAGGTGTTTTTTTGTGTTCCCACTTCCTCTGCCAGTAAATTATGTAGCATAGGCTATAGCCTAGGCCAATTTTCACACAAAACATGCAGGCAAATGAATCTCTAAATATACATGATTATTCTGGATCCTATTTTGACATGTTTTACCTCAAGATATCCACCATGCATTCCCTGAACACGTTAGATGAAATAGCTCATTTTTCCATGTCTTTCTTGGCACTGGAAAAAGTCAGTCTAGAGCCCTCCTGCTTAGCTAACTTTCTTGGAATTATAGCCATTTGATACCTGATTTACTGAATGAGGGAAGGACCTTGTTAAGCTGGATCAAAAGCCTGCACACCCAGTGGCCTAGCTCTCCAGATGGAGAGTTGACCACTGTTTTGTACAATAACAGTGCTGTATGTTTGACTTTAAGGCATTTCTTTCACAGTTGTATCGTTATGGTATTGAGTATCATTATAGTTGGTATTGGTATCGATGCCAAAATTCTGAACACTTAAGAGTTTGTGATCTAGCTAATGATTAGCCGGTTGGGATAGTCTAAACAAATGCATGCTTCAGCCATCTATATATTAGCCACTATGCTACTTCATCCGTTAGGCGGCAGGAGAATGCCCATTGCTAAAATAGCACACCTGCCTGACATGAGCCATGTAGGCTATACCCTTTGGTGAAAGGTAGTATCTAAAATATCCTACTTTTTTTGACATAATTGGCACATTTCTGGAGGGAAATATTAGTAGGTGTGTGGCGCGCCCAGACTCTCAACAATCGAAATGTGTTGATCACCTCCAGTCGCTCAGCTAACTCTCTCAAACCAGTCTTTATCATTTAATCTCTTCCCAAACCTTAGTTTAATGCCACCATTGTTGTGGGACCGGTTAAGACCGTTAATATAATCTATTGTAGGCTGTCATGCAGAGACAGTCTGCATAGCGTAACATGGAAAATAGATTAGTAGAGGACATAGAGGCGGATTTGGAGGAATGATGATCTAGGTTGTGGTTTGAGAGTTAACAATCTCCCCTGAGGGCTCCTGTCCTATTTGCCCCCCTATGTATGTATGTGTGCGTGTGTGTGTGTGTGTGTGTGTGTGTGTGTGTGTGTGTGTGTGTGTGTGTGTGTGTGTGTGTGTGTGTGTGTGTGTGTGTGTGTGTGTGTGTGTGTGTGTGTGTGTGTGTGTGTGTGTGTGTGCAGATCCTGCCTGCGTCGTGTGACATGCTGCCCTCCATGGTCCTGCTGTTCAGGCTGCTGGGCCTGGCGGGGGAGCGGAGCCAGGTCGGCACCACACTGGGCTGGGCCGCCTTCCCTGTCTGCCACGCCACCCTCACAACTGTCCAGGGGCGCTTCAAGACCCCCATCCTCAGGGGGCTCCCGCACCCCCACCTCGACCAGTTCCGCAAGATAGAAGGCCTTATGTCAGCCGACCTGGACAACTGGCTGTGTAACCTGTACTTCCAGGTGTGTGGGCGTGTTAGCGTGTGGGTTGATGGTAGCGTGTGTGAGGGAGAGTGGGCGAAGGAGTTGTTTTTGTGTGTTTGTGTTTTGTGTCCCTTTCAGTTGGGAATGTTGAGCCCAGGGGCTATGAACAGTCACCTGATTTGAACCATTATCAGAGAAGCTGGGTGGTTGGTCTGAGGGGACATTATGTGTGGTAAATGGTTTTAGCTGAGAAATTGTAAATTGGCCCCAGATTGTAAATAAACCACATATTTACTAAACATATCCGGATGCATTTGAGGTGATGCATTGATCCAATTACTCAGCAGCTTAATTTAATTAAAATACAGAACAAAGGTTTCTCTAGTTATAGTTCCTCTGCATTTTTTTGTCCCAAGTGTATTTTTCCTATCAATAGGAATAATTATTGCAACTAATATCTAGTGTTTTTTAGACATAAAGGAGTAGCCGCTCTGTATCTCCCCCAACCCCCCTCTCCCCTTCCCGTAATGGCTCTACAGGTGAGGAAGCTCCCCAGTGGCAGCTCCAGAGGGGATGAGGAGCACAGTGTCACCCTGCAGATCCCTCCTCTCCTCGTCCCCCCTTCACCCCCCCAGGCAGGCCCAAGCGGCACCAGCCCCAGCCGGGGGAGAGGCGGCATCAAGCCGTGTCACCGGGGGTCCCCTCTCCACCTGTCTGCCTCACACTCCTCCTCTGCCTGCTCCTCCTCCACTCTGCCAGGTAGGGCTCCCCCACTGTCACCCCCATCACCCCCTACTGCCAGCGGCCACAGTGGGGGACAAATTTCACCTAATGTCACAGACAGAGTGGCAGGTCTCCATGGCTGTCAAAGGAGGTGATTGTGCTCTGAGGCAGGTCCTTGGTGTTTATCATGTGCTATTATTAGTTACTATGTATTGTCAGTATTGCTGTTGTATTGCTAGATATTGCTGAATTGTTGAGCTAAAAACATAAGCATTTTGCTGCACCTGCGATAACGTCTGCAAAATTGTACGCGACCAATAAACTTTGATTTGATTAATATATTTTCAAAATACATTTCAACCAGTTATAGTACCAGAGTGTATTACTAACATTGCCCATTTCAAATTAGATTGAACATTTCATTCCATTCTACACAACAAACAAACACTCATAACTAGAAGGATGTTATGCAATGGGAACTATGGAATAGATCAAATGTTTTATTAAAACGAGGAAACGGCTAGTTCTCTAGCAGGAACTCATATAACCTCTCCGTGTGCCATTAGCATATTCATATTTTGTTCTTCTGTGGATGTGGATGTGCTCAATGTGTTTGCGAAACAACAGATGAGAAAACCCCCAGCCTCATGCTGAGATAAAAGTCATAGGACATGTTGCATGTATTTAAAAGATACACTAAGTATGATTTGAATTCTAGTGGTAAGTTCGTGCTGCACGCGAGTACAAGCAAACAACAACAACCACCTAAAAACACATTTCATAACACTTGGTTTGACAGCACAATGCTGAAGCCAGTGTGGTTCACACATTTTTGTTCTCCTGAAGTATTTGGCATTTTCTATGCAGAGAACTGAATCTCATGGCATGGGGTGTTTGTCTAGTACACAGCCTGTCCAGTTGACACCACAGCATTGTGAAATCTTTGAACAGTTTATTGTTGCCACTTAAGCTTTACTTTAGATATGAGGACTTGTGATTTATTATAACTCATTGATGAAATGCAAACATATGGGAATGTCCTGGCACTACAGGCTTAGCCTGGTCCCAGATGAGTTTGTGCTGTATTGCCAACTTCTATGGTCCATTTGGCATGACAATGACCATAGGAGTTGGCTTTACAGCTCAAACAGATCTGGGATGAGGCTACTAAAGTCCCTCTTCAGTACGGTCACATGGATGTGTTTCTCAGCTGAAAGGACAGGCAGGTGGAAAAGAGTAACATCGTCCATCTGTAGAGAGGAAGTGAATAATACCGGCCTGCTATTACCAAGGATAATGCGGCCAGTTTCTCACTTAAAACACACTTCTCTTGTTTCCCCTGGTTTTCAGGTCAGGCAACATCCTGGCCAACGTCAGAAATCAAACATAGGCTCATTTGGTATTGATCTAGTACAAAGACGACCAGGCCTCTGTTATTAATACATCACTTTTTTTGGCAGGGCGCTCATCTTTATTTAACAGTCCTCGAAAAAGTTTCTGGGGTAGTGCTGGAGCTTTAAACATCAGACGGGCGTTTTAATTACAAATGAGTTGTGACAGGTCTGCTGGGTAGCAACCTGGCCCATTTTAAACGTGATGTCGGCTGACAGCTCGAGCCGTGTTCTCCGAGTGTTCTTCGAGCGCCTCAACATGTGGAAGAAATTGGTCTTTTACATTTCACAGCTTGTCACTTCCTCTGCAGTGCGACCCTTGACCTCCCACTGAGATCCTAACACCCCACAAGGGAAGTGTCCCCGACAAGAGCATTCTGGGAGATTTATGTTCTGCCACACAGGCAAAGTACCAGTCCTCCACACCCACCTCCTCCACTCTACGAAAAGAAAGAGGGGGGAACAACAGAGAAAATTCAGGTGAGGAGGTGGCTGGAGAAGAAGTGAACCTGATCCGTATCTTGAGTAACGGATCAAAAGGTGTCCCTCACAGCACCTCGCGGAGGCCCGTTAAGGCACCGCTCCGTAAGTCTAGCTGACGTTTGTGTCACATTTGCATATGGATCCTTTCACGTTGCATTACTTCTCGGAGCGGAGTTATGATATTCAGATGGAGAGATTACGTCAAGCTCTGAGGAGAGAGATTGGATAGACAACTTTAACCTAGCCCACAACTGGAAATCAAATTCAGCGAGGAAAGAGAGGAACAAATTATTTCTGTTATCCAGCACTCTGTCAAAGTCGAGGGGGCCTCAACCATTTCCTTCCATTTGGAGGAAGCTTTCTGTTTTTGATGTATAGAGATTCCTTTTTCTTTCTGTGCGTGTAACACCAGAGCTTTTCTCATTATGTGCTTCCCTCAGAATCAGGACAAGTATATGGAGACCTCTTGTCATAGGATAACACACACATAGTCTTACTTGACAGTCAGACTGAAAGTTGTGCGTTCCTGGGGCCTTAAGTTAATTAATCTCCCTCGCATTATCACAGCCCTGGATGAGGTGTCTATTACAGACAAGAAAGTGACTGACAACCCCATCCTTGATGACTATACCAAATAATAGATTTGACGAGTTTGGAGAAATTATGAAAAAAACACTGATGTATAGCCATTGTTCACTGTTGACTTTGTTGTGTCAGAAAAGTAAACTTACCATATGAGAATCATAATCCGGTTTTACTTTGTTTGCTCCATGCATATCGAAGTCTATATGCCTTTTTGAACACACGAGAGTCGCCAGAGGCGGTGTGGGTTAACTGACCTTTCACATTAACTGAATGATCCGGTTACACTTGAGTTTGTTTGAATCCAAATGACTAATTAGATTAGGCCTGTGTTCTATGATTGCCGTCAGTGGATCAGTAACTGGATGCAGCGGATCAGAGTTGAGAGGGTTTAGTTTTGTGTTGTTCCTTTTCTCCCCCTCGTTTTGCCAATGCATCATACTGCATCATAATACCCCCCCCTTAGCACAATTTCGAGGATTTTTCATCTGTCTCTGGAACACTGCCCTGAACATTCAGGATAAAGGTCCCTCAGGGTTAGGGTATTGGTCATTCCAGTCAAACTTTACCACTACGTTATATCGTTATAATCTTATATCTCTACCAGTCTGCGATGGTCCCCCAATTAATGTTGCACTGTCCATATTCTACATCGATGTTTTATTGTTATGTCAAAGCCTGTTTGTATAGATACAAGAGTAACCCCACAAAGTGGATGTTACAGATTGGGACAAACGGAACCCGAGGGGAACACTGTTTAGTTTAACCCCCCTCCCCCATCGCATACATACAGCATGTCCTCTATGCTGATGAATGAACAGAGATGGAGATGTGAAGTGTACTTCAACAAGATCATTTTATTAATCACCGCTATAATATTCCAACATGTTATCCAAGCTTCAAGTGAGACTGCAAAGATCTGTGATCCTACTTCGAGTTGCGTCATCGAGTAAACAATGTTACGTTCGAATAACCACATCGCTGTGAGTCGAAACAATCGCTGAATATAAAACCCCGCCACCGAATACCGGCAGCGAGGGCACTCTCGGGTAATCAATGATTCACTGACCTTGGCTCCACGGTCAACTTTGGACCAATCACAGGGCAATTAGAAGCCCAGGTGAGTGGAAAGGGCTCGGCTGGTCGGCTTTCACTAGCAGTAACGGCGCCCTGGACTTCTCAGTGTGGTGGACCCGGGGCCATGTTTTCCAGCCGAGGTCTCTCTCGCTCTCTCCCAGCTCTTTCTTTCTCTTCTCTTTCTCTGTCTCTCTCCCTCACTCTGTCTGTCTCTCTCTCTCTCCCAGCTCAGAGAGAACCAGCTGGATAACAAGGAAGCTGTTGTTCTACCCTCGGAGCAACACTGGGGTTGTGGCAGCAGCCCTCCAAGTTCATGGACATAGCCTATAGCTGTCAACACTGTGCTAATTCTGGCCCAACACCATCTGAGAATCAGGGTTGGTGAATTAAACCCGAAGCTGCAGTATGGTGCTCTCTCTTCTCTTCTCTCTTCTCTTTCTCTCTCCGTCCACAGCGGCGCTGGTGTTTTAACACACAAACAATGACAATGAATGTCCTCTAACAGTGAGTGAGCTTATATCAGACCTCAGCTGTACCGCTTAACTGCATGCCTGTCACTTTCTGCAGTACTTCCAACCCGTAAGCAAGGTACTTCTGAGTTTGTATTATTTCGATGTAACTACTTTGTTTAATATAGTCTTATTTTTCTGGAATTCATTATATTTTTAGGACCTATAGCAAAAAATTATACTCATTGTCTGTTGAATGCATTTGAAAGAAAAAGCATGTTAAACACACCCAAGTTTGTGAATAATGTTTGTACATTTGACTACAAGGGTCATTGACTCAGTGCCATTCTGTTATTGATTCTCTTACACCTTCTCAATTTCCATCTCTGTCGGTCTCTGGCTTTTCTATGAGGAGACATTTTTACCTTTATTTAACTAGGCAAGTCAGTTACGAACAAATTATTATTTACAATGACAGCCTACCCTGGTCAAACCCGGACGACGCTGGGCCAATTGTGCGCCGCCCTATGGGAGTCCCAATCACAGCCGGATGTGATACAGCCTGGATTCAAACCAGGGACTGTAGTGACGCCTCTTGCACTGAGATGCAGTGCCTTAGACCGCTGCGCCATTCGGGAGAACTAACATCTCATGTTTGACTTACTGTACATTAACTGTCACAGTAAAAAATACATCTGAATTCAGTATATACTGTAGGATCTCTTTAACAGAACATTTTATGATTTTGAATGTTGACAGCACACATAAAACTTAACTTTGCAAGCCAGAGTTAAATAGTTATGCAATCACATGACAGATCATGGAAAAAATAACATATTCTTCACTCTGAAAATAACAGATATAAGCTTATTACCTTGTAACTGTAGGCATTCCTAATGTTTACCAGCAAAGCCCTGGTAATTAAGAACTACATCTGGGTTGGAATGAAATCTGATGTCAGTCTCCGAAACCAGGAGGAAGCTGAACAGTCTTGCCATTAAGTACACTTTAGCCGTCAGACGGATTTGCTGATATGTCGCCTATATTTAAAGGTTATTATTACTGATATATTTAATCCTGCAGCAAGAGAGAAAAATTATATCATCTCAGAGGTTTCCATATTTATTATATAGATGTGACTGGCTGCAGAAGAAGACGAGAAAAAAAGCGCTGAAAAAAAGTTTCACATAGTGAAATTTTTACATGTATCAAGCTAAGGTTTACTTAATTAGAACCTCCAGGCAATGCAAGAACCCTTTTTTAAATTCTGTGAATGTTAATATGCTAAATAATGCAAAGCTCCGGCTCTTCAAGCATGAGACACACATCTGGCGGCTTACCATTTAAATTACAGCAAAAAAAATGAGAGAGAGAGTGAGAGAGAAAAGAAAAAGGGGAGGAAAAAACACTTCAAAAGTAATTTTCCAAAGGAAAGAAGAATGGAGAAATGTATTACAACCAAATTTAATTTCTTTTTCGATTTTTCATCATGTCTAATTGCATGCATTAGAGCGTTCAGGCTCGGAAGGTTTGGCTTCTTAGATTGTGGGAGATGTGTGTGCAGGGACGTTTCATAAGTCTCTCTCTCTCTTTCTCTCTGAGGAAAATCAGCCTCTTAGACTTTGTTGCTTTTGCAAACTCTCCTGACAGAACAACGCAACAACTTTACTACCTGCCTCTGACTACGATCACTACACACCACACATGTGCAGTATGCACCACTGGAAGTGGGAAGAAATATTTTAACAATATTGCAATCATGTGTTGACTGTTTTATTTTAGGAATAATCTACATGATTTTGAAACATGTATTTGGTAATTATATAGTCAATTATGCAGGACTATTTCATTGATTGGTTGCTTAAATTAATGATGTCCTTTTGATTGATAAAAATAGTGATTTAACAAATATTTAAGAGTGCAACAGTGGAATTTGTATTTTTTTTATATCCCAATTTAAATTGTATTTAGTTTTTCTTATTTGAGTTACTAGATACTGTATGTGACTAATAGGTGTTAGTCAATATGTAAGTTACCAGATATATAGACATGCTGTTTGTGTGTATAAAATCATTGTTTCATCCTACTGTTTACTGACGGTTTGAGATATTTTTGCTCAAATACGTTTTTTTTTACAAACTTTTTAGTGCTTGTTTTCTTTTTGAACAACCTACCTGGTCATCTCCTACCAGCACTCCTACAGGAAGCAGAACCAGGATAAAAAATGTCTTCATAAATCAGACATAAATAATGATTTATGGTTACAGTACTTTCTCTCTCTTACTGTTGTTGCCAGATGTGCTTTGCTAATGAAAATAAACATGAATCTTTCTTTTCTTTCTTTCACTCTTATATGACAGGGAAGAACTCCACAGTAGTGGTCCCTGAGAAAATAGAGGAGATGAGAGATCACAACACAGAGAAAGCAGAGACATGGATGCACTACAAGGTAACAATGTGATTTAGGAAAAATAATTTCTATTCCCCCCCACACACAAACACACACACAAACCGTCTCCAGCCCTACACACTCCTCCCGTCGTTATTATCTCAGATTTGTCCAAATATATTTCACACTAACAGGTATTTTTTCGGTCTTCAAAGCCAGTTTTGATCTGCTTGACAAGCCAAAGCAGCTGAAATTCTGTGAAATCAGCAATGCCAGCCAGGCCTTTTTATTGCTCCGAACACGCCTCTGCCTGAGCTACAGAGGACTTAAGCTAAATGAACCAAAGCCTAGTACGTTACCTGCCATACTTTGAAGTGGTAATTGCAGAACTACTTTTCTTTGCTGACCTGGCATTGCTGTCTCACGTTCTGCTTTGCTATTGTGCCCTCCTTTGTTGTTGTGATGTTATAGTTGTGATGTTTTTGTGATGTTATGGTTGTGAAGTTATAGTTGTGATGTTTTGGTTGTGATGTTGTTGTGATATGGTTGTGTTGTTGTGATGATATGGTTGTGATGTTGTTGTGGTGATGTGGTTGTGATGTTGTTGTTGTGATGTTATGGTTGTGATGTTGTTGTGAAGTTGTGGTTGTGATGCTGTTGTGGTGATATGGTTGTGATGTTGTTGTGATGTGGTAGTTGTTGTAGCAGATGATGCATAAACACCACATAAGCTAATATCCACCTCACACTCTTCCCAAGCCTTTATTCCTCAAGCTCCCCTTTACAGCCGCGTTACAAGTGGCTCTTAGTCTCAAGACGGCCAATAATCAGCACTGCTGACCTCTTAAATGAATAAGTTTGTTGATATGAGGTGTTCTTTTTTCTGAAGCCACAATGCTGCAGGGTTTTAAACGCTGCTAACTCTGTCAAATGTCACCCGGTTGAAGCCAGTTGTCTAATGATTAAGTGCGGTGATCTCAAACCTGCCCCAACCTGGGCGCGGGGGATCAAATTTCAGCCCCCTCTCAACCTACGGTGCCAGGCTAATTAAAATGTATTTTCTCCAGGCGACCACTTCAGCCCAGAGGGCAGGAATCGCAGAGGAAAATCTGGCTCTTAAGATATTGCATTAAATGTATTGTAGAGACACCAGAGAACATTGTGGTTTATATGTCTCCTGTGTTTTTTCTCCTCTTCTCTCTCTCTCTCTCTCTCTCTCTCTCTCTCTCTCTCTTTCTCTCTCTCTCTCTCTAAATCTCTCTCTCTCTCTCTCTCTCTCTCTCTCTCTCTCCACCTTTTTTATTGTGATCATCACTCTGGAATTCACACTTTCTTTGGCAAAGATTGCACAATGAAAACCAATGGGGCTTTTATAGGGGCCTTACCCTATTTACTACATCCTGGGCACAGTTCTCACAGGTGGAGGAGAGAGAGAGAGACGGAAGGCTCTTTTTCAAACTAGGGAGCTGATTAACATAATCAGGAAGTATTTCACAACTTCTAGCTAGCAGACAGCCTAAGCCCACCCAAGGGCAAGGCAGCACTAGTTGACAGGACAAGGTAAAGCAAGCCGCTAACATATTGCCGGGCTTAACATATAATATCAGGTGCTGAAGTACCTCTGCAGGTGAAATATTTAAAACCCACTTCCTACCATTATGACTGTGTTTCCACCAGTCCACGACTAGTGTAAATAACAGCAACAGCTGCCCTATACGTTCTGCTGCATTTCTCCATCTACGCCTTGTTTCTCCCTCATCAAAGTTGCTCCTCTCCAGAGATGTGTTATTTGGGTGTCATTCAGTTCTGAGACTGGAAGAGAACAGTGGCTCAAAAGTGTGATTCACTGTCTCCATGTGATCCCCAGATAGATCCCATTTCCTGCTCTGCCTGCTTTGATTACAAACGACATCCGCATGTGTTGTGCCCCCCCCCCCCCCCCCAATTTGTGCTCTCCCCAACAGAAGAAGCCAATCAACAAGATAAATAGCTCGAGCGCCCATGTGAGAGGGAGCGCCGCACCTCCACCGCTTCTGCAGGGCCAGGCTGACAAACAGGAGACAGCAGCTCCGGCTGCAGCATCATCGGAGAAGAGGGAGAATCTCTGGGCTAAGGAGATGGAGGAGTATACGTTCTCCCTACAGTAAGTCTCACCACTCATTATACAACTTCCAGTCGCAGCACGAAGGAAATGTGTGTGAGGACAGCTTTTTGCCTCGCAGAAACGGGGGACGCGATAGCCCCATTTTAGCGCAGAATGTCTCAGTAATAACTACTACAGAAACGATGGCACACTCACACATCTTAGGTAGTGCATTGTGAAGAAGACCAATTTAAAAAAATTTAGTGGGTGGATCAGCTTATATCTTTGTTTATAAAAAGTGAGTGACGATATCTCCAACCCCATCGTGGTTATGTATCTCCCCTGGTGCTATGGGGTAAGATCTTTTAAAGGGGTGTGCATGGCAACATTGGCTCATCACACATACCTCTGTCACTGTGTGGTTAGTTGTTTTTCAATTCCCCTGCAATACAAACTGAATAAGAGGGTTGGGCAAATGTTTTCTCTTTATTGTGGCTTACAGCATTTGATTTGAATGAGAAAACAGGGATGTATCAAGCACAAACAGCCCAGGATACACATGGTATAAAAGACCTCCGCCAAACACGTTTGAGAAAAAAATATTTTCATAGAGTATTAAAATAATATAAAGTGAGTATTGCTTATTTCAACGGGAAACAAAGTTTTGCAGGTATTTGTTTTTATTTGAGATTTGAGAACATAAATTAATACAAGGCGAATCTGCAACCATCACAATGAGAGGGAAAGCCTCACGCTCTCAGGGGATTAAAAAGGGGCCTGTGTTTCCTCATTTCAGAGTAGTTTGTAATTTATAGCTTCCGGTGGCATATTAAACAAGATCAGAGACTACACTCTGGCATCTCCCGAACACACCAGGGGAATTAAAATCATTACCACGACAACAAAAATGAAGCCACAAACATGACGACACAATGCTAAGTGAAGGAAGAGAAAAGCACATAATGATTCTAACTTGTATGGGCAGACTATACGACGGGAAACATGTAAAGTGTGTTTTACTTTTACTTTAGGACACTTGGTTGATTATTCAAGATGTGTTAAGCTGTGGAACATATTACAATTTGACCTTTATGCCCTATAATGAACTAAAGCCTTAGAAAGCTACTCCCATATTTATTACGTTTTAAGACCGAGCTCAAACTTCAAGCAGAGCTCACTCGTCCTACATTACATCTGTTCATCACAGCAATCAGAGGCACTGATGTTGTCTTTCCTCAATATCCCAAACAGTCCTGCAGTGCTTTTTGAGTTACGCTGGGCATGTCTAGCACCTGAGGACTGTATGGGGAACAAGCATACGGGGATACTTGTATTGTTTTATTCACCATTCCACTCTTCTTACTGTAATGATGTCATCTGTGATGCCGTGTGCTGGAGCTCTGTGTTCTATTCAGAATTTCTGGATTCATATTGGGGTGATTGAGGGATATTACTGCCATCTAGAGAACCACGAGAGACTGAGCCCATTGATGAGAGCCTTGTTTTTATGGCAAATCAGATATACACACCACGCTCACACTGGCTACTGTGAATAATGTTCAAAACATACTGTATTTTCAGGTTGCAACTAACCTCAAGATTCTTATCTTCTCGACCATAACCTATTTGGTTTATGAAGGCATCTTGATGAAGCTCAAACAATATTACTAGGAATATCATTACCATATCAAATTGCAAATCATATGCCAATATTGACCTTTCCTTTAAGATAATACACAATGCTGGATATTAATTCACACACATTTACCCACACAAGAGCAAACACGCCGTGCATCATCGCTAACAAGAACTAGAGAATAAAGTCTTCCCTAAGATGAACCACTCTACTGGTTCTAACGAGGTAGAAATCAGTAACACCTTCTGGCAGATGATAAAAGACATTGAATGTTGTGTATTGTACATAATATAGCGGGCCTACATAAATAATGTTTTCCATTTGAAGTTTTAGCTCTATGGGGCAGAATCTGGTTCAACCCTCTCTTTCTTGGAGTTTTGATTATATTCCCCTCTCAGTTTTATCCCCTTCGATTTGCATATCAAAACGTAAAAAGGTATTAGTTGCCAACCTCAAATGCAACTCATCCCAAAACATACGTCGCTGCACGACAATAACCGTTAACCATGAATTACAATTTCAAAGGAAAACACAATGCTCTTAAGTGCAAGTATTGACAATAACAGACAATTCCCCGCAAATAAAAAGGCAGGAATTTCCTGCTCAGTTGATATCTGTTTGAAGAAACATGAAAGACACTCGCCGACCCTTCCACCTTATTTGATGTCTGCGAGTGGAGACTTCTTAAGCACCTTTCTCAAAAGAATTTGAGTGAATAAAATCAAAGTGTTTGATTGGTGTTGTAATTTGATATGTCCAATTTGCTACTGGATACCACTGCAACAACTTTTACTAAGGTAAACATATTTGAACGGACTACTATAGCCTACTGTAATGACCGATAAACAATATAACAATCCAACAAAGCATTTTAAAGTCAATGGTGATCTGTCTTTTTTAGGACTTTTCTGATTCCATATAAAATAGGAAATGAACAGGAAAGTGGTAGCTGCATTTACATGTATCTTATAACAGCCTTTTATTATCAACTTTAGTGGGCCGCGCAAACTCCTCCTGATTTCATTGTAGTGGGTTTTGGTGTCATCTGTTGTGGGAGGAGTTGCCTTTTTATCTGTTAGGAAAGTTTTCATTGGATTTGTGGAACCCAACTTGAACTTTAAGATGATAACAGTACTTGAAGTTTAAACTGTGACCTCTACACATGAGCACCTCTAATAATATTAAAGACCCAATCAGCATTGACACAAGGGGCCAGTACTCATGAGGAGCCAGTACTCAGGAGGAGCCAGTACTCATGAGGAGCCAGTACTCATAAGGGGCCAGTACTCATTAGTCAACTATATTGGTCTGGAGGACTACAGGTCATTACAGAAAACATATTTGTTCACAATCATCTGTCCCTCAAATGTGTTTTGCTTTCCCCCTCTGTTTGTGTATTAATTAGACTGCCGAGTGTGTCGCAGCAATGGTATCCAACTAAATATTTTTTTCTCTCGTTTTGGGGAAACCTGTTTTAATCAAACTCACTCTCACATAACAATTAGATCTAATTAGCCCAATTATCAAGACTCTAATTACACTGAAATGTACCCCCTAAATCTCATATCAATTATATCTGTGACTTTTCTGCTAGAGAAAGAGAAAGGGAGAAAGATAAGACAAAGTGTAGCGACACCCTTCGCCTCAAGAGGCCACAGGATGATGCAAGTATCCCCACAGTAGATTCAGTCCATGCTGAAACTGGTAGAGGAGAAGCTCCACTGTCTGATAGCATTGTGTATGTCTCCTTATCGCTCGTTTGGATTTTGCACTGTCACATACTGTAATAGAGGATTGTTTCGACTTCAGTTTTATTTCTGTCGCAAATAATGATACTGTATGTGCAGCTTTAGAAATTAGGTCGGTTCTGTTGAATCGATTTTTGTTATTTGATCTGTAGTAATCATTAATTTAAAGGCATCTCTCTCATGGGTGGTCAGAGGCCTTAATGCTTTCTACGGTTTTTATGATCCATCAGAGCATAGTTGACCCAGTGCAGTCTCTCTCTGTTCTGGTACCTTATCTTCCATTAGCTTCCTTCCATTCATTCAGTCTACCATTTGGTGTTGTGCTGCACTGTTGCAGCACAACACCAAATGCTGCATGCTGCAGTCCATAGGGCATACGGGGGAAATCGTAGAAAATCTGTTTTGTTCCTCTGTGAGACTCGGAACCCTAACAGTTCTCATTGTGGCATTCCGTGGAGTCACCAGGAAGTCGGGAACACAGTGACCTACTTTCCCCTCCAGCCTGATGGGTTGGAGATCCACGCTTCCCTTCCACCCGTTCCCCGGCAGGGCTTGGCAAGGCGCCGCTTGAGTCCCTGCCTCTCCGGCTGTGTGTGTGACGACGAGAGGGGCTGGCCAAATACCGCCAGGTCACGAATCGACGACGCTAGCCTGTTGGCGGGGTAGGGGGCAAGCCCCTCTCTCCCTCTGTCGGCAATGCTGCTCTGCTTTTGGAAAGAAAAAGAAAAGTAAGTATTTTTTTCTATGCCTGTCTGTTTGGAAATGGCTATGAAAACACATTGTGCTTTGTTATGGGTTGGTTATCTAAATATTGCACTGAAGTGCATCGCTGATTTGACAGTGCATTGACAAAAAAGACTAGTGCACACTGATGTAAACAACAACTAGAGAGGAACGCCTGGAACCTGAAAGAGAGAGAGGGAGAGAGAGAGAACCACCTGAAACAACAACAACCTTCCTCAACGATCCCACATACTACTCTAATCCAGAACCCAGCAGGGGTCAATCAAATCTGATGTAATGCTCGGTGGAGTTGTGGGTAGAGGTGACGAGCGGTCACCCACCACAGGTTCCCAGAGCCCTTTCCTGCATCCGTGGCCTGGGAGCACATGTTGCCTTCACCCCTCCCCCGGGTCACGCTAGATGTTGCTCCTACTTAAAGGAAATCAGCGCTGTCAGCTTTCTAACAGGCAGGTCCCTGCCCTGATGCCATTTGCTCGTCCCTGGCAAAGTGGGCATATGATCAGAGAAAGGCCCTCCTAGGCCTGGCAAGTCTGGTATCGTCTGGTCTGGGTCAGTGAGCTGTGTTTCCCACATCCCCTTTATGGGGCCTTGGAGAGAGAAAGAGAGAGACGGAGAAAGAGAGAGGAGATGTTCACAGTGCACAGAGGGCAGGGGCAAAGGTGAGGCTGCTCTGCCACTCTTTTCCAGTTCATTTGTCTTCACATGTTAACTGAATGACATGAACACTGAAAAATATTGCCAAGTCAATAAACATCTTGAAAAGTTTGACTCATTCCAGTAGTTTTCCCAAAATAGTTTTTAAAACAATAAATGATGCTTGGATGGAAGTGACTTTTACAAGACAGAGACATACTGACTAATGTACTGTAGTACAAACATACAGAACACACTCTCCTTGTACAAATAAACACGGGATCCTGATTTCCATTAGAACAACATTGCTGACGAGTTGCTCTTCTAATAAGCTGACAGGCTGTAACCGTCTGACAGACATATTTGTATTTCTAAATATGACGTTGGCCGACCATTTTGGGTATTGTCAATTTTAGCCAAAGCACACTGTCTGAATCATCGCTGTCCGACTGACCTGTTGTTACCTTTCCCTGTTCTCTGGGTAGTCATTGGATTCAATTATTTGCATAGGCAATGACATGTGTGGCAATCGCTATGTTTGTAGGGTAGACTATTCCAGCGTCCTTTCCCCACACCAGTATTTTACTTGAGTGCATGAGCTTTGTCGGTATGGGCTAGGTCGCTATTGTCAGTCTCACCCTTCGTTGGCTGGCCCGTTCCCAGTGTAAATCCTGTGCCTGACACACACACACTCTGGATGTTTCTGTGGGCCTGGAGCCCCATGGCTCTGGGATTACAGTCTGCCAGTGGGCCCTGATGGAAGGATGCAGTCTTAGTTGGCCAATCATCACCACCACCCCCATCTCCTACCTACACCCCCCCCCCCCCCATCCCTTACCTCTACCACAACCTTCCCCTACCTACACTCCCTAACCCAGAACATCAACCATCACCACCTTCCCCTACCTACACCCCCCCCCCCCTAACCCTGAACGTGTGGTGAGATAAGAGAGAGAGAAAGTGAGAGAACGAGAGGGGAGCATGATGGAGCTTTGAGACACTAACATGCCTGCTGGGAGCGTGTGCAGTGGCATGTGGGGTAGCGTGATGTGCAACCTGCCTGGTGCAGAGAAGAGCCTCACACATGCATGCTGGGAGTGCAGCAGTTCTTGTTGCTCCTCTCTCTATCTCACTCTCTTTCTCTCTCTCTCTCTCTGGTGACAATGTCCTGCAGTTATGAAGACAAGGTCACGAGTAGAATGAAACTACCATGTTAAATACTGATGCAATTCTCAGGAGGATTCTTGGGGCCTCCCAGTGTACATCACCCAAATAGATCTCTCCAGAGCACTTGTGATTAGTTGTTTCCCCTGCCATAATCAGAGGGGTTATTAAACTGCAGCGATACCACACCGCAAAGCATTGGATTGTTTTTTAAAGGTCAGAATTATACTGAGGTGATGGAAAACAACCTGCTTTGGGATGCTAAGTGCTGTGTTTATAGAGGGGGAGAGTAAGGGTAGCCCCTTTGGTTTGTTGATCCCAGGTGCATGCGAATCCTAATGTTTCCACCGCTATTTATGGTTCGCTATGGGACTTACCATTTCCATGTTTTAATCCTAAATCCATCAAGTCTATAAAAAGGCCACATGTTGCATTTTGTGTTGAAAAACAGGGAAGAATGGCTACCTCATGTAAACAGGCAGGCCTGTTCTCATGAACGAGGCCAAAACACGTTTTGGGGGGATATTTGGCTTGGGTAGAACCTTCCTCTGACTACCCTTTCTCTCTGCCAGTTCTGTAGCAATATTACAGTGCTAGCATTTCATTGGTTCTCCTACACTTGCCTTGCATGTAAGAGCCTCCTCCTCGCATTAAAAAAGGCCCAGGCAGCTATTAGTCAAACAAGGCCTCCTAATTAAGTGGAACATATTTTTTCACTACTTTTGATTAGGTTAGAGAGCCCAAGCTCCCAGTCCCTCTCAGCTGCAAATAATTCTGATAATTTGGCAGTACAGGCATTATGCTATTCTAATTATATGATGTACTCCAATTCTACAGCTGAGTCACGATGCCATAATTCTCTTTACTATACCCCAAATACCTACTGCTTTCCCATTTTCTCAATGAAACTCATTTATGTGTATCTTGCTTTGCCAGTGTCCTGGAAATGGGGCAACATATAAAACTGAAGATGTTAAGGTAATTGTAGGGGTTGGGAGAAAAAGAAAACCATGTTAAGTTAAACCTCGAGAAAATTGAGCACATTTTAAAAATAACAAATAAAACTTCTCATAAGATGATATCAAGATGACTTAATTAACCGAAAGCCTGGGTTATGGCCTCGCGGGGATGCTGTTGTGGGCTTTTTTACGTCCCTTTTTTGGGCGGCTTTTGGAAAAATACCACCACTGCTGGACCATATGATTATCATTTAATATATCTTATGGGAGAGAGTGTATTTTGGATTTTCACTTTGTTTTTGTTAAGAGGTTTCATAGCTTCCTGCTTGACTTCATCCCACCTGCTCCAGATTTTTACATGCCAAGATTGTTCAATCTATTACAGATACTTCTACCCCAGAAGTAGAAACACCTAGATATGTCTAGTGATAACTATTTTTGCCATTACAAAGGCTCTTTAAAAATGTGTACACAGTGATGTAATGTTGTCCCATGGCTTGCAGGGTTACCTCCTCCCTATTGACCCAGGGGACACGGCACACAGTGACAGTGATGCCAGCCTGACTACAATATTGTCCCTAGTTAATTGTCAGCAGCATTAGAAAGGTCAGGCTGTTGGAATCACATAGTGCCCCTCGCTGCTTTGATTGAAGCATTCATTCCCAGCTCGTGTTTTACCAGGAAGTGTTTTTTTAAAGCTATCAAGGGTCAGATTAACTAGGTGACTTTCTCTCTCTCCTACAGATGTAGGGTCTTAATTTGACCTACATTGTCACAGTAAAATAATCCTGCAGCAACAGGATTGGAACATTTAGTCCATAATGTTGCTTGATAGGTTGTTAGGCTATTAGCTGTAAAAAGTAGGTTACATGAAAAGTGCACTACTGTTAATATAACTGTGTGTTAGTGTGGGTTTTCAGTGAATTTATCTAAATCACAAAGCTCACCTGCATTTCCTGTGAAATGTTTCAGCAACAAAAGAGTGATCAAATTAAGGTCCATCATCTGTAGGCCAGGTTTAGTCTGCTGTCAATTATAGATAACAATCTTAGTTACTGTCACTGTAGAAAATAAATGCTGTTCTACTTCGCCTGTGTGTGTGTGTGCAATGAGCTGCAGTGGTGTTGAGGAGCATATGCACCCTTCACTGTGTGACGACCCTTAACTTAAGAAAAAAGCCCATCAGCTGTTGAGGAGGAGACAGTCATGTCTTGTCTCTCTCTCACTTCAAAGAACCAGGTACTGTAACTCAGTGCAGTGCAGGCCTGTGAAATCCTCCTTGAAGTTCAGGCACGCTTTGGATGTGTTGTGTAAAACACGTCGCTATAAAGAAGACATACACTGTGATATTGCTAATCCCGCGATTTACCATCAATCACTAAAAAAGCACAGCTCTCTTTCCACCACTCAGCGGCTTGACGCTCGCTTTAAGTGAGACTGCTTGAGTAAAAAACATAGAGAGAGACGGAAGGAGAGGGAGCATGCTTGCTTTGTTTGAAAACTGGGAGTTAGGAAGATACTTTGACTTTGAAGATATTTGCCTGTAAATCTTGTAAAGTGAGTGTAGCTGCTGCACCAGTGGAGCATAGAAGCTCTAGTGTTAATTTATGCATGTATTCTCTGATACACTGCAGAGGAGCAGCAGGCCCGTGTGTAATGTGTGTGGTTGGGGCCCTTAAGTGGAAGTGACATAGTACTTTGGTTCCAGGATGGTATTATTACATTCTTAGCTGGTTTTTGCTCAGATAACTTTGAAAACCCATGTTGTCCTCAGTTGTAAGCTATAGAAGCTGATTGGAAATCGGTCTGTAAATGGTTTGCCATTATGTCAGACAAACCTTCTGAAACGCAAAGGAAAAACAGTTCCCTTGTCCTGGCCTTGCTTACAGAACATAGAATGTAAACAAGGATGATATGGCATTTTTTTTTGTCAGTCCTATCTTTCCACTTTGCTTAAAAACTCCAGAATTTTTGACTTACATCACCGATATGAATTCAGCGTGTGAAGAAACAATAACATTATGGGGCATTTGGCGAACTGTCTAGCTAGCGTTTCTTAAAAAAAATACATCTGCAGATAAGAATTTTTCTGGGGCTTCAGAAAAAAAGTGATTTTGGTACATTTACGAAACAATGCCCATGCCCCCCCCCCCCCCCCCCCCCCCCAAAAAAAAAAGTGACAGCAAATAACTTAATCCTATGATAAATCTGGTCTTTAAGTGGCCCCAGATTTAGAGCCTTAACTGACGGGGAGGGGGGATATTTCTCAGGGTTACCTTCTTTCGTGCTCCCACCCCTGCAGCCATCTCCGCATAAATCAGCTTTAAACTCCACGCCACACTGTCTCCCTGCAGTACTGCCATCATTACCCATGCCAACTTAAAGGCTTAATACCTGTCCCTACTCGCTGCTTACTTTATACTATTTTGCTATTTTTAAAGAGCATGGCGCTCATGTCCGTGGTATATCATATATGTAGAGAGAGATGTTCTCTTGTAACATTCAACTGGAGAGGGGTATGTTGCAACATTATCCAGATTTTAGTTGAAGCTATATGATTTTATTCATGGAGAGTTGTTTCCGATTATTGGTGTATGCAATGCTAATCTTCTTTGAAAACTGAGAAATAAACTACAATGAACTCCAATGAAAATAACCTGGGGGAAAAAAATATATATATATAGGACTGCTGACTGCAAGCCCACTTCAACATTGTTTTAGAGAATTTTGTAGTACGTCCAACTGGCCTCACAACCACAGACCACGTGTAACCATGCCAGCCCAGGACCTCCACATCCGGCTTCTTCACCTGTGGGATCGTCTGAGACCAGCCACCCGGACAGCTGATGAACCTGAGGAGTATTTTTTGTCTGTAATAAAGCCCTTTTGTGGGGAAAAAGTGGGTGTGCCTGGCTACCAAGTGGGTGGGCCTATGCCCTCCCAGGCCCACCCATAGCTGCACCCCTGCCTAATCCATAGATTAGGATCTAATGAATTCATTTCAAATAACTGATTTCCTTATATGAATTCTAACTGAAATTGTTGCATGTTGCATTTATATATTTGTTTAGTATATATGGAATAGTTTTTTTACATATGAAATAGTATATACATTATGTCCACAATATGTCTCTTTGAATGTATGGCACTGTATAGCTTTGCAATAAGGTGTGACATTGGAGTGAAAATCCTTCTTCTCATCACACCCCCTCTCCCTGCTATTTAAATATTGTACTTTTGGTAATTGGAGGTCCCACAATGAAATCAATTCAGTGGGTGATAACAGATTTCACATCGCGTTACCCATTTGGCTTTCAGTAGCCCCCTTGTGTGGAGACAGCTAAAAATATTCCTATTCATGCATCATCAATATCTTCATTACAAGAAAGATGGGAGTCAGGTTGTATTTGCAGTTCCTCCGTAATGCCTCTTGACAGGGTATCATCTTGCCTATGTCTGTGACACATAGCTTTTTTGTCTACTTTGTAATTTTACTTTTGCCGACGTGCGGAAAGCCTTTCTGTACCACGCCACGAAGCCAGAGTCGTGATAAGGCCTAGAATGATACAACTGACCTTTTTCCAATGACAAAACAGCAAGTAGAGACAAAATACATGCACTTTGTTAAAAACTCACCGCATTTAGGTTGTAACACTCTAAATTTACAGTATGGGCTTCATGAATAAGTGCATTGACAGAATGCAGTAGTATTTTTTCCAGTAATTGACTTGTATGCTACGTAGTTTATCCTCACTGTACCAGTTTGTTTCAGAGTGCTGCATGAATATTTATCTACAGTCTATAACTGTTGACTGGGCATTTTCTGAATGAAAGCGAGCTCTCCCACATGGAAAGAACTTGAAGCGATCTCTCGTGTTTATCTGCAAGGAAACCTGAGAACTTAACACAAATAATTTAACACTTCACAGAGTGCCTTCCTCCGGGGTTTGGTTGATGATCACTTTTAGTTTATTGTGACTTGATTTAGGAAATTACCGGCCACATCCTGTGACTTAATATTGGGTGAATTGCGCTCCACTGGACTCAAATCTAACAGTACAGTTGGATGAGGGGATGGAGAGAAACAATTGATTATTTTTGCTTTTCCTCTTTAGGCATTATATGCAAACCATTTCCCTGGGTACACACTACAAAGTGAATACCAAGCATCTTTGGGAACAGAAAGATGGCTAGACGTATGGATGTCCACGGGCCGTTGCCTGGAGAAATATTAGGATGCACCTTCGCCTTGTTTGACTCTTCTCACACTGACAAGGGGACATGTTGTGTCTTTAACCGTGTGTGTGTGTGTGTGTGTGTGTGTGTGTGTGTGTGTGTGTGTGTGTGTGTGTGTGTGTGTGTGTGTGTGTGTGTGTGTGTGTGTGTGTGTGTACTAAGTTTGGAGATGGTAGGGGAGACTAGAGCCCTGTTGAGAGAGGCTCTTATGTTCTCAGTCTTGTCCTAATGTGGCGTTCCAGTTTTCCATGCCAGGTCATTACTGGCCCAGCAGCACCCACTCTCTCCTCCTCTCCATCCAGACTCTCCATCTGTGCCCTCTATATGAAAGAGAATGGCTGAGCAGGAGCAGGGCTGCACTGGGGAGAGAGAGGTGCACTGTGGAGAGAAGCTGAGCAGGGGTAGGAGGGGCTGCTGAGATAGGCGAGAGAGAGGCCGGTGTGGAGAGAAGCTGAGCAGGGGTAGGAGGCGCTGCTGAGAGAGGTGAGAGAGAGGCCTGTGTGGAGAGAAGCTGAGCAGGGGTAGGAGGGGCTGCTGAGATAGGCGAGAGAGAGGCCTGTGTGGAGAGAAGCTGAGCAGGGGTAGGAGGTGCTGCTGAGGGAGGCGAGAGAGAGGCCGGTGTGGAGAGAAGCTGAGCAGGGGTAGGAGGCGCTGCTGAGGGAGGCGAGAGAGAGGCCTGTGTGGAGAGAAGCTGAGCAGGGGTAGGAGGGGCTGCTGAGGGAGGCAAGAGAGAGGCCGGTGTGGAGAGAAGCTGAGCAGGGGTAGGAGGCGCTGCTGAGAGAGGTGAGAGAGAGGCCTGTGTGGAGAGAAGCTGAGCAGGGGTAGGAGGGGCTGCTGAGATAGGCGAGAGAGAGGCCTGTGTGGAGAGAAGCTGAGCAGGGGTATGAGGTGCTGCTGAGAGAGGTGAGAGAGAGGCCTGTGTGGAGAGAAGCTGAGCAGGGGTAGGAGGGGCTGCTGAGAGAGGTGAGAGAGAGGCCTGTGTGGAGAGAAGCTGAGCAGGGGTAGGAGGGGCTGCTGAGAGAGGCGAGAGAGAGGCCTGTGTGGAGAGAAGCTGAGCAGGGGTAGGAGGCGCTGCTGAGAGAGGCGAGAGAGAGGCCTGTGTGGAGAGAAGCTGAGCAGGGGTAGGAGGCGCTGCTGAGAGAGGCGAGAGAGAGGCCTGTGTGGAGAGAAGCTGAGCAGGGGTAGGAGGGGCTGCTGAGATAGGCGAGAGAGAGGCCTGTGTGGAGAGAAGCTGAGCAGGGGTAGGAGGGGCTGCTGAGATAGGCGAGAGAGAGGCCTGTGTGGAGAGAAGCTGAGCAGGGGTAGGAGGGGCTGCTGAGATAGGCGAGAAAGAGGCCTGTGTGGAGAGAAGCTGAGCAGGGGTAGGAGGGGCTGCTGAGAGAGACGAGAGAGAGGCCTGCGTGTGTGTGTGTTTGTTGTTTCCAGGCCCTGCACTCTCCTGCTGTCGTCTTTCTAAATCTCTCTTGTGTCTCCCTCTCTCCCTGTATATCCGAGTATATACTGTATATACTGTATGTGTGATGTTTTTTCCAGGCCTGTGCTCTCCTACAGAGGGCCGGGCGGTGGCGGCACCGGCAGTGGTAGCAATGGTGGGGCTGCTGAGCGTACACATTTGGCTCTCCGCATGATCCCGTCAGAGCTGGGCCTGTCACCGCGGCGCTGGGGCTGGCGCTCCTCCTCAGCAGCAGCAGCAGCAGCACAGCTCTGCCTCATTATGCCGCTCCTGGCTTTGATCTGGTTTGCAAGGCTCTACCTGCATTACTGCAGCCAGTGGCTCTTCCTCCAGGCCATCGCAGTTCCTGTCAACAAGTGAGTGTGCTTCCTTTGATATCCTCCTCTCTCCGAGGAGGTGGAGGAGGAGGAGTGATTGTGTGTGTGTAGAGAGAGTGCATGGGAGAGGAGAGAAGAGGCGAGAGCTAGCACAGTGCAGCGAAGTTGTGTGTGTGTGTGTGTGTGTGTGTGTGTGTGTGTGTGTGTGTGTGTGTGTGTGTGTGTGTGTACATAGATGTACATAAGTACTCACACACTCCCTCCCACTAGATACTGTATAAAAATCTGCCCATTACCAGTTTAACTTCTCTAGGATAGGGGGCAGCATTCGGAATTTTGGATGAAAAGCATGCCCAAATTCAACTGCCTGCTACCTATCCCCAGAAGATAAGATATGCATATTATTAGTAGATTTAGATGTGTGTGTGTGTGTGTTTGTGTGTGTGTGTGTGTGTGTGTGTGTGTGTGTGTGTGTGTGTGTGTGTGTGTGTGTGTGTGTGTGTGTGTGTGTGTGTGTGTGTGTGTGTGTGTGTGTGTGTGTGTGTGTGTGTGTGTGTGTGTGTGTGTGTGTGTGTGTGTGTACATAGATGTACATAAGTACTCACACACTCCCTCCCACTAGATACTGTATAAAAATCTGCCCATTACCAGTTTAACAAGACTTGCCTAAGCATTAATGACACCATGTGGGAGAATTCATTGATTTCAACAGGCATTCTTGCGTGTGCATTATTTGGAAATAATGTATTGTTTATTATTTTGTAGACAGTATTTCATAATAAACAAAGTAGGATGACATTGAGAGGCTGTTACATCTCAATGGCACATGGTGTTGATTTAATTCATCACATTAAAAGCTAGACTGTGAATATGCTTACAAGCATTAAATCATAGAAAAGCCATCTGACATCTGACAGAATACGGGAAAAATGTGCATGAGTAAAAATGGAGTGGAGGGAGGGGGGATGGAGGGAAAAAACATGGAAATCGAGGGGGTCACCAGCCACCAACGGATGACAAGTTCCACATGTCTGGCCGCTTCCTCCTCTGAGCATTTCTCCCTGTAATGGGCAGTCCCCAGCTAGCTCTCTGTCTCCATCTCTGACAGTCTGGGGATGGCCAGTGTGCTGACAGCCTCCCCCCTGCCCCACCCCCTGTGTCTAGCCCCCTGTCTCACCCTGATACCCTCCCCCAATAGTGCCTCTGGGACATCAGCGGGCAGCAAAGCGGGCCCTTCATGAGCGAGACACTCTCACTCAGGCCCCACGCGGCTCTCCCATCACCCCCAGCACTCTCACATACACACACACACAGACTGTACACACACACACATCATCACCAGTCAGGTGGCCAAGAGCCACTTTGCCAGCATATCACACCACCACCTCACAGGCCCAGTCATTAAAGAGCACCACATGCACATTAGACATTACACCACTCTGTGGCCCGCTCAGAGTACGAAATCAGTATTATTACTCCCCATTTTATATGGAAAGTCTTTGTCAACATTCAACAATATATCTTTCTGTAAAAATGACATTTGTAACACCTGGTACAAACCACAGATACGGTATATTGAAATACAGGGATAGGGATATAATGACTGTTTATAGAATTGTAAAGTTGCCATGGAATTTGACTTAAACTGAAGATGGAAACCTCTAAACAGGTCAGGACAGAATTGTAGACAAACCAAAATGAGCGTAGCATATAGATGAACAGATGAATTATTGAGAAGACAGAAAGCGATAGTAGGTTTAGCAGTGTTGTGTTGGTTCAGAAGGAGTACAAATGGACCATCAGTGGGAGTAATGGCGAGTGGCTGAGAGTGGGTTGTTTCTCTTAGCGAATCACATGTGAATTAATGGGCAAAACAGGCACCTCTTTACTCACACAAGCACTACTCGCAGATGGTAGATTAAGAAACTCATGAGCCATGACGTGAATTGTTGAGTGTAGGTACAGTACATCTTATCTTACCTTTTGTTATCGAAAACTAGTTTCACAACACTTAAGTTTCATGCTTAGTTTTATAGAATTTACGATGAATTGACTGGTACTGTAGATCCTTCATCTTTTGTCGCAATGTACTTTATTCATCATGTGATCCCCATCACAAACGGAAATGAATAGTTTTTGGTTATGATGCACACAAAAACACTACTAGTATGTTCTTCATACAATATATATTTAGACATAAATGTTTTGCTATTTCAGTGTGCTATCACATGTACATGTGTTCTGTCTTGGAGTGGATGGAGCGCCCCAAAGAGCTGATGTAGGCTAACACTTCCCCCCCCCCCCAGATTCCAGTTCCATGCTCACACCGTGGAGCTGGTCTACCAGAATTCCTTGCTTCATACCCGCGAGGAGTTGGCTATGGTCGTGGTGGGACCTCTGACCTTGAACGCCGTAACGTTGCTGCTGCTCCTGATCAGATGGGGCTGTCAGCTAGCGTTTGGCTCACTCCCCTCCTTCACGTCAAACTTTATCATGGCTTTGGGAGTGTGGACAGTGCTGGACCCGCTGGCGGTCTTTGTAGTGGATGCCGTCCTGGGGGTAAGTCACTTAAAATAACTTGGACACTTGTGTTCACATTAAATGGGAAGTTCACTTTATCTTAGCAAAGTGACTTTAGAAGTTAGGAAAAAAGCACACACAAGGTTAGATCCATGTCTTTTTGCATCAGGGATCCCGTTTTGTCTGTCCGAAAGAACTCCCCCGCCAATTGACTTTCAGTTGTTTATGCGGAATGTGAAACTATGACATAGAGGTTGATAAGAGGCTATTTGAAAGCCACACAGTGTATATTTGTATTATTATTTGGCCTGGTATTTGATCCATCTATAATTTCAATAACCACCATATATATCAATGAACATAAATGATAATCCAAGGTGAATGTGCAGTATGTGTCTAATATACATGTGTACTGTCCAATCATATCCTATGGTTAATCATATGGTTATTAGTGAAGAGATATTAGCACAGTATAATATTTCCTCACGTAATGAAATACCACAGAGGGCCTTGATAAATGCATGTCCAACCAAACACTTTCCCCGGTTTTCTCTTTGTCGGAGACCTCTTATATTACCTGTAGATTACACTGTAGATGTACTGTACTGTCCTTTGCGTCAATGTATTTAATCCAGTGTATATACAGCGCATTCGGAAAGTATTCAGACCCCTTGACTTTTTCCAAATTTTGTTACGTTACAGCCTTGTTCTAAAATGGATTAAATCAAAAAATGTCCTCATCAATCTACACACAATTACCCATTGTGACAAAGCAAAAACAGGTTTTTAGAAGAAAAAAAACAGAAATACATTATTTACATAAGTATTCAGAACCTTTGCTATGAGACTCGAAATTGAACTCCTTGAGATGTTTCTACAACTTGATTGGAGTCCACCTGTGGTAAATTCAGTTGATTGGACATGATTTGTAAAGCCACACACCTGTCTATATAAGATCCCACAGTTGACAGTGCATAAACCAAGCAGTGTGGTCGAAGAAATTGTCCGTAGAGCTCCGAGACAGGATTGTGTCGAGGCACAGATCTGGAGAAGGGTACCAAAACATTTCTGCAGCATTCAAGGTCCAAAAGAACACAGTGGCCTCCATCATTATTAAATGGAAGGAGTTTGGACCCTCCAAGACTCTCCCTAGAGCTGGCCGCACAGCCAAACTGAGCAATCGGGGGAGAATGGCCTTGGTCAGGAAGGTGACCAAGAACCCGATGGTCACTCTGACAGAGCTCCAGAGTTCCTCTGTCGAGATCGAAGAACCTTCCAGAAGGACAACCATCTCTGTAGCACTCCACCAATCAGGCCTTTATGGTAGAGTGGCCTGGTGGAAGCCACTCCTCAGTAAAAGGCACATGGACAGCCCGCTTGGAGTTTGCCTAAAGGCACTTAAAGGACTCTGAGACCATGAGAAACAAGATTCTCTGGTCTGATGAAACCAAGATTGAACTCTATGGCCTGAATGCCAAGCATCACGTTTGGAGGAAACCTTGCACCATCCCTACGGTGAAGCATGGTGGTCACAGCATCATGCTGTGGGGATGTTTTTCAGTATCAGGGATACTTGTCAGGATCAAGGGAAAGATGAACAGAGCAAAGTACAGAGAGTTCCTTGATGAAAACCTGCTCCAGAGTGCTCAGCACCTCAGACTGGGGCAAAGGCTCACCTTCCTTCAGGACAACAACCCTAATCACACAGCCAAGGCAATTTAGGAGTGGCTTCAGGGCAAGTCTCTGAATGTCCTTAAGTGGCCCAGTCAGAGCCCGGACTTGAACCTGATCAAACATCTCTGGAGACACCTGAAAATAGCTGTACAGCGACGCTCCCCATCCAACCTGACAGAGCTTGACTGGATCTGCAGAGAAAAATGGGAGAAACCAAATACAGGTGTGCCAAGCTTGTAGCGTCATACCCAAGAAGACTTGAGGCTGTAATCGCTGCCAAAGGTGCTTTAGCAAAGTACTGAGTAAAGGGTCTGAATACTCATGTAAATGTGATATTTCGGAGGGGGTTTATGTCAAACATTTGCATTTCTAAAACCTGTTTTTGCTTTGTCATTATAGGGTATTGTGTGTAGATTGATGAGGGGAGAATAACAATTTAATAAATTTTAGAACAAAATGTGGAAAAAGACAAAGGGGTCTGAATTGTAGGCTGTATGCGTGTTCAGCGTCTGTCCTACAGTGCAGAGTCTCCTGTTGCGGATGCAGCCAAGCTCTACTGGCACTTCTACCGGACCGACCAATCAGGGGCAGCTGGAGTGGTCATCACCCTCTTCCTCTATGCCATCCTCTTCCTCCTCTCCACCACCATCCTCTACCTCTACTTCCTCAGGTCAGCACAAACATGCAGAGGCATTATGCCCAAAGAAACTAATTTAATGCATTTGTAGGATAAAATATAGAAGATAAAGTTGATTTAACTCTGAATTCATTCTAATATTGAAATTGGCCATCGGTGCTGATGAGGCTAGACATAAGAAACACGGGAAAAATGGGACTCGCTAATGCCAATGAAATATCAATTGAACAGCACTGAATGCAGTACTATGCTATGAGCTTAATGTGTTTTCATACAGATTACTAGGGTTTTCATGGTGTATGTATTGTAGTACTGTAGTGCTATTATAATAATATTGGCATTTCCCACCATTGCTTCAAGAACCCATGCCGTAGTTGACGTCTCAGTTCCTCGAAACAGCCCGTTTCTGAACTAGAAATGGATCTTGCTCCAGACCTGTCCTGTCACATTGGGCTTTCGTGTCGACTTTGAGTCCTCCGTCTCTGACCTTCCTAGTGGCTGAAAAGTGTCACAACACTGGGGAAGCACACAGGAAGAGCGACTAGCGAATTAGGAATTATCATTGGGGTATTTTTAGATGGTCCAGCCTATGGGGACACCGTGCCAATGAAGAGTAAAAACCCTCTAACACCCAGTCCTGTCCACTAATTCCTATACCCGCTCCCAAATAACCAACCCCCAGACCCCCTCAATCCGTGTGTGTGTCTGTGTTTTCACTCGACTATGTCCGCAGAAAACAAGTGTTGATCTAATCGGTTGTGATTTTAGAGTCTCATGCAATTACTAATGCAGTTATGCATTAAGCGAACTGCCACACAAGGTTGTCGAATTGAACGCAGCTCCATAGTCGGTAAGAGAAGATGTAAAGCGTGGCTAATTCTGAACTAGGTAGATTTGTTTTTACATAACGTGAGTATGTAACATCCTTTGCATAATACGATTAGTTGATATGGTGTATGGTGTATGTTTCATCTTTGTGCTGTATCCATATTGAAGGGCCTGCTGCTAGAGTAGATGGACAACGTTTGAGCTGCTCATCAGATGAAGTCTATCAGATTGAGGTCACCCCTGCTGGAACGTTAGTGGAACGTTAACGCTAGCAGTGTTTGTGTTTTGATGGGGCTCTGCAAACCACTTTAGCACTTATCTCTCCCATGAGTCGCTCTGTCCTGTGAAGAAAGCAATGCTCCAATCTGATTGGCTCAGAACAACAGCCAATGAGAGTGGTTCCTTTCAATGGATGTTTTACTAAGGAAGTTGGGGTTTGATGGTGATTAGTGATTATTGCAAGCTGAAGATGTGTTTTATACAACATGTACTTGTAGGCCTGTTGTACCCAATTTTCCTACATTTTCTTCTCCTATTTTTCGTTCCCGAAAGGCAATTCTCTTTTACATAATGGAAAGATTCAGTTGTAGGCCTAATTTTGGGGGAGTGGTGAGGTAGGAAAAACGTTGGGTATGTGATTAAATACTGTACCACATCCCCATCAAAAGGTGTGTGTTTTCGTACCCTGAAATTAGACCGAATCCCATTAACATTTCGAAATGTAAAAAGTCCACAATTGAATGAATCAGTTTAGAATCGGTCCGAAAGGGGGAAAAAAGGGTACCATTTCATTTTCCGTAAGCGGCCGCTTATCGGCTCAGCACTAAATGGACAATATTAAAACAGCAGCCAGTATTAATGATTTCTGCCACTCAGTCGCCGGGTGGATTGTATTGAATATAGGGCACGAGGCTGAGGAGGGCTGATAATTTTATGGGTTACATGTTCTTATTGGCTGTCAGAGGGAGAGCTCTGACACAGCTCGTGACCTATTTCTAAAAAAAAGCCTGGGGCTATATGTATAGATAGAATGAACTGTTATCCTTTTTTAATTACATTTTAGGCTGCCTTTGATTCATTGGCTGAAAAATATATATATTTCAGTAATTTTTTATTCCTTCACCGAAAAACTTCACAAATAGAGGTGGTGACATTGATTGTAGTGGTATTACATTAGAATGATTACAAGGTAAAGGAGAAGGAAAGGGTCTTACATTTTGTATTGAGAGGGACTGGTCTCCATCTAGTACTTTGAATGAGTCTGGATCCAGTCTTGTCTGTCTGTCTGTCTGTCTGTCTGTTAGGGGCTCTGGGGATGAGACAGCCACGTTTGTTTCACTATCCTTGTGAGGACCAAACAATTGATGATTCTGATTCAAAATCCTATTTTCCTTTTATCCTTTAACCTAACCCTAACATTAACCCCTAACTCCTAACCCTAATTTAAACCTTAACCCTAAACCTAACCTCGAAACCTAAAATAGTTGTTTTCCTTGTGGGGCCTGGCGAACTGTCCCCACTTGTCCGAATTTAGCTTGTTTTACTATCCTTGTGAGGACTTCTGGGCCCCAGAAGAATAGTAAAACCAAAAACACACACACACACAGAGAGACACACACGCACACACACACGCGCACTCACTGAATGGGCTGAACCCTCTCTGGACCTCCTCTCTGTCACACTATGCTCCTTAGACCTGGTTTGAAGGCTAAAATGGTTAGAAGTGAGATATATTGTGTTGAATGTTGTGACTATCTATGTGGAATACAGATATGAATGATTTGATATGGAATATCAAATATACTGAACAAAAATATAAAAACAACATGTAAAGTGTTGGTCCCATGTTTCATGAGCTGAAATAAAAGATCCCAGAAATGTTCCAGACGCACAAAAAGCATATTGGGCTCAAATTTTGTGATCAAATTTGTTTACATCCCTGGCGGTGTGCTGGGGACAATAAACGGCCACTCTAAAATGTGCAGTTTTGAAACACAACGCAATGCCAAAGATGTCTCAAGCTTTGAATGTGCGTGCAATTGGCATGCTGACTATAGGAATGTCCACCAGAGCTGTTGCCAGAGAATGTAATGTAAATTTCTTTATCATAAGCTGCCTCCAACGTACTTTTAGAGAATTTGGCAGAACGTCCAACCGGTCTCACAACCGCAGATCACGTGTAACCACACCAACCCAGGACCTCCACATTCGGCTTCTTCACCTGTGGGATTGTCTGAGACCAGCCACCCGGACAGCTGATGAAACTGTGGGTTTGCACAACCAAATCATTTATTTTACCTTTATTTAACCAGGTAGGCAAGTTGAGAACAAGTTCTCATTTACAATTGCGACCTGGCCAAGATAAAGCAAAGCAGTTCGACAGATAAAACGACACAGAGTTACACATGGAGTAAAAACAAACATACAGTCAATAATGCAGTATAAACAAGTCTATATAAAATGTGAGCAAATGAGGTGAGAAGGGAGGTAAAGGCAAAAAAGGCCATGATGGCAAAGTAAATACAATATAGCAAGTAAAATACTGGAATGGTAGTTTTGCAATGGAAGAATGTGCAAAGTAGAAATAAAAAATAATGGGGTGCAAAGGAGCAAAATAAATAAATAAATTAAAATTAAATACAGTTGGGAAAGAGGTAGTTGTTTGGGCTAAATTATAGGTGGGCTATGTACAGGTGCAGTAATCTGTGAGCTGCTCTGACAGTTGGTGCTTAAAGCTAGTGAGGGAGATAAGTGTTTCCAGTTTCAGAGATTTTTGTAGTTCGTTCCAGTCATTGGCAGCAGAGAACTGGAAGGAGAGGCGGCCAAAGAAAGAATTGGTTTTGGGGGTGACTAGAGAGATATACCTGCTGGAGCGTGTGCTACAGGTGGGAGATGCTATGGTGACCAGCGAGCTGAGATAAGGGGGGACTTTACCTAGCAGGGTCTTGTAGATGACATGGAGCCAGTGGGTTTGGCGACGAGTATGAAGCGAGGGCCAGCCAACGAGAGCGTACAGGTCGCAATGGTGGGTAGTATATGGGGCTTTGGTGATAAAACGGATTGCACTGTGATAGACTGCATCCAATTTGTTGAGTAGGGTATTGGAGGCTATTTTGTAAATGACATCGCCAAAGTCGAGGATTGGTAGGATGGTCAGTTTTACAAGGGTATGTTTGGCAGCATGAGTGAAGGATGCTTTGTTGCGAAATAGGAAGCCAATTCTAGATTTAACTTTGGATTGGAGATGTTTGATATGGGTCTGGAAGGAGAGTTTACAGTCTAACCAGACACCTAAGTATTTGTAGTTGTCCACGTATTCTAAGTCAGAGCCGTCCAGAGTAGTGATGTTGGACAGGCGGGTAGGTGCAGGTAGCGATCGGTTGAAGAGCATGCATTTAGTTTTACTTGTATTTAAGAGCAATTGGAGGCCACGGAAGGAGAGTTGTATGGCATTGAAGCTTGCCTGGAGGGTTGTTAACACAGTGTCCAAAGAAGGGCCGGAAGTATACAGAATGGTGTCGTCTGCGTAGAGGTGGATCAGGGACTCACCAGCAGCAAGAGCGACCTCATTGATGTATACAGAGAAGAGAGTCGGTCCAAGAATTGAACCCTGTGGCACCCCCATAGAGACTGCCAGAGGTCCGGACAGCAGACCCTCCGATTTGACCTGATTGCAGTTCAGCGTTGTAACTGACTTCAGTAGGCAACTGCTCACTTTCGATGGCCACTAGCACGCTGGAGAAGTGTGCTCTTCAAGGATGAATCCCGGTTTCAATGGGCAGGCATAAGCTACGGAAAACGAACACAATTGCATTTTATTGATGGCAATTTGAATGCACAGAGATACCGTAATAACATCCTGAGGCCCATTGTCGTGCCATTCATCCGCCACCATCACCTCATGTTCCAGCATGATAATGCATGGTCCAATGTCACAAGGATCTGTACGCAATTCCTGGAAGCTGAAAATGTCCCAGTTCTTCCATGGCCTGCCTACTCACCAGACACCCATAGACTCCCAAGTGGTGCAGCGGTCTAAGGCACTGCATCTCAGTCCTAGAGGCGTCACTACAGACCTTGGTTCGATCCTGGGCTGTATCACAACCGGACGTGATCGGGAGTCCCATAGAGCGGCGCACAATTGGCCCAGCGTCGTCCCGGTAAGGGGAGGGTTTGGCTGGGTAGGCCGTCATTATAAATAAGAATTTGTTCTTAACTGACTTGCCTAGTTAAAAAAAGGTTAAATAGATAAAAAATTATAATAATGTTTGCGTATCTGTATTCCCAGTCATGTGAAATCCATAGATTAGGACCTAATGAATTTATTTAAATTAACTCATTTCCTTAAATGAACTGCAACTCAGTAAAATCTTTAAAATTGTTGCATGTTGCATTTATATTTTTGTTCAGTGTATATAATTGACACTATTGATTAATATTAATTAGCAGCTACCATTTAACAGATAAGGGTCTTTCTATAAATAAATGGGCCAATGTGTGACATCACGGTAAACATTTCTAAATGGTTTGATATACATTTAAAAAGAATTTTCGAGCAGAATTAAAGTCTAGCTGGGCACAATGAGACCATAACACCACCTACAGTAGCAAAAACAAAACACCGACATGTCATTCAAAATGTCACAAGAAACATGGACACCGCATGTTTCTTTGTCATGCCTAGTTGCTAGTTTTTTTGTGCTTTAGTCAACTTATCTATAATTTATAGCCATGCTAAACATCCTTGAAGAATGAAAAAGATAAACAACAGCATTTCTATATGTTTTAATAGTTGATATAATACAATAGCATAATACAATGGATTCTGTCAATAAAATCACGGACAATAATAATAACCAATAATGAAATCATTATAATCAGTAAACTCTTCAAGCATTGTGTGTGAGTGTGTATGTGAGTGTAAGAGAGAGTCTGTGTCTGAAAACTAGCTGTCAAATTCTTGCTTCCTCTGTCCTTGTTTCCTCCACTGCTTGCCTCTCCTTGAGAGTGCATTGTAGCCTGAGGGGAGGAACCTTCACTCCTCTCCCACAATGTGCTTTGAGAGGGAGGTGAAGAATGGGGGAAACAAGGGGAGAATCTCAATTACATTTCCTTGATCCCTCACGTCCTCTCTCCTCGCCTCCTTCTCAAAGCCCATTGGAAATGAAGGTGAGAGGGAAGGACCTCTGACATTCTCATCCAGTGGGTTTTGAAAAGGCGACAAGGAGAGAAGAAGATGCAATGAATCAAGGAAATGCAATTGAGATTCTCCCAAGGACAGAGGAAGCAAGTATTTGACAGCTATTCAAGAATAGCTATATTTACTTATTTATTTAAGTAACTTTGCTTTGCTTTGAAAGTAACTTTGCTTTGAAAGTTGATAAACTTGAAAGTTGATAAACTTGTAACCCAACTTTTGAGAAAATGTCCCTTTTTGGTGCACCTACTGGAGAGCTCTTTGTCTACACCCATTTAGCATCGCTCACGTTCACTTAAGCCTTAGCTCCACCCATCTATTTCAGGATTCACATGTGAGGCCATGTGCTAAACAGAGTGAGTACAGTAGTGTACTAAACAATCAAAGATTTAAAGACTAAAAGCTGGTTTATACTACGGCTATGTCTGTAGACAGTTGTCGCAGTGACATCATGAACATTCTATTGTCGTCCTACATCAAACTTGTCAAAAACGACAGGCTGCATGACATCAGCAGCCTGGTGGTCTAAAATAGCATAACTGGTGTATTTTAACATCAATAAACCCATTCGTTTAAAAAATAAATTAAGTATATGTCAATTTAGCAAACCAGGCAACTAAAAGCAACTTTCTAAACATTGTTTTGGTTTGTTTCTAGCTTGTTAGCTAGCTAGCCAGTGTAAATAATTACCATATCATAGCTGACAATTACTTAACTTTAGCTCATTTTTATGAATTATTACATTTAAAAAGAACGCACAACAAGATCATTATTTAAAAGTTAATGGCGAGCTAATTACAGAAAATAGCTGAGAGTGTGACGAAATAAAAGCAGGGCATTTTACTGGAGAATTTTAGAACTTGGACACTGTTTCTTTAGCCTGACTTTGTATCCTAATTTGACTGGTGCAGGTCATGTTGTTCTTCACATTACCGTCAAATAAAATCAAAGTCTATTTGTCACATGCACAGGATACAGAAGGTGTAAACGGTATAGTGAAATTGTTACTTGAATAGTGAAGTCTTTTTTTTATGTAGCTAGCTAGCTAAACAATGAACCATAATCCCAATTTATTACATTACTACCATGCATGAATCTGCAGATAGATAAAGCTAACCAATTGGGTTCAATGCTAGCAAGCTAGCTAACATTAAGCTATAATTAGCAATGCAAATGCCTTTCAGAGATATGAATAATATTACTACACAGATCATACATGTAATGTTAGCTAGTGAGCCAGCCGGTTAAAATTAGCTAGCTAGCTAACAGTACGCTTTAACTTGCAATGGAAACAACTTTCTGTCAAAATTTGAAGTGTATAATATCTGAAAATGTAGATATCTAGACTCTCTTACCCGTATACATAGATTAACTCTTGTCCCTCTCTGTCACCAGATGCCATGGTTGCCCATGGTTTGAAGATGTAATCCGGAGACAGGTGTTATATACAACAGACTTCTGTGTGTTCTCTTTTCAACTCCTTCCGCATATTTGCAATCAAACAAAATACTTTTCTCCATCTCTTTAGCTATCAATACTCTGCTTCCCCCGGGCATTCCATAGATTCTTTTGGATATGTGTGCCCATCAAAACTGTTTTCACACCGTAACATAGGGGGATACGAAATGTTTGAATGTATAGTTGAAGTCGGAAGTTTACATACACTTAGGTTGGAGTCATTAAAACTAGTTTTTCAACCACTCTACACATTTCTTGTTAACAAACTTTAGTTTTGGCAAGTTGTTTAGGACATCTACTTTGTGCATGACACAAGTCATTTTTCCAACAATTGTTTACAGACAGATTATTTCACTTACAATTCACTGTAACACAATTCCAGTGGGTCCAATTCCAGTTTAGATACATTAAGTTGACTGTGACTTTAAACAGTTTGGAAAATTCCCGAAATGATTTCATGGCTTTAGAAGCTTCTGATAGGCTAATTTACATAATTTGAGTCAATTGGAGGTGTACCTGTGGATGTATTTCAAGGCCTACCTTCAAACTCAGGGCCTCTTTGCTTGACATTATGGGAAATCAAAAGAAATCAGCCAAGACCTCAGAAAAAGAATTGTAGACCTCCACAAGTCTGGTTCATCCTTGGGAGCAATTTACAAACGCCTGAAGGTACCACGTTCATCTGTACAAACAATAGTACGCAGGTATAAACACCATGGGTCCATGCAGCCGTCATACCGGTAAGGAAGGAGATGCGTTCTGTCTCCTAGAGATGAACGTACTTTGATGCAGAAGTGCAAATCAATCCCAGAACAACAGCAAAGGACCTTGTGAAGAAGCTGTAGGAAACAGGTACAAAAGTATCTATATCCACAATAAAAAGCGTCCTATATAGACATAACTTGAAAGGCCGCTCAGCAAGGAAGAAGCCACTGCTCCTAAACTGCCATAAAAAGCCAGACTACAGTTTGCAACTGCACATGGGGACAAAGATCGTACTTTTGGGAGAAATGTCCTATGGTCTGATGAAACAAAAATAGAACCGTTTGGCCATAATGACCATCGTTATGTTTGGAGGAAAAAGGGGGATGCTTGCAAGCCGAAGAACACCATCCCATCCGTGGGATGGCGGCATCATGTTGTGGGGGTGCTTTGCTGCAGGAGGGACTGGTGCACTTCACAAAATAGATGGCATCATGGGGAGGGGGAAATTATGTGGATATATTGAAGAAACATCTCAAGACATCAGTCAGGAAGTTTAAGCTTGGTCGCAAATGGGTCTTCCAAATGGACAATGACCCCAAGTATTCTTCCAAGGTTTTGGCAAAACGGCTTAAGGACAACCAAGTCACGGTATTGAAATGGCCATCACAAAGCCCTGACCTCAACCTCATAGAAAATGTGTGGCAGAACTGAAAAAGTGTGTGCGAGCAAGGAGGCCTACAAAACTGACTCAGTTACACCAGCTCTGTCAGGAGGAATGGGCCAAAATTCACCCAACTTATTGTGGGAAGCTTGTGGAAGGCTACCCGAAACATTTGACCCAAGTTAAACAATTTAAAGGCAATGCTACCAAATACTAATTGAGTGTATGTAAAATTATGACCCACTGGGAATGTGATGAAGGAAATAAAACCTGAAATAAATAATTATCTTTACTATTATTCTGATTTCATATTCTTAAAATAAAGTGGTGATCCTAACTGAACTAAGACAGGGAATTTTTACTAGGATTAAATATCAGGAATTGTGAAAAAGTTTCAATTTATTTCGCTAAGGTGTATGTAAACTTCCGACTTCAACTGTATCTTTGTTCCCACTTTATATCTTAATAATTTCACATGATAAAAATAGGCAAATTATTATTGTCTATGTAACAGCTCCAAACAGTTTTCCACTAAAATAAATGCTCACTGGTACCATAGTTTAGAACTGTTGAACAGCACTTCTGCCAAACATATTGTGCATATCCAAGGCTTTTCCGCAATGAAAGACGGTGAATCCCACTAAGAGAGAGAGGCGTATAAATGAATGAAAAGAGCACATCTGATGATGAATGCAAGCTATTCTTATGTCTGAAGTCAGAGTACTACAGAAGAGTAGCAAACTATCCCAAGAGCTCTGGATAGGAGTGATGCTGGGTTCAAAGCTCTATCTATCCAGTATCCTTGTATACAGCTGGCTCTCCTTGATGTTAGTTTTAACTGATTACCCCCTGACTGCGGAGAATCTCTTTGGTAGGGGAAAAGGTTGCACGCGTTTGATGATTGGCCAAGGCATTTGTTTGTTTGTGTAGCGCTGGTGTCTTTGTGGGCTGTTGTCTGTGTTGCTTGTGGAGAAAGCTAGCCGGCTGATGCTCAGTCACCTCGAGACTCCGATCAATACGCGTTCTGGCGTGGCCGCATGACTCAGACCCACCTCATCAGACGGCCACTCAATCAGCAGCCAATAGCAGCCAATCCCCTGGCGGCTATCTTTGAAGCGCCTTGTGGAGTCCTCTGGAGTCTCCCGTGATCTTGATTGTTCCATACCGCCCACTTACTGCCAGCCCAGCTCCTTTTAACTAAAAGTAGCCTCCCTCCCACTCACCAAGGCCAATTTGCCTGCATTCTTGTCCTCTGTGTTCTGCGTTCTGTGGATCAATTCAGATACTCCATTTTAAACGGCATACTGAGTCTGGAATGAGATGCTTAATTAAATTAATAGAACGTTGAGGATGTTTTCTGGTACACTGGACACCATGATTTGGGTTTTAGTTGTAAGCACCAGACAACATCGAAACGATAAGCTTCATTCAATGCCACCGAGGCTCGTCAGATGAAATGTGTCCCAAAGGTCAGGAAACCGGTTTGTGGAACGTTAGCCGACGTGACACTAACGTGAATATAATTAGGATGTGACGTTGGTTTGGCATCCGACTAGCCAACAAAACCATGAGTACAGTCATGAACTTTGACACCGTTGGGTTGAGTAGGGCAATATTGTTCCTTGTTTTCACAAATTACCCTTGGTGGCCTTTTAAGAAGGCAGAGTGGCAGACAATGATGGTTCATGGCTCGTCTCCTCCACTTTCCCTCCCTCCACCCTCACGCCCTCCCCCCAGACTCCACAACGAGGGGCGCATGCTGGACATCTTCCAGCGTCTCAGCGTGACCGAGGGATCCTTCTTCGTTCCCCGGGACTTGGAGGTGTCCAACCAGGAACTAGACTACATCATCCAGAAGGCCGAGCAGTGGAGGGGCTTCAACGGAGAAAGACGCAAGGTGAGCCAACTAGCCCGCTTAATGTCCATAAACCCTGACCCCAACCAAACTGGGCTGGCTCGGATATTTTTTTCCACATGTTCCTTTTCAGCACTGTTCCATTAACTATGTTGGATGCCTAACCAGGCCAGCTCAACTCAATGGTGTGAGAAGGCCTTTCTTATGACCACACTACTGTAGCCATGCTTCCTGCTCTCTGCTGTCCTCAAGTCGTAAGTGTTTAATTGGATTAATGGTTGTTTTCTTACTGAGAGGATGAGCAGAAAGACCCTGTTGATACTAATCCATTAGATTGCTCCATCTAACAGGCAGAGAAATTGTGGTTGGTTGTCTGTAACCGCGGGTCATGCCCGCTAGGGTCTAGGACCAAAGGGATATATTCTGTGGGTGAGCTGATTGGTTAGCAAGGGACTTAGAAGAGTGGTCAAGATAGACTCCAGTTATTGTCCATTACTAGATTTAATTTGGACACTTTATTAACGAAGATATTAAGTTCTAAGAAGATACATAGAATAAGCTTATTTTCTATCATTACATTTTCTTTAGTTACATTTCAGAAAGCCAAGGAATTCATCTCAAAGGTCTTTAGCTTCATTCTAATTAGTACAAGATAATTACCAAAACAGAAACTCAGCTAGCGGGCTGCCTGATTAGTCTGTGGAAACCAATTTCCAAAGATATTTCATTAAAGAAAGACTACTCAATCAACACACACACATGCATGCACACACACACACACACACACACACACACACACACACACACTGCAACAGGCATTTGGTTAATGTGAACTTAGCATGGACAAGTCGATGTCAGAAGGTTGTGGGTGCAGGAAATTCCAACGTCCCCATGAAATGATTCTCATCTGAGGGAAGCTGTCATCTTCTGACAGGCACTATGGGTCGGTGAGGATGACACAGCGATGACACTGTATTAGCATGTAACCACGGTGGTGGGGAATCTATGCATAGTGATTGAAAATGTGACTTCTGCAGATAAGAAAATAGAACATAGCGATCCAACCCCATTTAATTTATTCTGTACAATTTGTTAGTGGCATACATCTCTTATTAACTTTCCTGCTCTCTCTCTCAAGTTCATACACTCCCAAATGGCTACAGCTTGTACTGTACTGCAGCCTCCCTGTAAAGCCTCCCAAACTATTTAGTGACTTTCTGATGAGATATTATAATACCTGTCAACCGAGGCGAGTGTAAGTGAAAGATAATTGCCACCTCATCGTAAATGCAAAGATTTTGTTCAGCTGTTTTGTGGTAGCACACCATTTCAATATAGACTATGCTGAAGCCAACTATGTACAGTGGGGAGAACAAGTATTTGATACACTGCCGATTTTGCAGGTTTTCCTACTTACAAAGCATGTAGAGGTCTAATTTTTATCATAGGTACACTTCAACTGTGAGAGACGGAATCTAAAACAAAAATCCAGAAAATCACATTGTATGATTTTTAAGTAATTAATTTGCATTTTATTGCATGAGTACTTATTGCATAAGTATTTGATACATCAGAAAAGCAGAACTTAATATTTGGTACAGAAACCTTTGTTTGCAATTACAGAGATCATACGTTTCCTGTAGTTCTTGACCAGGTTTGCACACACTGCAGCAGGGATTTTGGCCCACTCCTCCATAAAGACCTTCTCCAGGTCCTTCAGGTTTCGGGGCTGTCGCTGGGCAATACAGACTTTCAGCTCCCTCCAAAGATTTTCTATTGGGTTCAGGTCTGGAGACTGGCTAGGCCCCTCCAGGACCTTGAGATGCTTCTTACGTAGCCACTCCTTAGTTGCCCGGGCTGTGTGTTTCAGGTCGTTGTCATACTGGAAGCCCCAGCCATGACCCATATTCAATGCTCTTACTGAGGGAAGGAGGTTGTTGGCCAAGATCTCACGATACATGGCCCCATCCATCCTCCCCTCAATACGGTGCAGTCGTCCTGTCCCCTTTGCAGAAAAGCATCCCCAAAGAATGATGTTTCCACCTCCATGCTTCACGGTTGGGATGGTGTTCTTGGGGTTGTACTCATCCTTCTTCTTCCTCCAAACACGGCGAGTGGAGTTTAGACCAAAAAGCTCTATTTTTGTCTCATCAGACCACATGACCTTCTCCCATTCCTCCTCTTGATCATCCAGATCGTCATTGGCAAACTTCAGACGGGCCTGGACATGCGCTGGCTTGAGCAGGGGGACCTTGCGTGCGCTGCAGGATTTTAATCCATGACGGCGTAGTGTCTTACTAATGGTTTTCTTTGAGACTGTGGTCCCAGCTCTCTTTAGGTCATTGACCAGGTCCTGCCGTGTAGTTCTGGGCTGATCCCTCACCTTCTTCATGATCATTGATGCCCCACGAGGTGAGATCTTGCATGGAGCTCCAGACCGAGGGTGATTGACCGTCATCTTGAACTTCTTCCATTTTCTAATAATTGCTCCAACAGTTGTTGCCTTCTCACCAAATAAATATATTTTACAGTCCAGTCTAGCAATGTGCCCATTTCACTTTTAGACATACCAAGTTAGCTAAGGATCTGTGCCATACCAATTTAACTAAGGATCTGTGTTATACCAAGTTAACTAAGGATCTGTGCCATACCAAGTTAACTAAGGATCTGTGCCATACCAAGTTAACTAAGGATCTGTGCCATACCAAGTTAACTAAGGATCTGTGCCATACCAAGTTAACTAAGGATCTGTGCCATACCAAGTTAACTAAGGATCTGTGCCATACCAAGTTAACTAAGGATCTGTGCCATACCAAGTTTACTACACTCTTGCAAAAAAGGGTTCCAAAAGTGTTATCCAGCTGTCGCCATAGAACCCTTTTTGGTTCAAGGTAAAACCTGTTTTGGTTCCAGGTACAACCATTTTGGGTTCCATGTAGAACCCTCTGTGGAAATACTTGGAACTAAAAGGGATCTACCTGGAACCAAAAAGGGTTCTATGGCGACAGCTGGATAACACTTTTGGAACCCTTTTTTGCAAGAGTGTAGTAAACTTGGTATGGCAACACAGAGTTACACATGGAATAAACAAACGTACAGTCAATAACACAATAGAAAAAAATCTATATACAGTATGTGCAAATGAGGTAAGATTAGGGAGGTAAGGCAATAAATAGGCCATAGTGGCGAAGTAATTACAATTTAGCAATTAAACACTGGAGTGATAGATGTGCAGAAGATTAATATGCAAGTAGAGATACTGGGGTGCAAAGGAGCAAAAAAAATAACAATATGGGGATGTGGTAGTTGGATGGGCTATTTACAGATGGGCTATGTACAGGTGCAATGATCTGTGAGCTGCTATGACAGCTGATGCTTAAAGTTAGTGAGGGAGATATGAGTCTCCAGCTTCAGTGATTTTTGCAAACTTGTGGTCTGTTTAGGTGTGAGATCTTCCTATAGACCAATTGCCTCACAACAACTTTTGTGGGTTAAGCCTATTCATTCAAAGCCAGTCTTTCCATACAAGTCAATATAGTTCAATATACAGTATATATATATATATATATATATATATATATATATATATATATATATATATATATATATCAAAGTATGTGGACACCCTTCAAATTAGTGGATTTGGCTATTTCTCCCGTTGCTGACAGTTGTATAAAATCGAGCACACCGCCATGCAATCTCCATAGACAAACATTGGCAGTAGAATGGCCTTACTGAAGAGCTCAGGTACTTTCAATGTGGCACCATCTTAGGATGCCACCTTTCCAACAAGTCAGTTCATCACATTTCTGACCTGCTGGAGCTTCCCCGGTCAACTGTAAGTACTGTTATTGTGAAGTGGAAACAACGGCTCAGCTGCAAAGTGGTGGGCCACACAAGCTCACAGAACGGGGCCGCCGAGTGTTGAAGTGTGTAAAAATTGTTGGTCCTCGGTTGCAACACTCACTAGGGAGTTCTAAACTTCCTCTGGAACCAATGTCAGCACAATAACTGTTCGTCGGGAGCTTCGTGAAATGGGTTTCCATGGCTTGAGCAGCCGCACACAAGCCTAAGATCACCATGCACAATGCCAAGCATCAGCTGGAGTGGTGTAAAGCTCGCCGCCATTGGACTCTGGAGCAGTGGAAATGCGTTCTCTGGAGTGATGAATCACGCTTCACCATCTGGCAGTTCTTTGGAAGAATCTGGGTTTGGCAGATGACAGGAGAATGCTAGGTGCGAACTGTAAAGTTTGGTGGAGGAGGAATAATGGTCTGGGGCTGTTTTTATGGTTTGGGCTAGGCCCCTAGTTCCAGTGAAGGGAAATGTTAACGATACAGCATACAGTCACATTCTAGACAATTCTGTGCTTCCAACTTTGTGGCAACAGTTTGGGGAAGGCCCGTTCCTGTTTCAGCATTACAATACCCCCCGTGCACAAAGTGATGTCCATACAGAAATGGTTTGTCGATCGGTGTGGAAGAACTTGATTGGCCTGCACAGAGCCCTGACCTCAACCCCATCGAACATCTTTGGGATGAATTGAAACGCCGACTGCGAGCAAGGTCTAATCGCCCAACATCAGTGTCCGACCTCACTAATGCTCTTGTGGCTGAATGGCAGCAAGTCCCCTCAGCAATGTTCCAACATCTAGTGGAAAGCCTCCCAGAAGAGTGGAGGCTGCTATATCAGAAAAGGAAGGACCAACTCCATATTAATGCCCATGATTTTGGAATGAGATGTTCGACTAGCAGGTGTCCACATACTTTTGGTCATGTAGTGTAGTTCATCAATCGTTGTCTTCAGCATGAGATGGAGCTAATGTGGAGGTGAGACGATACTCCCCACCTTGAACCGTCCTCATGCACCTCCCTGAACATTACATGAGATACAGTCTCAGTTAATACAGTTGGTAGTAATACTAATTAGTTTGGCTTGTTTATTGGATAGAAATTGGGCCTCCGTTTTTCTGGCGACTTTGAGAGAAATTAGGGCCCAAAGTTTATGATTAAGAAAATGCTTAATTTAGCCTGATGGCCTCTCACAGTTGTCCTACTAAGTCTTCCCTACATTACGTAGATTTCCTCGCTGCACTGCAACAATTACAGCATACTTAATATTGTCCCTAATTTGGCTTTATTAAACTGATAAAATGCTAACGCATTAAACACATTTGCCAGCCTGATTAAAATATAGGGTTATTGCATTTTATGATTTTTACATTATTCAGGCCGGCGATTTTTCACAGAAATAAGATTGGCCGTGCCATTATTTCATCATTATTGGAGCAATTTCTCCTGTGCAAAAAAGGGTCACTTTCCTAACTCAGCAAAGACATATCCCTATTAAACTAATTTGCCTACATGCAAATTTTTGTCATTTTTCCCTCGTTAACTATTTATCAGAGACAGGAAAAAAATATATTCATGAAGGAGAGAGGGGAGCAGCCCGACAGAGCTGAAACTAATATTTTGCAACTCTAATGATTTTTTGCATCCTTAATTAGATAGAATAAGGTTGATATGATTAGGTCAGGATGTAGTGTTTTTCATTAAAAATACATTTCAGAAACTGTATTCCAAATGTGCCCTTGCAATTAAATAATGAATCCAACGAGTTTCTTATTACGGACCCAATTAATATGAGAGGGAAGGGCGTAATTTTAATAACAATGGGCCACGAGGCCTTCATTAACCAAGAGAGGAGGGAAGAATGGATAAAGAAATAGAGGAGAAAAGATATTCACAGGTACAGTATAGTGATGGTGTGACTTGACATAGAAAGTTTTAAGGGTCAAGCAAGGTGATGACAAAGGGTCAATGACTTGATATGACCATTTATCTTCAAGTCCCCAGTCACAGTTCGTGCTAGCAAGAATATCAAACTAAACAAAGACAGCCTCAAGGGCAGCCATATTTAATTTACTCTCTGATAGAATGTGTGTTAAGTACACGGTTGAACACTCACTCTTAACACAATCCAACACAAGGTAATGAGCGAGGTTAATGACAACGTTGACTAAAACCAGTTTTCTCTCAGGGTGCCCTCTGCCATAACATGGGGCGCGATCCTTCCTACCTTTTTACTGTACATGTGATGTTTCCCTCCAGCTCTGAAACAATAAAAGAAGAATCCACATTCAATAACAAATCTGCAAATGGCCCTATTATTATCAAACTTGTAATTTTCATGATCATAAAACATAATCTAATTTTACTTTCTTACTTACCAATGAACTTTATATTACACCTCACTATTCTTCCAGGCCTTACAGTATACGATCAGTTCTATTGCCGTAAGCTTTGAATATGACTTAAAGGTGGTGGCATCAGATAAAAGCACCAGCTGTTGAGCTGATCCAAAGTGGGTGAGTGGGCCTACACTCATACCTGACTTGGAATTCGATCTGAACACTTGCGGAGGAAGCAGTAGGATGAGTTTTCATTAAATTCTTATCATCTAGCTAGTGTCAATGATGGTGGTTGATAGATACACCCACTCGCTGATGTCATCGCTTACGATCGATTAGATCATCTACATCGGTACCTTTCCTAGTTCTAGTTCTCCAGGGAAGTTACAGCAGAAGCCAGGCTCACTGCCTACTGCATTAGTTGGTTAGCACACCGTTGTGGGAGTCTACTGCAACCGAAAACTCATAGTGGAGCTCAGTTGGTAATGAGCACATTAATTATGGAAAAGCACTGATGCAGATGGACCTAATTAATTGTCTGCCGTCACCCTCTTGATTACTGTACCTGGAAGGGAGGTGTTAATTTCGGTAATACTTAAGCAGGTACGCAAACAGTTGTGTCAGAGTGGGGGCTGTGACAGTGACTGAGGAGAGCCCTACCTCACTAGAGTCATTGTCACCGTCGTTATTCACCAGAAGTTTCCGGGTGACATTGTGCTAATGGAAGTTGTCGTCTCGACGATGGCCCCAGAGATGTTTTCGCAACTGAACGGCGGTCGACAACATCGTGGTGGCGGCGTTTGTCTCCGTATGTCTAGGTAATGGGTTACCTTGTGCGAATTTGGGGAACACCCAAGGTGCTTTGCAAAACATGCTTGTGAGGGGGTAAACCTGTTGAGGTTTGGATGGCACAGATTGGAGCTCTAATGATAACTGGGACTGTGCTTCTCTTTCCTTAATCATGTGAGAGGGGACTATGTGTGGTCTCCCTAATCTATACTATTCCCTCATGTTACCACTTGATCAGATTTCAGCTTCACTCGACGTAACTTCTTACCCATTGGAATTACCATAACAACCTTTTGAGTTGAGTTGAGCATTGAAATGGTTATTCTCTTTATCCAGTATCTGAGCCTCTGGTAAAGGTTTTAGCCAATCTGTTTTACCCCTCAACAATGTCCTCTGCATGATCTACCTCAAAACAATGCTGCAACCCCTCTGCCATTTTGGCTTCCCCATTCCTGCTCTTCACTTATGTACAGTAAAGTGAGACGTTAAAGGGGCCCCGAGAGACGACCACCTCCACCGCTAAGGGAACAAGGCCATCACCCCAAACCAGGGGAGCATTAGCCCATGACGAGAAGCCCAGGAACCGCTTGTCAGTGGAACAATGGCCCAGAGAGCCCCCCTACAGGAACCCAAAACAGGAACGCAGGAAGTGGAGAGGAGTTGATATGTCACCGCGGTAATATAGGAGGGGTCATCTGGAGTCGATGGGGGTATTGTTGGGGGCAGGGAGATATGGGGATCACTGAGGGCAGTTCCCCCATCACCCCTCACCTCTCTCATCCCACACCCGACCCTGCCATAGAGTGGGGGCTGTATGTGTGTGTGTGTGTGTGTGTCTGTCGCATTAGGTCCGAGAGTGGCTTCTTCAATTACAGGGGGCTATTAGTGGACAGTGCTGTGAGCCTCCGTGGCCCGGGGCTACAGCAGCCAGCCAGGCAGGCACAGGGAACAGGAGCACAACCACTCCACTCGCCGCTGCATTAGAGTGCTCAATATGAGATGTGACTGCAAAGGGTACATGCCTGTGTTGGTGAAAAGGTCACAGACTTTGGGGGGCAGTAATGTGTGAAAGCGGTGCAGTCGCACAATGGTTAAAGAAAGAAAAAATATATATAGAAGCACTCACTCAGCAACCCCCCCCCCCCCCCCCGTTCTACTCACAAAACGCTGCAGCCCTGTCTCCATTTTTTAGTATCGCCGCGTTCACCCAGGGCTACTCTGTGATTCGCAGAAGATCCTCGGAAAAAGCGTCTGCTTTGCTTCGCTTTTGGAAATTCTAGGCCTTAGAGATGCAGCCATTGTTGTAATTGTGTAACACCTCAAACTGAAGAATGGGCGGTCAGTTTACGTGTCTCTGACACTGAACCGTCCCAGTGTTGGCTTTTTGTGCTCCCCATGTCTCCTCCCAGGCCCATGGAAACAGAGGCATCGGTTCGCGTTTGAACTCGTCCGTGTGAACGTTTAATTACTGGGAGTGTCAGCCTCTGCTTAATATGTCCCTCACCATTAATCCAGGAAGAGGATATTATTATCTCTTCTCCTCCCTAAACCCTGGGCAGGCTTTTCTCTGGGAGTCTGAGATGGAGAGAGTAATAGAGAAGGAGAGAAAGAGGGAAAGAGAAGAAGAGAGAGAGACTCGTCACATCATAAGTAGGTCTGTATGGTTAGCACCCCCCATCACATGCCAGACCGATGCTAACTTACACGAACACAGTTTTTTTACAAAGTGGATGTTTTCTAGTTAGTGGTGTCTTTGCACTTGTAGAGATTCAGGGATGTTGTATGCCCTGTCAGCTGTCAAAACAACGTCCAGCTGGAAGCCACACAATTGAGTCCACATGTTGAAGTCCTGTCTCTCCCTGCTTCTTCCTTCCCTCCCTCCCTCCCTCCCTCTGCCTCTCCCTCTCTCTGCCTACCTCTTCCTGGTTCTTCTCTCCCTCTGCCTGCCTCTCCCTGCTTCTTCCCTCCCTCTGCCTGCCTCTTCCTGGTTCTTCCCTCCCTCTGCCTGCCTCTCCCTGCTTCTTCCCTCTCTACCGGCCTCTCCCTGCTTCTTCCCTCCCTCCCGGCCTCTCCCTGCTTCTTCCCTCCCTACCTGCCTCTCCCTGCTTCTTCCCTCCCTCCCGGCCTCTCCCTGCTTCTTCCCTCTCTACCGGCCTCTCCCTGCTTCTTCCCTCCCTCCCGGCCTCTCCCTGCTTCTTCCCTCCCTACCTGCCTCTCCCTGCTTCTTCCCTCCCTCCCGGCCTCTCCCTGCTTCTTCCCTCCCTACCTGCCCCTCCCTGCTTCTTCCCTCCCTCCCGGCCTCTCCCTGCTTCTTCCCTCCCTACCTGCCGCTCCCTGCTTCTTCCCTCCCTCTACCTGCCTCCCTCTGCCTGCCTCCCTCTACCTGCCTCCCTCTCCCGCCGTCCTTCTGCCTGCCTGCCTCTCTCTCTGCCTGCCCCTCCCTCTGCCTGCCCCTCTCCTTCCCTCTGCTTGCCCCTCCCTCCCTCCCTCCCTCCCTCCCTCCCTCCCTCCCTCCCTCCCTCCCTCCCTCCCTCCCTCCCTCCCTCCCTCCCTCCCTCCCTCCCTCCCTCGCCCTCCCTCTGCCTGCCTGCCTCTCCCTCCCTCCCTCTGCCTGCCCAGCTCTTATGGATCCCGGCCCGTTCACTTGCCATCCATAATGCAAACCAGAAGGAACAAATTGGACTGTCGGCGAGGAGTGAACGAGTGTTCTTCAGCGGCACACAGAAGAGCAAATGGGATTTTTAAAGAGCTCATCTTGCACCCTTTTTTAGTGTTTTGCACACTGGCCTAGTCTAATTTGTCTTGTAGTTTGAAATTATTATATCGGAGGATTAGCAGAGAAAGTTTGCCTCGGTTGGAGTCCAATGGGATGTGGTCACTAATCTAAATAATAACAGTTTGCTTCATTGAAGAGTATTTAAAGAACCAACATTTTGGCACAATTGACATGAAGCAGGAATGTATCTCTAGAAAGTGGTGGACTTGGTGGTGGAGAGTCGGTTGTCTTAAATCTGGATTTCATTTTAGCATTATTAAAAGTAGTACTATTAATAAAAGTACATATCCTTCTTTGTGATCCTACGACACTATGAGAACCAGCCTGCATGTGAAACCATCTGCCCTTTTTACTTTCTGACCATACGTTTGTTAGTCTTTTCCCTCCTCCTCTTCCTCCTCCTCCTCAGTTGCTTTAAAGAGTGTGACCTTGAGTGTTTCCTGTGGCCCAGGGGGGAGCAGGCCTGCTGATTGTGACAGGTGTCTCGTCTTAACAGGATGGATGATGACATCCTCTGGAGAGATAGGTTGGAGGGACTTTAATATCTCTTATCTCTCCCATAACCACATAGATGGATATACAGCACTGCACTGTCAAGGTGGCCCCGCTATAAGCAGAGAATCCCAGGTCTAATTTTGTTATCGGCAGTTATCATCCTCTGAAGCCTTGAAGGGCCGATTGGAATGAAGCCACTTGTAAGTGGCCAGAGAGAAAATCAAGAGAGATGTTTCACTTTGGCCCCTTTTTGGGGGGCATCTCAATATCCAATGGTACAAAGTACAGTGGCATTGACTATAGGTATGTGGTACATCATGAAGAAATCTTCAAATTAACCATTGTGTTTGTCATCACTTAATGCTTTAATGAGGGGTTGACTTTCCATGTAGCTTCTATGGTGTGACTTTATTGGGATAGTCCCCTTATGGATGATCTGTAGATCAGTTAATGCCTTTACACCACCACAACAACACAACAAACCTGGAGAAACGGTCTTCCTTCCCCCTCAAGGCCCCAGTGGTTGAGCCTTGGTACTAAGTGGGGGGTTACTGCTATTGGAAGTGGGGCGGTGCTGCGACAGGAGTTGTTTGTGGATTGAGTTGCCGTTATTTTCCCCCTACCAGATAAAAGGAGATTAGTAACAGTGAATTATGCATATCTTATTTCCTGGATCATCTCGAGCAAGAGATGCTATCTCACTAAGAAAGTTAGTCTGCATAAATTGAACATGTAAATATTCATTGTTGCTTGTTTACCTTTTTCTAGAAGTCCAATTTGAAAAGGAGCTGATATTGAGTGTAGTTTTATGACCATACTGTAGTGTATATGCACCTAGGTATATCCAAGTAGATAAAGACAAAAAGGCCCCTTGCACCATACGCACAATAATGAGGGTGAACGGACCAAAATAAACAAGTACTGTACTGAATCAGCCACAGCGTAGTTACTGTGTGCACTACTGTACGTAATACCAATCGGTTGCCTGTCTTGGCCGTCTGTGCATTTAACCAGACACAGCGTGTTTGAGCCAAATCAGACGAGCACCGGAGATGCGTCCGTACCATTTTAAAGCTGTCCCAATTACACAAACAGACTGGCCCTGTATCGAGGACGTCGCCGACAATAATAGCGGCTCTATTTCCATTCTAATGGCTGGCGTTGGCCTGGGTTATCCATGCGTATGTATGGCCTCTCTCTGATTCCTGCTCAGTGACTCTCTATGAGACCTTCAAATTCGATGTGATCTACACAGCAGCAGTAGCAGCAGGCTTGGAGGCCCCAGTCTTCTGCTGCCTACCTCTCATCTGGGGAAACGGGCCTTGAACCTGAGCCAGCTCTGTGCCGAGGCAGGGAGGTATGGGAGTGACCATCCGCAGCTCAGAGAGCCTCTGCACAGAGAGGCAGCCCCCCTCCCAGACCCAGGCACTGGGACTGCACGCGTGTGTGTGTCTTTCTGTGTGTGTGTTTGTATGTGCATGTGCACATACATGTGGCTGGATAAGGGTCTGTGGACAAAGGAAACAGACATGGCTGCCACCTCAATAGTTGTCACTGTTCCTCCATCTGCACAGTATGTTCAGTACATTTGTGTTCATACGCTGGTACCGCTAGCTAGCCTGCCACGCCTCTCTGGACGGTGGTACAGTAGTCTGGCTCAGCCAGGGGGTTGAGCCATGCAGCCCGATGGATTAAGCGTGGGGTAGAGGGTCAGGAGCTGCCAGAGCACCCAGCCACTGCTGCCCATCAGCCCCATGCAGCCAGCCTGAGCCTGGACAGCCCAGCCTGGGCTTCCATCCTCCATCCATGTGCGACTGACAAATAAATAACCCAGCCTGTCCACCACCCAGGCAAATTCAAATGCACCTGTCAGCGTGATGAAGCACTCGCCCGCAGGGAAGCATTGTTTACATTTTCACTCCACTCTTCGCAAAAGTGAGATTCTAATTATTTTCCCACTGTAAATTAAAGCCAAGTGGGACAGAACTGAAAACCAAAAGGGACCCCCCCACCCCCCCACCCCCAGTGGATGGAAGGAAACGGGCGTCACTATATATAAATTGCGTTCGGGTAAAAAAAAAAAAGGAAAGGAAATGCGGGTGGATGGTACTGAATTGGAAGGTCAGCGGCTTTCGTCTTGATAAATAGAAAGACAGAGGGAGGAGAACGAGAGACAGAGAGAGAGGTGAACTGCTCACACAGGCTGCAGTGCACGTCGAGTTTTGTTGTTTTGCTCATTACACATGGGTCTTGAGATATTCAGCCGAGTGGAATACATTATAGCCCCACATTTCATACATAATAATGTGCCAAAATTGCACCGCGTTATTTGTCATCCCGATGACAAGAGAGAGAGAGAAGGGAGAGAGATTTAATTAGTCCAAAGGAGCATGCAAATGGGAGGTAAAATTAGACTAGAAGAGGGAGAACCTAGGGATGAGTGTGGATGGTAATGATGGCTATCTAGTTTGGATCAATCATCCAGGGATCAGGGAAGGTGACAGGCCGGCTCGTGCCCAGGCCCCAGGCTCCCTTCCTGGACCACGGCCAGCACAGCTCAGCCTGTCTGTCTAGATTTCTATGGAGGCCTCTCCTCTCTCTCCAACCTCCAGCCCCATGACTCATACAGTACACCACTACCTGGAAAACCTTCACCATTCGCTCACACGCACCACCTAACCTGTAGACACACTCACCACTCTGGGGATTATTTAGCTCTGTGTTGTTTATTAGGGATGCATAGCCTATGGCTGGGGTTTTCAAAATGGAGGTTCTGGGCCTACTGGTTGGTTGTAGCCAATTCCAAATGAGTCTCAGCTTATGACCAGACTGTAGCTCAAAACATTTTGATTGCGGAAGTGTCGTATGAACATTTTGATAAGGTAGGTCAGGGGGGTAGAATGTTTGGGGGATCAGTTGTGCAACAGGGACAGAAAAGCATGAGGTCATTAAGGAATTCCTCTTGTTTTAGACAACCATTGACACGTCACAAAATGGAGTGAAAATGTCACGGTGATATTTGTAAAGAGTCAAGGTCGAGTTACCGAAATACAAAACCACTCTGTCCACAGCCATGTCTCTTGCTGAAATAGTTTACTGAAATGGTTATTACTGAAATAGCTTCACCCAGTGGAAAGTTTCTATTTCTGTCAAATGTGTCTGCCCTCTTTTTAGTTATTAGTTGCAAGTTTATATATTTTTTTTAGGTATGCATATGGGTCAATTTTAAAAATTAAGCTGAAAGGCATATTTTTGGGGGTATGTAGTGCATTTAGTCATTTTATTTAGGGGTAGAATTATTTCTGCCTCAAACTGTTGAATAGAAGAGCTTTATTAAAGTGCCTTAACTTCCACTCTCCTTATGTTCCTTATCTGAACACTGACACGTTTTCAAGCTTGCTCTTTTGTAAATATTTATCATTGAATGCAAATAATTGATATACTAAATATTCCTCTACTTGTTTGAATACTCACTTCGCTGACTATAGACACTGTCATACTGCATAACCATGGAGTTACATAAAAATACAGACTATTTGCGATCTTCTTAGTGTTACATGCAGACTTGTTTGTGAACAGTGGACCAATGACTGCTGTTAGATTCCCTACCCACTTCCTGGATCTACCCCTCTGTGCATTTGCGGTAATGTCTACATATACCACAATTTATGTCCTTGCTGGGAGACATGGCTTGCTGTTTATAGTCCCTAAAATAAATAATGCTTGTCTCTTCCCATGCGAGTCAAGAGACTGATACGGACTCTATCAGATTTCCTAAATGCAGACGTCAACGATAAATCGAGGCAAGATTGGTCGGAATTAGGTTAGCTCACTTGAATGCTATCTGCTTAACCCACAGCTGTTCGGCCTGCTACACCCAGGCATTGAATGTAAATCAGTCACTTAGTGCTATCAAATGGAACAATGGGGAAGAAGAGAGCACTCAGACTTGGGCTCGTATAGAAGTCAGGCTGGCCAGAAACGGAACCAACCTCCTAATGCTCTCGCTCGCTCGCTCTCTCTCTCTCTCTCTCTCTCTCTCCCTCTCCCTCCCCCTCACTGTAGCTACAGCTCAGAATATGATTCACCCTGAGAACCATAATGCACTGAGTGAAATGGCATCCCCGTCATCCGCACACAAAAACGTTTCTATGTTTGTCTCAATGTGTTGTCACAGGGATTTCACCAGCAAATTGGCCAATGTGGCCACGGCACAGGAAATGTTATAGACAGGAGAAGGAAATGTAGTATTAGTGAGAACAATTGAAATATCTCCTGTTTTGTGTCATCTGATGCATTTCTTACGTTGTCCCTCAACAGCTATCAAATACACTACTCAAAAATCTACAATGAATCAATTCCTGTTATCGTGAATGGAAGATTATTGGGGAAGTATGTCACCAGATCACACCAGGCAAGATAGTATGGACCTAGAGGGCACAGCTTTACCCTAATGAATACTGAATTGGCGTTAAAGAGATGCGTCCCCCTGCGTTTCTTTCCTTAAATGTTTGTGGCTGGTCTTCCCGCTTTCGAACCAAAGCGACTCTTTGACATTTGTGACAATGAGGTCGTTCTCTCCAGGCTGTCTGCAGTGTGTTTAGAGCAGTTGTCTAATTACAAGTAGGTAATGACTTGGGTGTTTTCGAACTGCCCTGAGTTGTTTGGCTAACAGTTTATGTAGTTAGAAGAAAATCAGGACATCGATACACTTCCCAAAACGAAGTCTCTCCTTCAGCGTGACCCTGCCACTCAGGCCCTGTGAATGAGTTGGCTTTCTGGCTCCGTGTTTTCTTAGACAAATCATAATTACGGAGCCAATTAGGGGGTCACCTTGAGTTTATAAACTCTGCTGCCGGGAAAAAATTCCTGGTGCCTTTCACCCAGCCTTAACCTTCACTGTGTGTGTGTGTGTGTGTGTGTGTGTGTGTGTGTGTGTGTGTGTGTGTGTGTGTGTGTGTGCGTGTGCGTGTGCGTGAGAGAGATTGTGTGCCTCCACAGAATGACTCATGCCTTAATTAGGTCCTTGCTCTGAACCTGGCAGGATGCGGGCCTGCCTCCGCCTGCCTGGCTCCCCCACCTCCACACAGACAGTCAGTCCCCCAAATCTGGTTTCCATCTCAGAGGATGAGTGCTTTTACTCCGGCACGGCCGCTCAGTGCTCTGTCTGTATTTTTTCTCGCTCTCTCTCCTTGGTAAGAGAGGCCTAGAGGACCCTCGAAGCAGAGGCCTTGAATTACAAGAGAGAGTTGTTGTTGAGCTTGTCTCTGTCTGTGCGTGTTTGTCTGATATTGGAACATATTTTTAGTGTGTGTACGTGCCTGTGTGCACAAGTGAGGGTGTGTCCGTGTGTCGACCATGTCTGCTTGTGTGTGTGTGTTACCTCAACGTTCTCCCGTCTTGTACCTGCGTGTGTTTCGTTCAGAGGCATTGTGTGTGATGCGGTGGGCAAACTAACACACAGGCCTCTAAAAACAGGCGTTATCAGCCAGAGAGGCACCATGATCTTCACACATGGATGCCATCGAGTTACATGACCTATATAACATGTTACACGCTCTGCTAGCTCCCTGTGTTGCCCTAATAGAGGAGGGCAGTGCATTACAGGTGCAGCGGCAGAACAGGCAGAAGCGGCACGCACAAACAGCACCGCCACCATGGTTGTGTGTATGCCCTCGCCCTGGTACAACCTGATCCCTTCTCCCTTACCTGCTGCACGATCACTCCCCACAGGACTAGTGAAAGCGTAGTTGGCTTATAGCAGCTTAGCATGCATAGCATACAAATTCTCTCTCCTTTCCTGTGTCCATATTTCTTGACAAAAAATAAGAAGAGTGCAGCCACATGTTATAAGTCAAGGTCTCGATTGATAATGTGAGTTGTGTTTGTGTTTGGCAACTTGATCCTCAGCATTCTTACCTTCTTTTCCTTTTCGGACGGTGCTCATCTTTAGATGTGAGGCTCTGCAAATTACAGAGGATTACTGTCAACTGTTTGGGTTTTAATTCTTTAAGAGCGCTGAGCTGTGGTCACAAGCAGGGCAAGGTATAATTACGTTGAAGTGAGCATTTGTGCAGGTATGCGTCACTAAACCCTGTGTACTCTGTTGTACTCTCCCTCTTTCTTTCTTTCTTTTTCTCTCTCCCTCGCTCTCTCTATTTTACACGCACACATCTATTTCCCTCATCCCCATTCCCTCCCCCCTTCTCTCTCTCTCTCTCTCTATTTCTCTCTGTTGGTGTAGAGAGGGAATGAACCCTGACTGCTTTGACAAGCTCCTGACAGTGTCTAGTTAGTGTGTTCATGTGTGTCTATGTGTGTGCATGCCTGCATTCATCTGTGTGTATGTGCGTGTGTGTATTGGGGAGTCTGTAATGAGGCTGACGGGGCCCCTGTGTGTGTCTCACTAGGTGTCAGTGTATGACTACATCTGGACAGAGGAGGGCCCCTTGGCGGGCTGTGCCCCCCCCAGGGGTGACCCTCATGGGGCCGTGCCCGCCGCAGGGGGCGAGAGCAGTACCCACGTGTCTGTCTACACCCTCTACCTGAGCGGGCAGCACCACCGTTACAGGCACTTTCTACGCCAGCCGGACGGTGCCATCCTAGAGGTAGGTTAACCCTGACTGTGCTTTCTCTCTCCCTCTCTCTCTCTCTCTCTCTCTCTCTCTCTCTCTCTCTCTCCCTTGTAGTCAGCTGCCTCTCTCTGTCTTTCATTCTTCCTATCTCGCACATTCTCTCTTTCTCTCCCTCTTATAACCAGAGATAAAGACAGAGAGGAAGAGTGAAACTGCACTGCATACTCTCCTCAGTGTGTGACCTAGCAGAAGCACACACGCACACCATGCACTCACACACGCAGGGGAGAGCGATATTGAGGGAAGGGAAAAAAGAGAGAAGAGGTTAGCATGCCACTCCTCTCCTTTGTGACTCAGAGTGAGAGGAAAGGAAACGTACATTTCTCACTACACCTCCCTAGCAATGCTACACACACAGACAACAAGATGGTGCTATGGCCATAGGAAGGATTCTCCATTCTCCTTTCAAAGTAGCACCAAATGAGCACTGGCATGACTGTTATGATTCTCCCAGCTAGCACCAATGCTAACTCCCCACTTGTATTTTTCACCAAATGAGCATCCGCCACAACTGCTATTCCCTTATTTTGCACCCATGCTAACCGCCGTCTTTATTTGGTTTCTAGAATACTGGGTGCTGCACGCATTCTCCCACCTCCTGCTTTCCCCTGCCCTCGGCCACGCACACTCCTACCCTGAGTCAGTCAGGACGGAGCAGACTGCCGCACAGATTGGCTGTCTAATTAAATGTACCACTGATTCGGCTTTGTAACAACTGCAAGCACATGAATGAACTCCCCCGATCCCCCCGAGAGCAACCTGGATCATCACCATCCCGAAAAAAGTCAAAAGAGAGGAAAAAAGAGATTAATGCCGGAGCTGCATCAACAGTTAGCTCTCGGGCGGTGTGGCGTCGTCCTAATGGGTCCCGTCATATTTTGACTGATGAGAATGTGTGTAAACACACAACGTGGCATATCTATTTGTTTTTGGTGTGTGTGCGTGAGCGCGTGCACGTGTATGAGTTTGTGTGCGTGGTAATGTGTGTCCCTGTGTGGCCTCCAAACCTGTGTGTCACAAATGAGACATCTGGGTAAAGTTGTTTACTGAGGAATTTAGAAAATTACAGCTGAAATATTCATTTTCACCATCTCTCAGACAGAAATACAGTCACTGTAATTCCTAAAAAAAGAATAATTCACTCTTGGCATTTCTGCTGGAGAAAATCATTTGGCCCCGGACCTACCTTTAACGGTAAGGGTTGAGGAACCAAAACAGAGGAGAATGTCCTGTGGTATCACCATCCACCCCATAGTGGCATGATGGTCACGCCTCTACGTCGGGTGGAACATGAGAGTGACGCCGGGGGCAGCCGTGTCCCCTCACCCCCGGCTGTGGTGTGTGTACGATAATGCCAGCTCTCCAGCCCTGCTGAGCTTTCTGCTTTCCACCCTCATTTCCCCTCTCCCTACAGCACGGGCCCTCTTTACATATTCAAACTAATCCTCCCTTGAATATATAGACTAGTTTTATGTATAGAGTGACATCCAGGAATCACCAAAGGGCATCCCCAGCCCTCGGAAGAACACTTGAGCTGATTTTATTAGTGCTTTATGTAATTCTGCCAGCAATATAGTCAGTGTATGCGACGGGGGGCTGTGTATGCAACGGGGGGCTGTGTACAAACTGGCCTGCAGATTTAAGGTGACAGCTCCTTGGAGAGGAATAACATTCAGGCAGTCCTGAAGAAAATATTTCAGACTGCACAATTCAAGGGTATAGAGTAGAATACCTTGTGCATATGGTTCCTTTCTCCACGAGTATAGTATTCTAAAGCCCCCTATGTAAGTTCATCATATTAATGTGTTCATTTTTGCAGGAAACAAATCTCTATTTTGAAGTGAGGCTTGTTTCCATATCACAATATATAACATATAACATTTGACCATTCAATGATATTGCTTTATCATCTTCAAATGTGATATGTTATTGTGATATGGGAACAGGTTCCTGTCTCCTGTAAATGATTGCTCATTAACCCTTAGGAATGACTACTTGCTGTGACCTACAGTGTCATCATTATTCAGTCCTGATGCTTGGAGAATGAGACAACTTACAATAGCAGTATTTATTTGACTTCTTTGAACTGTGAAAAACAGTCAGTCTCCCCTCTGCCTCCTTCGGTTAAAGGATTCGTCCGACTACTTAAGGAGGCCTTCCTTTGTTTACTGAAGCAATATTGACGGATGCTTCATTTCCACATAAGAGGTCTGTTTTTCTCTGGCAATGTCCTGGACAGCCAAGCCCTCGAGGACCAGGGAAAGCCTTAGACTAACATGACCACTGCTCCAGGGTTCTTATTTTTGCATATTAACCACAATTTACACTCAAAATTAATATAAACGAACACCTAAGAAAAGCAAGCCCTCCGAGAGGTGCCCTGAGCTATAGACACTTTCAGTGTAATACAGCAGTCTGGTGTGTATATTTGTATTGTTATTGGGGGGCAGCGGTCCATGACTAAGCAAAAAAAAAATATCATGCACATATTGAATATTCATTTGGCTAAACCATGTGATTCCTGCACCTGTATCCGTCTAGTTTTTAGAATTAAAGGTCATGTACAGACACAGACAAAAGGGTCCCAAAGGGTTCTTTGCCTGTCCCCATAGGATAACCCTTTTGGGTTCCATGTAGAACCCTCTGTGGAAAGGGTTTTACATAGAACCCTAAAGGGTTCTACCTGGAATCAAAAAGGTTCTACCTGGAACCAAAAAGGGGAAAAATCCTTTTAGGTTCTAGATAGCACCTTTTTTTCTAAGAGTTTATGTTCAGGGCCCATCATGCATGGCATTTAAATTATGGAAATTGGTCGAACCATGTTTACCTGGAATATTAACCTGGAAGGCATCTACTATTTTACCTTTAATATTAACCACGGCATGCTGGGAAATGGTAACAAATGTAGTGCAGCAAGAATAGTAAAAGCAACAGTCCCATTGGCATACTTAGCCAAAAGGATTTTAAAGGTGGTGGAGTGTTTAAAAAAAAAAAAAAAAGTACTTCTCAAACAATCATGAATAAACAGATGTTTGCCAGCTGCAAACTCACAATGCATCACTCTCAACAACCGTTGAGATTCCAGTAGGGCCCTCATAACAAAACAACTTCTGAGATGGGCCCATAACAGCTCCATCTGAGGGAAACAATATGGCCGACGAAATGAATGTGGGCAAAGTCATTATGTTCCCTACTAAAACCACAGTAGGTTTATGTTTCCCTGTCTTTTTCCTCCCAGGCTAGCATTTAAGTGTCTACGGCCTGCCAAAAAAGAACGATTTGAGTAACCAACTGTGCTGTTGTACCATCTCCTTCTTCCATATGTGAGTCCTGGATCAGCTTCTGTGAAAGTCCCATTAAAGATGCACAACTAAAGCTCCAACAGCTTGAATATTACTTCTCCGCAGATTATTTATGGCTTGGAAAAAGGCTGATAAGCATCTAAACTACGTTGTAAATAAAAACACTGTTCCGTGCAATTTCATCATTGTGTTTCTTTTGCTTTTGAAGTCTTTTTCCACTTGTGCCCTTTAACCATTGTTGACGTTAGACTTCCTCACTCACAATCAACTTATTTCAATACTACATACTTAATTAACTTAACGTAGCTAGGTATGACTGTACTGTTCTTGAGTTATAACTAGTAGGGGTGATTCCCATATAATTACAATCCGCCGCAAGCCCATGTGATGAACAGAGACAGAAAGAGGGAGAGCGATGCCATTTCAATATTGGGCCTCCTCATTGGTGTAATATGCCATCATACCCCCATTACCCAGAACCCTTTGTCTTCACTTTCCATGACTCAGCGCTCCTTGTCCACAAATGACTCCGCGCTCGCCAATATTGACCTAATTCCACATTCGGAATATGAAGAAGTTAACCTTTAAGAAACACCTCGCAGCAACATTAATTGACAAACTGCATCAATTCTCCCTCCTGCACCCCCTCTTCCCCCCGGCCGCATGTTTGATTGCCGCTTCGGAGCCTCGGAGCACGCTTCATTGGCTATGAGGTCATCCTGAGCCTTCAGAAATATGAACATGATTTATACAGGAAGTGAGTTCTGCTATCTGCCGTTCGGTGCCGGGGAAGGATACGTCCTTGGTCTTTGTATGTTGCATGAAGAGATTAATGCTTTCCCTGCCAGCCATATCGGCTTTGCGAGAAGACCTTTTCCAAAAGTGTATCGCGTCTAATTATCCAAACCCGTTTACACTAGTTTGGGGAGATTTGTGGGAGATTTTTTTTAAGTTTACTTGAAAAACGTGGAACTGTGTTAATTCTTTCTGCACAATCTTTTTTTTGCAATTCCCAGGCTTAAATATTTTGTAATTGCAAATTACTGTATAAACATTAAAACAATGGTAGTGAACTTGCATATAGAAACATTTAACTGTTGAAATATCTTCAGCACTTGAATGTGTCTGACAGTTTGTTTTTGTCTATGGTGTGTCCTTGAAGGTGATTGGTGACATGGATGGGGCAGAGCCACCTCTCAGCACTATGCCCCGCCCAGGTCAGAGGACACCAGAGGTGAACCAGGAAGACGAAGGGACAAGCTCCACCCTCCAACTCAGGGAGAGGAAAAGGAGGAAGCCTGTTTGGCGTGAGTCCAACACTCCTGTGCACTGTTTAATGGCTGTTTGTGTAGTGTGGCGTTTTAATGGTTGTTTGTGTAATGTTGTGTGTTTAAACAGTGTTATTGCCTAATCCGTGCCCTCAGGTACTCATCGCGTCGAGCCAGTAGGAGACAGTGGGCATGGCTCGAGATGCACTGCAAGGCCTTAGCCACTAATGTCACTGTGAAGTGAAACAAAGCAGGAGAGGACACCCAGGTACTGTCAACTAGCACCTCCAACGACCGCATCAACTGAAGGGACAGGGACTATAGACATACCCCTGGCAATAGACAACTAGCACCTAAGGCTCAACCGACCACACCAATTGACAGGACAGCGATTATACACATACCACTATATAGACAATAGACAACTATCACCTCAACCGACCACACCATATGAATGGACAGTGACTATAGACATACTGTACCTCAGTGATGGACAATGACTGATGGATCAATTCAGAATGTGTTTATGAGCTCTCTATAGCATACTCACATAACAGTTCAAATTGTTCCTGATGATACACATAGAGATGGTTCAGGTAGAATCAGGCTTCTACAATAGCTTTTTCCACGGGTGGCACTGGTGCTAACAACCTTTTCACTTGGGGCACCAGCACATGATTTGATCGTACTAATAAAAATAAATAGATAATCGCTAATGACCTCGCCTGTGTCCCAAAAGGTGCCTGCATTCCTTACAGAACCAGGCTAATCATGACTAGCCACCTTTTAAATTAGCATGCCCTTGTGTTCAAAGAAAAGAGACTTAAAATAATGTGCAGATTTCAAAGTGCCATGTGTTCTTTTCTGCGAAATTTGAAAAAACTATACTAGATACCAAAACGATACCACCAACAACAACAAAAAAACGGGGAGGACTGTGATTTCACCCAGTTTTTCAGGTTTAAACCACATCAGGTTTCAGGTTTAAACCACATCAGGGGACCATTTTTGAGGTCTGTGAAAAAATTGTTCAGGTGTGCACCAGCCAGACCGGTGTGTTTGTTTCTGTAGTGCACTTTTGATGGACTTTTCAAAACAAATGGCCGCTGGATTGATCCTACCAGGTGGTATAGGCTACTTTGTAGTTACCTTTTAATTGCCTTTACATCTACCTGAAAATGGGAGGCTATCAATAACATCACTAACAGCTACACAGTGTTAGACATATAGGCCCTATGCACACCGCGCACAGCAGGGCTTGTCATTCAGGTAAATTTGCCAGTGGCACACCAGGCCAGTGCCACCTGAAAGCTACTGGCCCGAATGTAAAAAAAATACTGGCCTGGGTCAAGACCTGACAAAAAAGGGAATGATGCATACATCATTTCAATAGAAGATGAGCAAGTAGCATATACAGGATTCGTACAGACATTGGCAATTCAAATTCAAGGACTTTTTAAAGCACTTAATTGTCATTTTCAGGGACCTAAATTTTACATTTAATTGTTGGAAAAAAACTCCCTCCAAAATGTATGCCAAAGAAAAGTAGGCATTACCACATTAAGAATAATGCATTATTTTTAAATATAGGCCTACCTAATGGAATTATGCATTGACATTCACATTATTTTTACATTTTAAAATGTCAGAATAATGTGGACACAAACACACTAATGGATTCTGTCCATGTGGTAGTTAGTCTGTGTGACACAAACACACTAATGGAGTCTGTCCATATGGTAGCTAGTCTGTGTGACACAAACACACTAATGGAGTTTGTCCATGTGGTAGCTAGTCTGTCTGACACAAACACACTAATGGAGTCTGTCCATGTGGTAGCTAGTCAGTCTGACACAAACACACTAATGGAGTCTGTCCATGTGGTAGCTAGTCAGTCTGACACAAACACACTAATGGAGTTTGTCCATGTGGTAGCTAGTCTGTCTGACACAAACACACTAATGGAGTCTGTCCATCTGGTAGCTAGTCTGTATGACACAAACACACTAATGGAGTCTGTCCATGTGGTAGCTAGTCATTCTGACACAAACACACTAATGGAGTCTGTCCATGTGGTAGCTAGTCAGGCTGACACAAACACACTAATGGAGTCTGTCCATGTGGTAGCTAGTCTGTGTGACACAAACACACTAATGGAGTTTGTCCATGTGGTAGCTAGTCTGTCTGACACAAACACACTAATGGAGTCTGTCCATGTGGTAGCTAGTCAGTCTGACACAAACACACTAATGGAGTCTGTCCATGTGGTAGCTAGTCAGTCTGACACAAACACACTAATGGAGTTTGTCCATGTGGTAGCTAGTCTGTCTGACACAAACACACTAATGGAGTCTGTCCATCTGGTAGCTAGTCTGTATGACACAAACACACTAATGGAGTCTGTCCATGTGGTAGCTAGTCATTCTGACACAAACACACTAATGGAGTCTGTCCATGTGGTAGCTAGTCAGGCTGACACAAACACACTAATGGAGTCTGTCCATGTGGTAGCTAGTCTGTGTGACACAAACACACTAATGGAGTTTGTCCATGTGGTAGCTAGTCTGTCTGACACAAACACACGAATGGAGTCTGTCCATGTGGTAGCTAGTCAGTCTGACACAAACAGACTAATGGAGTCTGTCCATGTGGTAGCTAGTCAGTCTGACACAAACACACGAATGGAGTCTGTCCATGTGGTAGCTAGTCAGTCTGAGACAAACACACTAATGGAGTTTGTCCATGTGGTAGCTAGTCTGTCTGACACAAACACACTAATGGAGTCTGTCCATCTGGTAGCTAGTCTGTATGACACAAACACACTAATGGAGTCTGTCCATGTGGTAGCTAGTCATTCTGACACAAACACACTAATGGAGTCTGTCCATGTGGTAGCTAGTCAGGCTGACACAAACACACTAATGGAGTCTGTCCATGTGGTAGCTAGTCAGTCTCACCATTTGAGATGCTGAAGTATGACTGAGGTGTTATTGTACCATGTTTTAAACTTCCCTTTGTAATGGAATGCATTGTATGGAAAACCAATTTGAAGCCAACATTCGATGTTGTCTTGCTCATAATAAGTCCTGTGTAGCTTGAGTTGTCGATTTCCACGGGGGACCAGTACGAACAAATTACGAAAATATAAGTCGCTCTGGATAAGAGTGTCTGCTAAATGACTCAAATGTAATAACTGCACATTGTTTTACCACAACAGAGTAGCTCAAATCCCTTCAATTGAAACATTGGGGAACAAAGGAAAGCAGCTACATCTCTCATAGAAACTGATCAGAAATGGAATCACAGAATAATTTAATTGGAGCAGTAGACCTTCTAAATTGACAACCGTAACTTCAATGACTTTCCAAGGACCAAATAGCCTAAAGGAAATGTCTGATTTTCAAGGTAGGCTATTCCATGATTACTGAATTGCGCATTGCAAATATTCAACCAAGACTTTGAACTTTTTAAATACCTGGTTTGCATACCCATTCTTGCCTTAGCATTTACTCTCATAAATTGGAACATCTTTTCTACCGCTGTTGGTCTTCTGTGAATTGCTCCATGCAACAACCAGCTGTTGATGAGCTGCTTGCTCTCTCTGCCTGACAGATCATCAATAGGTTATAAAGTACAAGTCAAAAGTTTGGACACACCTACTCAACAGGCAGTTAACCCACTGTTCCTAGGCCGTCATTGAAAATAAGAATTTGTTCTTAACTGACTTGCCTAGTAAAATAAAGGTAAAATAAAAAAATAAAAAATAAATTCAAGTGTTTTTCTTTATTTTAACTATTTTCTACATTGTAGAATAACAGTGAAGACATCAAAATTATGAAATAACAAAAATGGAATCATATAGTAACCAAAAAAGTCTAAATATATTTTAGATTTTAGATTCTTCAGAGTATCCACCCTTTGCCTTGATGACAGATTTGCAGACTCTTGGCATTCTCTCAACCAGCTTCACGAGGAATGCTTTTCCAACAGTCTTGAAGGAGTTCCCACATATGCTGAGCACTTGTTGGCTGCTTTTCCTTCCCTCTGCGGTCCAACTCATCCCAAACCATCTCAATTGGGTTGATGTCAGGTGATTGTGGAGGCCATGTGTAACGTGTACGCTGGGAGTCTGGAAGCAAGTACAGGTGCAAATGTAATAATAAATAGAACAGAGTACAAAACACGAAAAGCGTACAGGCATGAAAGTGAAACAGAGTCAATAACACCTCAGGAAAGAACCAAGGGAAGTGACAGATATAGGGGAGGTAATCAGGAAGGTGATGGAGTCCAGGTGAGGGTCATGAGGCGCAGGTGCGCGTAACGATTGTGGCAGGTGTGCGTAATGATGAGACAACTGGCGACGCCGAGCGCCAGAGAGGGAGCAGGAGTAAACGTGACACCAGGTCTTCTGATGCAGAACTCCATCACCCTCCTTGGTCAAATAGCCCTTACACAGCCTGGCGGCGTGTTTTGGGTAATTGTCCTGTTGAAAAAAAACAAATGATAGTCCCACTAAGTGCAAACCAGATGGGATGACATATTGCTTCAGAATGCTGTGGTAGCCATGCTGGTTAAGTGTGCCTCGAATTCTAAATAAATCACTGACAGTGTCATCAGCAAAGCACCCCGAAACAATCACACCTCATCCTCCATGCTTCACAGTGGTCATCCGTTTACCTACTCTGCGTCTCACAAAGACATGGTGGTTGGAACCAAAAATCTCAAATTTGGACTCATCAGGCCAAAGGACAGAGTTCTACTGGTCTAATGTCCATTGTGTGTGTTTCTTGGCCCAAGCAAGTCTCTTCTTATTGGTGTCCTGAACAGTTGATGCTGAGATGTGTCTGTTACTTGAACTCTGTGAAGCATATATTTGGGCTGCAATCTGAGGTGCAATTAATTCTAATGAACTTATCCTCTGCAGCAGAGGTAACTATGTGTCTTCCTTTCCTGTGGCAGTCCTCATGAGAGCCAGTTTCATTATAGCGCTTGATGGTTTTTGCGACTGCACTTGAAGAAAGTTTAAAAGTTCTTGAAATGTTCCGTATTGACTGACCTTCATGTCTTAAAGTAATAATGGACTGTCGTTTCTCTTTGCTTATTTGAGCTGTTCTTGCTGTAATTTGGACTTGGTCTTTTACCAAATAGGGTATCTTCTGTATACCACCCCTACCTTGTCACAACACAACTGATTGGTTCAAATGCATTAAGAAGGAAAGAATTTCCACAAATTAACTTTTAACAAGGCACACCTCTTAATTGAAATGCATTCAGTTGTGTTCAATTGAAACCACCTCATGAAGCTGGTTGAAAGAATGTCAAGAGTGTGCAAAGCTGTCATCAAGGCAAAGGGTGGCTACTTTGAAGAATCTCAAATATAAAATATATTTTGATTTGTTCAACACTTTTTTGGTTACTACATGATTCCATATATGTTATTTCATATTTTTGATGTCTTCACTATTATTCTACAATGTAAAAAGTTAAGAAAAACCCTGGAAAACTTTTGACTGGTACTGTATGTGTGCAGCGTGCGCGTGATAAAGAATCGGCATAACAAGTTAATAGCTTTGTGTATCCATCTGTTTATTTTTTTTTCTTAAATTATATAGCCTAGAATCAAAATGTCATTATTAGAACATTTTTTTCACTGACCCAAGCGGGCCACTGACGGGGATGATCAACTGGCCCGGAGGATTTCCAAAACCTCCTGGGTGTCAAGCCCTGACACACACAAACAGGGGCATTTGTGTGCATTTGCTGCCTCTTCAGAAAGTAGGTCTATTTTTTGTCAATTGCACATTACTGTTTGAATAAAACATGATAAGAAAAAATGTAATGTGACCAGGTAGAAGATTTTCACTGGCACCCTTGCGATCAATTAAAAAAGTGTGTCACACTGCCAAGTCAAACGGTCGCAGTATGTTTTGGTCGCAGTATCGAACCCTGAGGATGCTCGTCCCTTTTGTGATGTATAGCTTTGTGACATAGTTCATGTCATAGTAACACAGTTCCATTGGGCTGTGTGATTCACATCATCACACATACAGTACAGTCACAATCAGGAGGCATAAATTGGCTGCCTATGCAGATAGGGCTATTCATTATCCAATAAACAATGTGAAGTGGAGTAATGAATCCGTGTTCCAAATGAATGAGGGTCATTAGGTCTTCATTACTGCCCCAACACAATGAAAAATGACAATTCTAAAAGTCACCAATCAGGGCCCAAGTGATAAAATATCAATATTGGGCCCACATTAAGCTGGATGATATTCAGGCCCGGGTTGATTTGTATTGAATATGTGTCTGGTGGCCGGTGCTTGACGTAACAAAGTGGGCCACAAATCAGCCAGTAATGGCCGTCTACTTATACATATTGCTTAATTAAAGGTTGTGAGCTTATTAACATGTGTCGGTGGCACTGGGCGCTCGAGATGGAGTCTGTTGGCGTGGGCCGGGCTCTAGAGGTTTTATAGATAACCTATCATACTAAACCATATAGGCCCTAATATCAGATCTTAATAACCTGTCATTTTCATTGATAATGATTCCTTTTTATGGTCGGCCGTTATCACACCCCCAACTTGTCGAAGAGCCGGCCGCGTCCTTTTGGGACTGTGAACCGGCCTGGGTGCTCATTATACCTTACTTTTGGCCTTGAAGTTGCTCCACACCTCTATGTATAAACCATCATAGCCATGACTTGGGGCCGCTGCAATACACACGGTGCAGCAGACTGACAGACACAAGCAGCCGGCTAGCGTTCTCTCTCTTCTCTGGTACACCCCAGAAGCTGTTGGACCACTGCCTTATCAAACCTCTTTTACCGAGAAAGAAAGGGCCAGGTTTAGTGTACAGAGATCATTATTTGTAGTGTTCTGTTAAAACAGTGTCTTACACAAGCTAAAGGTCTGTATGAATGAAGGAATGGTGTTGGGAGTGCACTGCTCCAAACTGTAGTGTTGAAAGAAAGATGGCTACCCCCACACTGTTTTCTTATCCAACGTTTTGACCCTAAGGCCTTCATCAGTCTTTGCTGTATAGTGTTCTAGTCTACAGTACAGGCGGCTGCAGAAGAGGCTAGAGTTGTGGTGATGTACAGTCTAGCCCCTTTGTGTGATCCATACACTGTCCTCTTACAGCCTCTCTGCTTTCTGGTTTCCTGCCCCTGACATTACCCAGAAGCCTGTGAAGCTAATCTGCTCCAATTAGAGATCACTCCATTAAGAGTGACAGCGCCACACCCCCCAATTCAATCAGCTCCTCTAATGAACGCTGAGCAGAGCACCCTGTCACTGTCTGTCAATCAGGAAACAGGAAGACCCATTCACACACACGCACACATACATGCACACGCACTAAGGCACATGTGAACGCACACAAGCGTTTGCGTACACAAGCGTATGCACAACACACAGGCGCACGCACACACACACACACACACAGGCGCACGCACACACACACACACACACACAGGCGCACGCACACACACACACACACACACTCCTTTTTCTCTGTCTGGACTATCTTCGGTTCAGTTTATCCACCATCAGGGTCTGGTCTGGCTTAGTCCCTATCTGCTCTATAGATCCACTGACAGTTGTTTTGGGTCTCAAATATACAGAAGTTGTAGTGGTGTATACAGTGACTGTTATTTACTGTCATAATGATGTCATTATTTAAAAGACGTGAATTCAGATTAAATTAGATTTCTATTTGATCAGTATCTGAAGATGTGTTTGTGGTGTCATGTCTATATTATGTTGTTCTGTATTAGTTGACAACACTTAGTTAATACAGTACATACTGTATGATTGGTTTGCATATGATGTATTGCAACTGTACTGCTCATGGGCATTAAAACGTGCACGTCCATACATCAAATAATCATATTGTATTTGTCTAGCTGTATGTTTTGGTTCATACATATTCATTTCTTATAAACGCGATGACAAATCTTTTCCCCTACCAGGTCTGTTTTTCCTTTTTCATTCATTTGTTATGGCCGTTTGTTCTGCTTCAAAAGGGGATGCTGAGCAGTATCCACACCTATATATAATTCATCAACAAACTCATATGCCCTGTGCAATATTTCTCACCAGAGGACAAAAGGTATTCCAACGGTTCAAATATTTGATTGCTAATGACAAACACTATTTCACCACAATTTAAATTTCAAATCGATCCCTAGGAGCAATTCTTTTTCAGGGGGAGAAAAGAGAAAAAGATGCCCTTAGGTCTGCACTGCTTCACATTTGCTGATTTAAGTTAAAAGAAAGCCTTTTTGCAGAGCTATCATAAGGGAACTGCAACTTTTTGAAGTAGGCTCGTACATCTGCATAGTCCTCAAACCTGGGGATGTTGCTCGTGGGGGGGGTGTAGAGAAAAAATAAATAAAAATAAATAACATTTTGTCTAATTCTATATTTATGTACCCCTCAGCTTGTGGTATTCGCATTAAACAGTTTGTGTTCAGAAGTTCTGCTGTGATCGTTACTGTGCACGGTAGACACCGGGCAACTCTGCAGGCTGCTGCGTTGCTTGCCTGCCATTTGCTCGATTAATTTGAATTAAATAAAACTGATTTAAATATATACTTTTCTGTCAATAGGTGTTTTTGATTATCTCGCTCTCTTTTGATGAAAAAAAACGTAGCATTTAATCGTGTATGACTATTCTTGTGTTTTGACAACTTAATCTCCGCTGAGAGTTGTTTGATGTTAAATATAATTGTAATGCAGTAAGTAGAAGGCCTTTTCTTTGTGGTGAGCCCTCTTAGATCAGAGAGAGAACCTGTGGCTTACAGCAGACATCTTTTGAAGGCATATTCAATTCATATAAATATTTACATGGATATTGTTTGTTAGACGATGTCTCAAACCACTGTGAAGATACCTTAAGAATCTTAAACATCATGTGAAAAAATGGACTCTGAATTTTAACGAGACTGTTTTTCCCCACATATACTGTGGCATTGTAGCACCATGTTAACATGTCCACTGTAGATCCACAATAGTATCAATGCTCAACTAACCAAGGTCATTGGGGAAGTTTATTCATATAATAAACATAATAAAATGTTGAATAAATATACAGTTAGACCGCTCTAAAATCCACTGTAACACATAATAATTTTGCCTTTTGGCTCATACCGATATTTTCTAAAAACTAAAAAGGTTAGTTAACAATCTCACTGAACCATGGAAGAACTCTACTGTGGAAATGTGCAATTAGGCCACTCTAAAATCCAGAATAACAAAAAACGCATAATAGACACCATTCTGGGGATTATGGTTCCTCACCATATGGCTACTGTTATGTGGACCATTTACATGTCTTGTGCCATTTGCCCACTTAGCTTAACTCCACTTGTTAAAAAAGAGACAGATCATATGGTAACCAGAAACACCCGTCTACTACCATTGAGATAAGTCTGTGTCATGTGGTGTAACAACAGGATATAGAGCATAGAAATAGAGTTAGTAGAATGGGTATGTGCTTTAGACCCTTTGTAACCATGCATTCTACTCCACTGGCATTGACCCTTGAAACCACTCTCTGGTGCTTAAGCCATAACAAATACAAGGTGTATTTTTGAAGAGTTGCAAGCATCTGGATGGATCGTGTGGTTTTTGAAAATGTATTTATTTAATTCTTTATTTATTTCCAGAGTGGCGGAGGCAGATGTCCTGCTCACAGGGGGAAAAAAATAGCTAGGGAGGAAAGAAATATATGAATATGCAAATCGTGTCACAACGTGGAACCTTGTAATGACTAGGAAATGTTCTCACCATCTTTCATTATGCAGAGGTCATTGCTTAATGCAGGCAGCTGGGACCGACCGGCTCTCTCTCCTTTTCTCCCCATGTCCCCCCCTGTCATCTCACAGCGACTTGAACAAAACTGCAGCCTGGCACGAAACACAGGGCCAGGCTCGCCACACACACACATTCGCATGCCACACACAAACACACACACAGACAGACAAACTCACATGCCACACACACACATACAGACAGACACACACATATGTGAAAGCTCGCATACCACACACACACTTGCACGCCACACGTGAGAGGAGCTGGGGTCACATGACTCGACACACTTGACTGGGCAGAGATGCATGTATCCTGTCTTTCTGTGAATCCTTGGATGTGGGCATGTAAACCACACGACTATCCCTGTTTGTTTGTCTTCCTTTTGATCAACTCTCATCCTTCCCTACTCCTCTCTCTTATTCTTCTGAGGAAGCTGTTGAGATCTGTTTCTAGTGTACTAACATCTCTACTGAAGGCTAGCTGGCAGCTACCCTGCTTCACACAACTAGCGTTAATCATTAGGTATAGCATCCTCTCCTCCTCAAATAATCCCAGCGTTTGAATGCTAAAAATGTAATGAACTTCACGGTTCATTGTATCTGACATTGCTTAATTAATGGGTGCATTTAAAGTACATAGGCCCCGGTAATTGATTTATATGCATGATTTGCACATACAGCTGTTAGTTCCTGTAGGAAAGTCATCACTCAAAATGGGCACGTTTCTACTGATACGGCGAGGTAATGATAGATTGTGTTCACCGCAGTAGCAGCCCGTGGTGAAGGAGAAACAACGCAGTTCAATTTAGTCTTATCTTTTCTTCTTGGGAATACTGTTAGATGACACCAGTAGCTTTATTCTCATGTTTTTTCAAATGGACAGTAGAGTATTAATGAATCCACTGCATCCCCGCCACATTTTTTGCATAAAGAATTTTATTTCGACTCCCTCCACATAATTATGTACAATGACAGGCTTGTCAGGGAGGCCATATTTTCAGTAGACGGTGCAGTGGCATGTCGAAACCTGGACCGAATGCCCATAGTTGAGCAATTAAAAACACTCACGCTAGCTAATGCTGCCGCCGCGGCTTGGCTGTCGCCCCGTATTCATCAGCCCCGCTCTGCAACGACAGCTTGCATTTTTCCCCTGCCAGGCCTGAGTGAACGGGAAACAAACATCAACAAAGAAAGTGAAGGAGCCAGCATGGAAAAAAGAGACACACCACAGTTTTACTTGATGTACATTACAAGCCTTCATGATATCCCTCGCATACATTCTCCATAAGTGTTAGTCAATGTACACTGAGTTGACAAAACTCTTTCCAGGACATAGAGGGACTAGGTGAATCCGGGTGAAACCTACGATCCCTTATTGATGTCAAAGGTTAAATCCACTTAAATCAGTGTAGATGAAGGGGAGGAGACAGGTTAAAGAAGGATTTTTAAGCCTTAAGACAGTTGAGACATGGATTATGCAATTCAGACGGTGAATGGGCAAGACAGAATATTTAAGTGCCTTTGAAGGGGTTAGGAAGGTGTTCTTAATGTTTTGTACACTCAATGTATATAGCTATATAGTATTTTATTACTTAGATTTCATGTAACCCAGTACATGGTCTATTTACTGTAATGCTTGGTCCAGTGCTGTAAGGCTCAGGCTGGTCACAGGAAAGGTTAAGGCCATGATTATCGGTAGAATGGGGGGTGTTGTGAGGAGTTTTTGGGGTCGCTGGCCTCTAACCATTATTTGGAGTTTGGACAGAGAACCTCAGTGGAGCTCAGATCAATCTCTCACCTGGGGAATGACTCCAGCATATTTCTATCACCAACCTATTGATTTTTCCATGCACAAGCCCCTCATGTGTGAGGTGTTTTCATGTGCACGGCGCAGAGGGGAATGCTGCCTGCAGCACACACACACGAACACACACAAACACACATATGTATCCACCTTGCTCATACACATACACATGATCCTGCACACACACACACTCATGTATTAATTTCTGTAGACACCCATAGGCATATACACACAAAATGTACACATCGGCATATTTAGTGCTTTAGATCTCTCCCATACATACACACCATCCCAACACCTTGCCTCTCAGTAGACCCTCCCCCCCCAGCTCCTTGTTAAAGCAGTTGCCAAGTGAGCCATGTCCACAGTGGGGCCAACTGTCTCGCTCTCTTTATTACACACACTAATCAATAGTGACTGAGGTGATCCGGGGCCCCTCCCCGGCCCCTGCACCACCATGCTTCATCACGGGGGCCACATTAAGATCAGTGGATATGATTGCTTTGGTCCATGTCACTTTGATTCAGAACTGGGACTGTTTTATTGTCATCCATAACCAGCACAGACAGGAGAGGGTGATATGGTATTTTAATAATGTATTAGTTTTGCAGTGCTATGTCCACAATGCTTTGCAAAATATGAAATGTAATAACTTAGCGTTGCGCCTGTGTGTTCCTGTGAGATGCCTGTCTAGAATTGCATGTATTTGAATGCAAATCTCGTTGTGTAACTTTTGATGTAGTCAGATGTTGAATGATTAGATTTAGATTTTATTTGGAAGGCATGCTACTGTTTATTGATAAGAACAGTGGTAATATGGTGATATATGTGACCCTTTGTGTGATCAAAACACTGGAAAACACATTCAAGTTCAGTTTGATTCAGCTGTGGCACTGGCGCAGGGAAACAAAGGAAAAAAAGAAAGATTGCGCTGGAATTTGTCAAAAGCCAATAATCATCCTCGCTCAGAGAGGAGTAGTATGTCAGAGGGAACCAATCAATATCACATTACTTTGAGTAGAGAGTATATACAAGACTCATCAAATTGATTCTTACAATGGCAGTTTCATTTGGTCTCCAACAGAAACCTCGACCTGTGTGGCGTGAAGGCGGAAAAAAACACAACAAACAAGACAAATGGGTATTTATTTGACTAAAATAACGCCTTGGCCATAAAGAGAAATGAGGAATGATGTGTCATATTTGTGCTCTGGTTAAAAGATGACTTGTTTCATTGGACATTGAAATTTCATGAATATATTTCCAAATGCCTGGAAAAAGAGAATTCATCATTAAGTTTGTGCGGGCTATAATGTCACGTTAGGGATTATTCAATTTCCTAATGTATTGTGCATGTCACTATGGCTAGTGATGCATACCTTCCTGGGCCCCTTGAGAGGGAAGGTGTGGGGTGTACATTACTGGTTGGCAAAGATGGATGCCAGAGTTTTGGGCCTCATCATAAAACTACTTAAGACATAAAACTACTCCTCTTCCTAACTATGTTGACCTCAACATTTCTTCAACTTAGATTGTCTCCCTAAATATTACTGTTCTTAACCACGACTTTCCCAACTAGGACTTTTCTGTTTGCGGAGAACGGCCGCTGGATCCTAATGGCTGAAAGTCTTCAGCACAGAGTCATCTGGAGAGACAAGGCACAGCGGCTCCTTAGATGATTAAAAAGTAATTTTCTTAACTGTCCTCATAGGATTTGTAAAAAAATAAATGTTCAAAAATAACATTAAATTGCTCCAATCAAGCATAAACGTCTCCTGCTCGTGGTGAAATTTGTACTGCTGTTCGCATGGTGTGTGGTTATTTGTCATCGTTTTCCTTTGGCGCTTTTCCAAAGGCGCTTTTGCCCTGATCAACAATTAATGGTGCGATTGTTTCTCTGTTACTTATGGCGGATGAGACAGATGCAGGTTTGCAAAAAACTGGAATAGTAATGAACAAGAAGAAATGTGGGACAGTGAAGGTCAAAATGTTGGATATTCTCTCGGTGCTGTATGTGACACAAAGAATATAACACTTCTCTATTGACTTACCTGAGTGTGTTTACTTCTGTTTTTCTAATCATTCCCGAATGCACTTTGCAAAAGTACTACTAATAGTAGCAAAATCATGTTTACAAATAGAGGAGAAGAATGGAGAAGCACAAATAAAGAAGTATGAAATATGGCATCAAGTCCATGGTCATTATAAAGGGTTAAGTCATGATACTTTCATGTTTGCACCTTCCATAGAATACGTACAGTACTGTAGTGTATAGCCTATTTCTAACACACATTAACACAATAATCCCCAGTGCTCGGCAACATGTCTATTATAGTCCCCCACCAAATGACCTTTAGTGCTCTCCCCATCCGAGGACAGAGGGCCCTGGATTCGGATAGAATCAATATTCTATTATGATAGTGCGTTGAGTGTGTGGAGGTTTACTACTTCACCGTAATAGTCTCACTATTTCATCCTCTGGCAGGCGGGCGAGGCATGGCCGGAGGGGCTCAGTCACTGCAGGCTGTTGACTCCCAGCATTAAGGCCTAACACTAACGCTGGCCACTAACACCAGCCTCCAGTCCTATGCCATTTGCTACAGCCTCTGTTCTGCAGTCCAAGCAAAGGGAACGTTTACTTGGAAAATGTTTACTAGTGATAGAAATGTCTTGAATAGGACTGATGTGATTCTCTATTCTACCATTTAGAAAAGGCAGAATTGAACTTTGTAGTTTATTTCTATCCAAACGTTCCACAACGTTGTGACCTGCTGTAAGGTAATGGTTGTTGATGAGGGGAGGGGCATGGGGGGTATGGTGTGGGTACTCCTGGCAGAAGGGAGTGCTAAATGTAAATGTTAAGTCATTAGAAGGGAGGGAGGCATAGGAAGGCTAGGCCTTATAAAAGATTAATTCCATTATGCCCGTCATCTCAAATAATTAACTAATGTGAGTATTTTACACAGCCAAACGTCGGTACCTTTTTTTAAATGTCATCGGGGCCCCTCAATTTTTAATCTGAGGTGATAAACATCAGGTTAACAGGGCACTGTATAGTAGGGAAAAGGTCTAACTTAATATTGTCTTTCTGATTTCTGTTCAATCAAACCTATCTCCGAGTCAGAAAATCTATTATCATTGCAAACTTTGCTGTGACATGCCCTCTATATATACTTTCTGCTGTGGAATAAATAGGCAAGGCGGCCAAGTGGTATTTATGCATACTTCTACGAAGGAAAAAATAAATCAATTGTTATTTGTCACATCCGCCGAATACAACAGGTGTAGACCTTGCAGTGAAATGCTTACTTAAAATCTTGTTCCCATCGATGCAGAGTTAAATAAGAAGATAAAAACACAAGAAATAAACACACAAGAATGAAGCTATATACATGAGGTACCAATACCATATCAATGTGCAGGGATACGAGGTAGTTGAGGTAGGCATGTACATGCCATACCAATAATTATAAAGCAGTCCCTACTTGGGAGGAATACAGCAGTGCCCTCTTCAGACTTCCTCTAAACTCAGAACACTCTTCACTATTTCCACATTGTCATTTATAGCAGATGTAACGTCAAACTTTCTCTGTTTGTTTGAACACGTTTTTTTTGCTGGGATTGGTGTTTTTAGGGAAGTGTCTCTCAGCATTTGTCTTTCTCATCCGTCCCCTCCCTCCCTACTCGCTGATGGAGGGCTGGGTGACTGCAGGTGCACGATGGCTCTATACCCGGCACATTCATCATGATGTAACCGTGAGCAACTGGGATCTAAATTACCTTCGTCTGGCATCATTCCAGCACATGCTTTAAATGAGGTAATCGTCCTTGACTATAAAATTTGCATTTCCAAGACTTAATTGCTATCATTACATTTTTTTCGTAATTCTATTAATTTAACAGAATGGGGTATTGGGTTTTATGGTTTATAATTTGCATTAAAACAATGCATTCCTGAATATAATGGGCAAAAAAAATCCCTAATATAGGAATAAGAGGGAATAGGGACATTGCATTTCCTTTCCGGTCTCTCGTTACAAACTTATATTGTTGCGTGTACAATAGACAGGCAAGAAAGACTGACGTGGGATACCCAAACAAAAATCTGTCAACTAAGTGAAAGTGGTGTTCTGAAACCATACAGGCACACAGAAGCACTCTGGGTAAGGGGGAGGCGGGGGGGAATCAGGGCAAGGCAATAATAAAGGAACAGGAACAGGACTTATCACATTGTTTGGAATAAGTGAAGCTTGTGTCTTAATGGATGTTGGGACGAGCCGGTCCTCTTTTTAACTCCCCTCTCAGCCTTTGTGCATATATGTACATGATGTCAGCTGTGCTTAATACTGTCGTCCCCAAATAGTATGGCGGAAGAATACGGAGGATGACACGGAACAACGGAGCCATCAGCTCCCATTTGTTCCCCTGATGTCGACCTCGGACTAGACATCTGTGAGGTTTAGAAATGCGTGGCCCTGTAAGTGCAGACAACATTCTGCAACCCGCTGCACTTCCTGCACTTTGCTGACCTTAAAAGTCAGGCCTCAATTCAGAGAGCTGAAAACCATTACACACTAGCCTAGTGTTCTACAATACAGTGGCAATGCCCTACTTTGTTGTGCAGTTGCTCTCTTCTCTGCACTGTTTTCTATTGTATCTGTGTTGTGTTTTTGTTTTTTCTCCATTTCTTAGTTTTAACAGCAAAAACATTTTGAATACTTAGCGTTGTTCAACCCATTAACACATTTCTATGTAATTTAACATGTTCACTCAAGAAATAGCTTACCCATCAGCTTCACAGATATTGGCGCAGAGTAACATGACCACCGCTGACACAGACCAGGTTGCTTGGTCACATGGGGTTTGTGTGGAGTGTTCGGCACGTCGGTGCAGGTAGGGCCTGATGCGTTTGCGCGGCGCATGGCATAGTGGTAAGACGGTGAGCCGTGTTTTGACTGTGTCAGCCAGCATCAGCTCAGGCAGAAGCGTGGATGACCATCTCTCCCTTTAGTCTCCATTGCGGTCATGTCAGCAAGACACATTCTTCAGGTCCTTCAGAGCACTAGTGACAGGAGAAACCTGCCAAGGAGCAACCTGAGATTGCACTGGAATATGTACACCCCCAAGACGCTTACGGTACAGTAGCTAGGGCCTTTACCTAGAGGCTGTAGCTTGTACACTACTGTAGCTAGGGCCTTTACATAGGGGCTGTAGCTAGCACACTACTGTAGCTAGGGCCTTTACCTAGGGGCCGTAGCTAGTACACCACTGTAGCTAGGGCCTTTACATAGGGGCTGTAGCTAGCACACTACTGTAGCTAGGGCCTTTACCTAGGGGCCGTAGCTAGTACACCACTGTAGCTAGGGCCTTTACCTAGGGGCTGTAGCTAGTATACTACTGTAGCAAGGGCCTTTACCTAGGGGCTGTAGCTAGTATACTAGCTAGGGCCTTTACCTAGAGGCTTTAGCTTTTACACTACTGTAGCCAGGGCCTTTACATAGGGGCTGTAGCTAGCACACTAGCTAGGGCCTTTACCTAGGGGCTGTAGCTAGTACACTACAGTAGCTAGGGCCTTTACATAGGCGCTGTAGCTAGTACACTAGCTAGGGCCTTTACCAAGGGGCTTTAGCTTGTACACTAGCTAGGACCTTTACCTAGGGGCTGTAGCTAGTACACTACTGTAGCTAGGGCCTTTACATAGGCGCTGTAGCTAGTACACTAGCTAGGGCCTTTACCAAGGGGCTTTAGCTTGTACACTAGCTATGACCTTTACTTAGCTTAGAGAACCTTTAAAGGGAAGCTTAGATAAAACAGTACAGAGTAGCGTGCTCTTAACACACAGGGCTGAAGAGTGAGAGGAAACCAATGATAAACTGAGATATACCAGTTAGGGACTTCCTCCAATACCACAAGCATGCAAGTGATGGAACCAAACTGTGGGCCAACTCCTAGAACTAGCTCCTTCTCCCTCCAGCAGACAGACAGTAGTGATGCGCTTCATTTCCCCTTGTCCCACGACTCCAGCGCTGCCTCTCCGCACACGCTCCACCGCTGTCATCCATATGTCAAGCGCTGTGAGATGGTCATCCCGTAAACGAGGCCCCCTATGACGTAGACCAGAGCCCATCTGCCGGGAAGATTACTCGCTCGTTTTCTGATGCTGTTTTCTCTCCATCATTGCTCGTAAACGTAGTGAGGAAGTTTGGGTGGAGGACGCCATTGTGATTTGGTAATTTGGAAAAGAACACAAAGAAACAGCACACTTTTAGCTGCACCACCACCACTACCAGGGTCTGATATTAATGAGTTTGAGTGAAAGGGATAGTTGTTTTCTTATAAATGATACAGCAGCGCTGACTTAACTTTTCTGTGCTTAACTTAATACTTAACAGAGGCTTGTTCCTGTCGTAGTCCTCACACTGAAATACAGGCCATTTCTTTGATGAAGCACCACACTTTGCCTTCATCTGTTGTGTAAATTAACATTTAATAGCTGTACACATTTGAATATGTTCATTCCTGACATGGTGCGAATTGCACATTCCTAACATTGCGGGCAAGAGATGGTTTTGGCTGCAAGCACTTTTGGCCACTCGGAGCGCCATTAATTGTTTACCAAAAACTAAAGGCACCATCCATTTCTCAATATCGTACTCTCTGTAAACAAGCAAGCCTGCAATTTGTTTATCACAACAACTCCGCGCTGAATGGCAGTGAGCGACATTTTGCACGCCCCCGGGATACTACATCTCTAAGAGGCTGACGACCAAATGAGGGATGATGAAAGACGATGGAGATCATGTATTTGTCACACTCCCCACATTAAACAGACATATTTGGAAGCACAGCTGACCGGCATGTTCCGCCAAAACGTGTCATAAAAGGGAAGGCTGACTGCAGAGCTCCAGCCAAGTCAATGAAATGGGCGGCACGGAAAGAGAGAGTGTTTTGACCATAACTGGCATCCAAATGCTTTGGCTTCGTTTCCTGTTCCTGGTTTAAGTCCGACACCATCTGTTGCACAGCCTCTGTTTGTTTGGAGCTGCTTGAGCTGAGTTAGAGAGGAAGTCACTCGGCAGTGGAAGACTGGGCGACCATGGACGAGGGTTTTAAAGAAACCGATGTGAAGCGCGCAAAGGAGGGCGACACGATGAACAGGGACATCAACAGGACTTTTGATTCTGTCATTTCGCCCTGAAGATTTGTCAACAGCGGAGTGGAGATGAGAGAAGAGAGGAGAAGGGTGGAAAACCTTTCTGGGTGGAGGCTGGAGTTTGTGTTTGTGCTAGTGTTGATAACCTGCCATCCCTCAGGTGTGACAGCGCTGACACCACTGTCAGACCGACCGCTTAGCACCTGGAGGTCAGGCAAGGGATAGGGCCAACCGTCCCCTCTGTTCCCCTCTCTCTGCCCCAGATCAGGTGCCCACGGTGGGGTGATTCTGCTCAGTGTTGGGTGTAGGATGGAGAGTAATAGATCTATAGAGTAGGTGTTGGGGCATCTCACAGGGCCCCTCTCTGATTGAGCCTGATGCATGCTGATTGGCGGCGAGGCTGTGCTTGTCAGCAGCGAGGCGGTGTCAGGTGAAATTAGCCGCTGCGGATGGAGGGCCCAGGGAGGAATTCATTAGGCCAGCCCGGCACAAAGGCAGAATGACAGGGCATTCACACTTCACAGACACCACCCCCTCCAACCCCTTTACCCCTCTGTCCCTGTCTGAACCCGCAGTTCAAATTAACCACGCATCCCACAAACCCATGCACCCTCTCCCCCACATCCCCAATCTCCCTCTGCAGATGTGTGACGCTCCGGGGACACATGTTCACATACACCACGCCGGGGCCACCATCTCCGTTAGACAATTAAAGTCATATTTACCCCAGAGCAGCAGCAGCAATGGTGGTAGTAGCGGTTGTGGTGGTGGTTGTGGTGGTGGTGGTAGTGGCGGTTGTGGTGGTGGTGGTGGTAGTGGGGGTGGTATTAGGGGTGGTGAGGGTTGTAGCGGTGGTGGTGGTAGCGGTGGTAGTGGTGATAGTAGAAGTTGTGGTAGTAGCGGTTGTGGTGGTGGTAGTGGGGGTGGTAGTGATGGTGGTGGTACAGTGTAGCGGTAGTGGTGGTAGTGATGGTGGTGGTACAGTAGTAGCGGTTATGGTGGTAGTACAGTAGTAGCGGTAGTGATGGTAGTGATGGTGGTGGTACAGTAGTAGTGGTGATGGTGGTGGGACAGTAGTAGTGGTGGTGGTAGTGATGGTGGTGGTACAGTAGTAGCGGTGGTGGTGGTAGTGTTGGTGGTGGTAGTAGTGTTGGTGGTGGTAATAGTGGTGGTGGTGGTAGTAGCGGTGGTGGTGATAGTAGCAGTGGTGGTGGTAGTAGCGTGATGGTGTTGGTGGTGGTAGTAGCAATGGTGGTGTTAGTGTTGGTGGTGGTAGTAGTGGTGGTGGTGGTGGTAGTAATGGTGGTGGTGGTGGTGGTGGTAGTAGCGGTGGTGGTGGTAGTAAGGGTGGTGGTGGTGGTAGTAGCAGTGGTGATGGTGGTGGTATTAGTGGTAGTGGTTACAGTAGCGGTGGTGGTGGTGGTGGTAGTAGGGATGGTGTAGTAGCGGTGGTGGTAGTGGTGGTGGTGGTGGTGGTAGCGGTGGTGGTGGTAGTAGGGATGGTGTAGTAGCGGTGGTGGCGGTAGTAACGGTGGTGGTGGTGGTAGTGGTAGCGGTGGTGGTGGTAGTAGGGGTGGTGGTGGTGTTGGTGTTGGTAGCGGTGGTGGTGGTGGTGTTGTTGGTAGCGGTGGTGGTGGTAGTAGTAGGGGTGGTGGGGGTGTTGGTAGCGGTGGTGGTGGTGGTGGTAGTAGAGATGGTGGTGGTAGTAGGGGTGATGGTGGCAGTAGCGGTGGTGGTGATAGTAGTAGCGGTGGTGGTGGTTGTAGCTGTGGTGGTAGTAAGAGTGGTGGTGGTAAGGGTGGTGGTGGTAGTAGCGGTGGTGGTGGTAGTAGCTGTGGTGGTAGTAAGGGTGGTGGTGGTAGTGGTGGTGGTGGTAGTAGGGGTGGTGGGGGTAGTAAGGGTGATGGTGGTAGTAAGGGTGGTTGTGGTAGTAGGGGTGGTGGTGGTAGTAGCGGTGGTGGTGGTAGTAGCTGTGGTGGTAGTAGGGGGGGTGATGGTAGTAGGGATGGTGATAGTAGCAGTGGTGGTGGTAGTAATGGTGGTAGTGGTGGTGGTGGTAGTAACGGTGGTAGTGGTGGTAGTAGTGGTGGTGGTGGTAGTAGCGGTGGTGGTGGTAGTAGCGGTGGTGGTGGTGGTAGGGGTGGTGGTAGTAGCGGTGGTGGTGATGGTGGTAGTTTTGTAGTGGTGGTAGGGGTGGTGGTGGTGGTGGTAGTAGTAGCGGTGATGGTGGTGGTGGTGGTGGTAGTAGGGGTGGTGGTGGTGGTGGTAGTTTTGTAGTGATGGTGGTGGTGGTAGGGGTGGTGGTGTTAGGGGTAGTAGGGGTGGTGGTGGTAGTAGCAGTGGTGGTGGTGGTGGTGGTGGTAGTTTTGTAGTGATGGTGTTGGTGGTAGGGGTGGTGGTGGTGGTGGTGGTGGTGGTAGTAGTAGCGGGGGTGGTGGTAGTAGGGGTGATGGTGGTGGTGGTAGTTTTTTAGTGATGGTGGTGGTGGTTGCGGTGGTGTTATTTGGCCCTGACAGTGGATGCAGATCGAGCAGATCCTGAGTGACATAATTGGCTAATACAAATGCCCTGGAATGACTGGCGGGATCAACCGACAGGTCTTGAAGCAGTGAGGCCCTGGTTGGTTTCTCTCTAGCATTGTTTCGCAGGCGTTCCCCAGTGGGGCTATGTTAAACAGCAGGAGTGTGAAATGCACCGCCGCTGCTCCAAGGGGTGTGTTTGTGCGTGCGTACCTGTGTGTGCGTATGTGCCCACTCTTGTCTGTGTGTGCATGCATGTGTGTGTGTGTGTTCATACGTGCGTATGTGTGTGGTTTCTCGCCCCTCTAATTCCAGTCCCACAGGTAGTGTAGGTAGCCGGCGGAGGAAGGCAGGTTTCACTGCTCAGCACATAATATGCTCGGGGACTGTGTATTAACACTATTTGCATTAGGAGAGCCTGTTGTCCCCAGCTGGGTGCAGTGCTCCGCTCACACTACCTGTGAGTTTGGCTTAATCCCAGATTTGCTCTGGCAGGTGAAAAACTGTTTTCAATGGCAGCCACAGTAACCTTACCCCCCCCCCCCCCCCCCCCCCATCCCGTCAGTGTGAGTGTGTGTGTGAATTCCCTCATGCTCACCTCTCACTTACTCAGCAACACAAGCCAAAAGGATTGTTTTCTTTCTTTCTCTTCCCATTTCATTGACAAATTGTTTGATGAAATACCTTGACTCATTGGTATGTCACTCCACTTTTTCAGTCAGCCCTGACTTTTGAAATCCCAAACTATTATGAGTCAAAGATCATTTAACAGAAGTACAATAAGCGTTACGCTATACTTTAATCATCATCATTACTAATAGGGGATTATGACAGCAGGGTGTGTGTGTGTGTGTGTGTGTGTGTGTGTGTGTGTGTGTGTGTGTGTGTGTGTGTGTGTAGCATGGTCGAGTGAAGGCTTTGACTCGCTTGAGTCCATTCACTCCCCTGAGATCTTCTCTAATCCACTGTGTCCCGTTTTAGGACCATAAGGCTACATACATGTAGCAAAATACACTGTAGCGCCTGATTAGCGACATTACTTACGAGCAAAGGAACACTATTTCACGCACATCTCCGCCCGGCTAAATGAGGCCTTTCAAATCAGACTCAGCTTTTAATAGCTGTTACTAATATTACAGGTCATAAATGATGGCTCTTCCGACTCTGCTTTGGCTGATCACACACGGATTATCTCTGTTATTTACGGTTGTATATCACTTTGGCATAAACACGTACTTATGGAAATGCGATCACTATTCTCTACGGTAATGCACTTTATAATGATTTATACTGCAATGATTCATCAACAAACACACTGCACGCATCCAGCAATGTGTTTTTGACTCACATTTTTTTCTTCCTGCAGAGTAGTGTTTTTATTCTTGATGGGGGAATTTTACTTGTAAATTGGTGTTGTTCTGTGTACTCACATACATCATTGGAAGCCAACCTAACCCACTGTTTGAAATGCAACTGCAGCTTGTCACATGATGGCTCCACATGTACAAATCAATTCAATTCTGCAGTAAACAATCTGACGCATGTCTAATTACTCGCAATCCCGACCTTGCCAGGGAAACCGAACGAACCCACACTCACACACACATGCACGCACACACATAGTCTCAGGTATTCAACATATAGGCCAATTTAAAAAAGGGATTACAATGTTGACTGTGTGTGTGTGTGTGTGTGTGTGTGTGTGTGTGTGTGTGTGTGTGTGTGTGTGTGTGTGTGTGTGTGTGTGTGTGTGTGTGTGTGTGTGTGTGCATGCGCGCGTGCGTGCGTGCGTGTGTGTGTGTGTGTGTGTGTGTGTGTGTGTGTGTGTGTGTGTGTGTGTGTGTGTGTGTGTGTGTGTGTGTGTGTGTGGGCACCGCTACCGCACGCGCAGCCCTCACATTGCCCTCAGCAACTCAGTAAGAACTCCCGATAAGGAGAATTAGTCAAAACTTGGGAGCTGCCAGTCAGCGGCAATTAAACTTTAATCTTGGGCTGAAACAGGCACAAATAAATTAAACCCTTGTGAGAGGCAATGTGCGCTCCCCTGATAATGTGGGATTGAAGTTGTCTCTGAGGCTGTGGAGCAGCCTCTACCATGGCGCTGGTGCAGACTGAGGGAACAGAGACTGGGGACAGTGGGGAACTGAAACTCACAAAAGTTAGGTGTCTGGCTCACACGCACACACACACAGCTTTAGCTAATACCCAATGCACTGGGTATATTTTAATAATGGCAGCCAGGAGCATGCAATTGACCTGTGCAGGTCCAGCACTTGGAGCTTGGCCCGCTCACAGCTCGCTTTCGGGCTTTAAGATGATGTGCATAAGGAGAGTGCTCTGATTGCAAATGTATTTCCACAATCGTGGGGTTGTATCATATTGGACCTTACAGTGTGGGGGAATTTGATAACCAAACCGAGCATGACGCTCCCAGTACAAATGGAAATTATATTTGGAATTATGCTCTAGCCAACTACAATAGACCGAATCTAGCCATCAGCCAGAGGAGACACTTTAAATGCTGTGATATTCCAACGTGTGGTTGTCCGCGACGCGCGCTGAGGAGAAGGGATATTTCATTAATATTTTTAATGAATTAATACTCTTATCTCCTTCCCCCTGCCCAACCTGTAGACTGGTGTTTAATTTCAAAGTAATTTTCTTCATATATGAGCATGGCGTTTATGTATTAATGTCATGGCCCAAGTCTGTGAATGACATGATTTATTCCAGAATGGTGGCGGCCACTTGCATTCAATCTCACCACAAAAAGCCCCAGAGAAACAGAGAAGAGAAGCAATGATATTAACAATATTAACAGTAATAATGGAAATAATTGCGAGGAAAACAATGGCGACAATAGTAATCACACATAGGGAAATACCTCAGTGTTTGACCGAATCGTACACAATTATCATGCATGTGTATATAATATAATTAATTCTATGTCTGTGCCTCCTAGCCTGCGGCAATCGGTATAGAATCAGTTTTGCATGTATAATAGATCAGAGAGTAGGCTATTCATGAATAATCCAGAGGCTGGAGTGTGTACCAGTGACTGTGGATGTTTGTCTTTGGACAGAATCAAAGTGAACATGTAATATTGTGATAATCCATATTTGATGAATTCAAGGCTGACTTGCCTTAGCTAAGTTCTGCTAATTTCCAGACATGGGCTTGCCTCGGTAATTGAGTTTCCAATAACATTGTGATTATTCCCCTCTACATGATAATTGAATCCAAGGTATTTTTTTCTTAACATTGCAATATTGTAGACGTGTGATTATTATGCATTTGCATGTAGATTTCAGTGCCTCTCTGGAACTCATCACTTTCCTCTTAACTTAATTTACTATATTATTATAGCATACATTTGGCTCATAACAAATGACGGAAAGCTCTCTAGTTATGAGAACAGAGTAAATTATTTTGGAAGTTATTTTTTATACCAATTTCCTCAGTCTCTTTCTTCCAGTACTGCAGAGCCCTCAAAAATGCTTCAAATTCTATCCAACCTTAACTTGTTTATCATTTGCATTATACATTCAAAAGTTAATATTTTTACTGTTGAACTCATCAAATTCAGATTTGATGCCGACCCATTCACAGTTTCAGTTTGATCCCGCCTAAGAACTGCTATCAAACTTAGATATCCTGGCCCCATTTCTCACCAGTTGCATAATGCAGGGAGTGGTGTGATTATGAATGTAATTTTCATTAGACTGATAGGCCCCCTACATCCTGCCAGTACAGAGAGATACAGATAGGGGGTACAACGCAGTGCTGGCTCCTGAATATGGGAGTACAGCTGATCTTTTCATGCACAGAATGCACAAAACTCTCTTCTCTCTCGCCCATGCTTTAGGTATGAACCGGGACTTGGCTTCTCTCTTCCTCTACTGAGAAAAATATTTCTTCACAATAGCACAAGAACAGAGCCAGACGTTACGACGCAATGGATCCCTGACGAGCCCCAGAAGTGGGGAATTATTTACCACCGCCTGCGTACATCTGACGACTGCTGCCTTCACATCACGCTGGAAACCAAGCAGCCATAGCCTTTTGTCTGTTCATCAGCTCAACCCTGCTAGAATAGTGATCAGTGGGTGGTTTAGTGGCTGGGTAGCGTTAGCTCTGACACTCTGAGCTGTCCTCGCTGTCACATTGAAGATGACTGGTCGACTAGTCGACACTTTGAGCCACTGGGCAAGGGGGCTATGAATGGAGCGGGGGAGAGCGAGCGATCCCTTGTCGTCATTGTCGTAGCCACAGGGCGCAGTGTGGAGGGCACCAGCCAAAACATTATACTGGGAGTTTAGGCTTGTTGTTTTGCATAAATGTTGAATCACTCTAGCGTGTTTTTATTATGGCCCACCATCACTGCTGCTAATATTGATTTAATTCTCTATTTATGTTGAAATAGCCTCACAGGACATTATTTGACAAACATTATGAATATGAATACAACACAGCTAAATGAAACGACATTGATTGATTGATGGATTGATTGCCTTGTTCGCATAGCATCTTGGGACAGTGATTGTGAAGCATATTTCTCAATGTGAGAAAAGAGAGAAAGCGAGAAACGGGTAGAAAAAAAAAGGTTGCAACAACTTTAACAAAACATCACATGCGAACAGGGCCCTCGGCTTCATTTGCATACGCTGACATTTGGCGAAAAAATATTTCAACGTTAGACTGAGGTGTAATGAAACGCTGCCACCAGCCAGTCAAGGAATAATGTTACCATAAAGGTAACATGTCCAGATTCCCTCCCGGAGAGGGATGTTGGAGGGGAGAAAATACCCATTCTTATCCCCTTCCTCCTTCATGTTACGACAGTACAAAAGGATATTTTTCTTTCCTTTCGCTCCATCCGTCTTGCCCAATACTGATTTAGTATATTTCCCCGCTCCCTTTTATAGGCTAATTGCGTGCAGTGCTGGTGAATTTGTTAGTGGTGACACCTCGGCAACCCATTGGGAATGCATCTCATTACGGGGCCAATGTCCAGGAACATCAGATATTATTAGCTGTCATTAATCTGCCTTATATAGAGGAAGAGAAAGGGGGGGGGAGAAGGGTAACAGAGGACACAAAGAGACTAGTATGATGGCTGGTATAGACTAGTGTGTTGAGGTCAGAGGTCACTGGAAATGTCAAAGGTCAAAGGTGGAGCCCAGGTGGGCTACAAGACACGATAATATCAAAGATGATGTCATTTTGGTTTTTGGTTCAGATTTGATACAAGTTAAACGGTATCTTGTTAAACACATTTTCATTGTGTTGTGAAGGGCTATGTGTTATGGAGGCTCATATTTTAGTAATAAAAATGTTGAATAAAACATTATGAAAGGCATAGATACTGTATTTACATTATTTAAATGCTTGCTTGATGTAGTTCAACCTTTTAGCATAGATATTTGGAATAACATGAGATGTTTTCCTGTTTATTTTCTCTCTTCAGTGACAACAACAATACATTTACTTTTGACGAAGGGTCCTAAGCTGGTTGAATTACATTTTTGTAAATAAGTCAATTCTAAGATTTGTTTTTGTCATATCGCTATAGTACCTTTTTGTTCCCAAATCCGATTTAAATAAAATCAATATGACAGCCCTAAACTAGATTCCCAGTCAGAATTCATTTTATTTTGCTGTGGACTCTGATTCTGGTCCAAAACTGTGTTTTTCTTCTACACGTACATTTAATTTGATACAGCATCTTTGGATGTTTTTCCCCGCGCAACCACGCCTGAAGATGCTATATGCATACTAGATAGGATTACACCTTCTAAGCAGATTTTGTTGGAGAAGGGGTTAAAACACATCCCCTTGCCTTAGCGAAAAACAAACATGGCCATCATTTGAAGGAGGCACAGGAAGAACCAACCTAGTTCTCATTAGGGCTGTTCGGTGCCCTGCTTTTGTGGAAGCAACACGCGGCATCCCGCCGTTTCACCCTGCTCTTTGAGCCAGGCAGTGTATATGGCCCTAATGACTAAAAGTTCCTCTATAAAAAGTATACAGCGCAGCTCCCTGCAAATTGAGTTTCCTCTTTGTGCCAATTGAGTGTGGTTTATGTAAGCTGCGGGGAGTTCCTTTGAACCTCTCATTCCAAAAGCCTCCGAAATCCGGGGTCACCCCCGGCCCCCTCTCTGCCGGTAAAGATGGAGGAAGAGGAGGCCGCATGTCGCAGACGCCCAAATTCATGCCACATTGTGCAAAACAGCTCCGTCGTACCGAGGGGGGAGAGAGAGAAAAAAACTAGACATATCTCAAAATGAGTTTAAAGGCTATGAGGCAGGTGTTTCTCCTTCCTTTATTGGTAATAAATGAGTTTGTAAATTGGATTTTATTAGATCAAACTTTCAAACTCTGTTTACATTAGGCCAAGTTAAAGCCATTAGGCGGGCAGGACTTTCGCTATTTAAAGTGGCATCTTTATATAGGGCTCAGATCAGGTTTCCTTTATTTCTTAACTGGAGGATTTGATAAGCCCTTAAACATTACTAGCTTACCCAAATTAAAGTTAGGTACATGATACCTGTGTGTCTCTAGGTACACGTGGATATATTTAATAAACCATGTTTTTCTATCGCCGAATGAGTTACCAATTATTTGTCTGGAACAATAAAAGTAAACATGATTTAACTAGGGAAACGAACCCTCAGAAGATGCAACAGACATGACGCCAGTTAACATCAAGAAATAACCTGGTAGAAAAACCATTGCGTTAAGTAGAACAAATAATAACGATATAACAACAAAATGGTTCCAATAACTTTTTGCCTGCAGAATGTCTGCAGTGGAGGTGAATTCTTTTGTCCTCCATCCCTTCCTTAGCCTATGTTCGTGCCAGCAGAGAGAGTGTGTTGGCGGGCTCCCATTCCCATGCAATAGGGCCGGGATGCCCAACTCCTCCAGCCTAAGTGAATAGGATTGTTTTCGATGTCAGAGGCATGAAAGCAGGGCTCATTCTGCAGTAATCAAAGCCCCCAAAAAGGTCTCTCTATAAATCCCAACACTTCTCCCCCACCCCAACTCCAACCCCTCTCTACACTGCCATAAATCTAATGCGCTTTCATGATCTGTGCAAGCCGAGTACATAAAACGTGTTCGCGGATTTGCATACAAACATACTTATTCTAAATCCCCCTCAGAAGTTGTAAATGATTGTCTTTTCCTGAAATACATCTCAACAAATTGTATTTGGGCATGTTTATGAATCCTATTACGGCATGGGTTTTATCATATTTTGTGGACAGCGATGGCTTCCCAATCGTAGCTGTTAAGAAGCACAGGGCCCAGGGCGATAGATTTTGTCATTTGTTTCAAGATGGGCTTCGGATTTCTCCACGGCGCTCGACGACAGGTCCACACTGGCAAGATGGATCCTCATAAGTCTCCCCGAGAAGTAATTCTATAACCACTGTCTTGGGCAAAGAGGGCTGCACTGAGGCTCATTTTAGAGTTGTTTCATTCTGCGCATTTGCATGCATTAATTGAAACGGTGCTTGTTAAGTTTCCACAAAATACCTATATCGGAAGTAACAACAGAAGGAATTACGCTTTGTTTTTTAGTCTTTGAAAATTCTGTATTTGTATAACCCAGCCTATTGAGTGACAGTAGAATGTTGCATAATAATTCCTCAAATACTATTTATCTTCCAAGGCTATCATTTGTCAGGAGCTCCTTTACAGTGAGGTGAAAGTACTCATGGGTAAAAGGAAGTAAAAAGTGGTCCTCCTGACTGAGTTACCGACCCCTCACCTGGCGCCGGGCCAGCTGTGGCCCCACGTGCCCCCATCCTCCATTAATTGGAGGGACAAGCTGGTGAGTGCGGGGGGTCATAAACATTTCAAGAGTTATAAAACTTTCATTAAGTTCTCACGATATCGCGCCAGAGGATGACCTTCCCTGATCTCTGCTCTTTTTTTGTTGTGTTCTGGTAGAGGGGCTGAAGAGGGGAGCGGGCTTAGACCCACAGCCCAGGATTCAGGGAACAAGCGTCTGCTTTGTGGCAAGGAGGCTTTTTCAGAACGGTCTAGGCCTCTTGACTCCTCCTAAAGCCAGAGATCAGAGCTTAGAGAGTGGCAAAACAAAGGAACCACTTGAATGAGATTGTAAAACAGAGCAACGACGAGGGAGGAGGGAAAAGGGGGGCGGGGGGGAGTGGGGTGGGATAGGGATGCACTGAAAACAGCCAGGCTAGACTCTAGTCCATTTCAAAAGGTCTTTTCAGGATTCGTTCTAAGCCTCCTCGATATGAGCAAAAAGAAAATAAATCAAAGGGCTGCCATTGCTCCAATAGATGGAGGACATGAGGAAAGATGTGAAGTGGGTTGGATCTGCTATTGTCCACACACAAAGGCCATAGAGGCACATTCCCCAAATGTGTTCCACATAGTTCACATTCCTTGAAGGTTCCGCTATTTATTGTCAAATTAAAAAGTTTGAAGTCTCCGTTATTTAAAATGATTGGCATTACCATTGTAATTATTACAAATTACTTGGTTTTGATAGGTTGCTTTTTAAATAACCACTCTAATTATTGTGCTTGATTGAAAGCAAATAAATGAATGGAAAAATACATCAATGAAACATTTAAAATACCCCAAAAATTATACTCTTTGAATGGTCTGTGATGATTTAATCTCAAGATTAAATGGACAGCGAGAGGAGGAAAATAGGCCTGCTCTCCTCTACTTGACCGATAATAGTGATCTTGACTAAATAAACGACCCAATTATCATATTCGTTAGGCATGACTGCTTGGTATTTACTATAGCCCTCTATAAATAAAATTGGCGAACAGCACAAAGAGGAACAACATTCTCATTCATGTCCTAGCCTTTGGAGTCCTTTTGGATTGCCCGTGTTTATAATGTTACAGCAGTCACATATCCCCTTTCCCGAAGATCTCGGTGGGATTGCCCGTGTTTATAATGTTACAGTAGTCACATATCCCCTTTCCCGAAGATCTCGGTGGGATTGCCCGTGTTTATAATGTTACAGTAGTCACATATCCCCTTTCCCGAAGATCTCGGTGGGATTGCCCGTGTTTATAATGTTACAGTAGTCACATATCCCCTTTCCCGAAGATCTCGGTGGGATTGCCCGTGTTGGACCCCTCCCAAATCACCATTAAAAGAGGGAGGAATAAAAACAACTCAAAGTTTTGGCTGATAACCATCAGGGTCCTAACCCCATTATCAAGCCCCTCTGCCTTAGCCAGTGTGCCAGGAGTCACACCCTGGTCACCAGTAGCCCTGAGCTGTTGACCTGATGGAACCACCGGCATTCTAATTCAGATGAATTACTCCCCTTAACGCTAGGAAGTGTCCAGCTTGACCTCTCCCTGCCCCGGCTGCCCCAAGACCACTCCTATTAAACGTGGAGGAGCCCTGTGCCTAACCCTGTATCCTAACAGCCCTTTCAGCCAGAGACATCCTTTAGAATAATGGACGAAGAATAGAGCCGGGCTTAATGGTGTTGTTTTAATGACACCACCTTTTGTGTTTTTCATTGAGACGGAGGCAGAGAGAGAACCGCGAACCACAGCACCACAGTATAGTGAAACCATGGCAAATGTACCCCATTTTAATGTTATAGGACACAGTTAAGTTCCTTCCGTGGCCCGGGCGTCTATAATGGGTGTCTGCTGTCAGTGCCATACACAGCTGTTTCTTTTATGTTCTATAATTTGCTTCAAGGAGAAAATAAAGTGTGTGTCTTTAGGACCAAGGACTTGAGACCAAATGAGACCCAAATACCAAAAGGACCTTCATAGGTGCACTGTAGTTAACCATTGTAATTAACAAGAACACAAGTAATCAGCGAGGCAAGTATGTCATTAAATGGCATCCCTGATGATTAATTTGCCACTCGTAATGGTGAAATGAACCTCTCTCCGTGTCCTTAATGACCCTGGTTAATCTTTTAAAGAAACAGAGGTGAAGAGTGCAAGGGTATCAGCCTCTGACATCTATAGCACCCGTCACACTTACATAGTCTCAAACAAAACATGTCCCGGGTAGAAGCATCCGTAGTAGTGAATTGGTATTTGGAGGGCCACCAAGAGCAGTTGAATGCACATTTTTGTTAATACACTTTTCAGTGTTTGAGTACCCTTTCGATGTTAAGAGAGAGTGGTTAAGTACACTTCAGTCTGCAGAGGATCTGTCCACGTCACACTGGAATAAATCCCTTTTAAGAGTCACGGTTACAAAAGAAGTAGCACATGGCTACTTAGAATCTGACACCGTGTACTTTAAAGTGAGGGTAGAATAGGACATTAGTTGGGGAGAAAGGAGCCCTATTATATGGCCTGTTGCATAATTTAATTCCCCTGTTAATTTATTATTCAGTGGAATACATATTTGTCTTGGTAATTTTATATCTGAAACCGCGATAATGCGGAATTAACCATTTGAATTAATCATGTGAATTAAGTCTGATATAGCCCTGGCGTCCAGCTGCATTGGTCTGGTTAACACCAGAAGTGTTGAGCATATGCTTGTTGAAGGAGGGCGGAGGGAGGTTGGGTGGGCAAGTCTCTGTGGAGTTGCCCCAACAATGAAACACAATATCCCCTCCTTCAGACGCGTGCAATGACTTAAACACTCCATTGTATGAAATATGAATGAGGTGCCATTGTCCAGCCCCGGTGTGCGTGGGGAGACAGTGTTGTCGATTAGCCACATGATTAAGCAGATGACACGGTGAGGTCTGCTGAAGGTAAATAAATGCGGCCTTCTGTCCTCCCCAGCGGCCCCACAACTAGCTTAGCCCTGTTAGAGCCAATTGAGTGAAAAAGTGATAATGTATACCCGTGAAAACAGCTGAGTGAAGGGGGGGGGGGAGTGGGATAGGCATTGGGTGGGAGGCGAGAGGGGGAGTTTGATTAAAAAGGATGAATAATGTAGTCATGGTCCATGTCAGGTGTTTATTGTCACATTGTTGGATTTGCATGTGAAAAAGAGGCGCTAGCCTGTCCCTCGCTAGGCTCTCTCTCTCTCTGGGATGTGATTGGCTGTCGGGGCGGCTGTGCAGCACTGTTGCAAGCCCCCTGTGAGGAGTGCATGAACTCAGCCTATGGTTCCTCAGAATGGGCCCAACGTGTCAAATGGTTATTATTGGCAGACACACCAAAGAAAACAAATAGAGGCAGAATGGATCCTAATGAAAGGAATAGGTCCATTTTAATAAATATAATCATTCATCATTGTTATCAATTTCTACAGCGCAAAGGACTCAAAGACAATCATTTAACCCTCCCATCTCAATAGATACATACTGAAATACAGTACATCAGTGAATGTCAAGAACTATTATCCTACAAAATAATTGTTATGCTCAAACCAGATGAAACAATATTGATGTAAACATCATCATATCGGTTATTTCCAACAACAATATGTACACCTTGCTTTAGAACACTGTAGTTCAGCTTTCACTATTCAACCCCATTTACTTGCTGTGTACAGTCTCAGTCATACATAACTCACCAACAGTAATCTGTTTTCCATGTTAATACTTGCATAGCTCTTAGAATGCACGTCCAATATTTATTCATGCTAAGTGGTATTCTAGTGTGGCTCCCTAACACTAGACTCCCTAAGTGGAGGTGCACTTTCATTGAGGGGTATTTAGTAGTGACTGTAACTATTCTAATTCTTGCTTTAACAACGACAAGCTGTTAACCTTAGTGCTCTCATCTTGTCTCTGTCTCGCCCTCCTCTATTCCGTGGCGGGACATTCAGGTAACTAATCTGCCTTTAAATATGTCTCAGAGGGAATGCCGGCGCTAATTAGTATCGGAATTTACTGCCTTCCATTTTATTGACTTGTCCTACTTCTCCGATAATTAACTAATGAGTAAAGTAATGAGCTATGTCGTTCAGTCATGCTGTTCAATTAAAGTACAGAATCAGTTGTTGAAAATAGTTTTGGAAACCATTGCAAGCCCGAATCCAAGTGCATGCAGTCGGTTGATAGCATTGAGGTATTGGCGCATGCTAATGTCCAATGAAAGAGAACTCCTGACAACTTTTGGTACTCACAGATAAGAAGGCAGAGGCCTAGGAGGCTGTTTGCTACCAAATCATTGTAATTGGATATGACGTTATGCTATTGTTGCTACTGAATTTACCCCCCTATATGCTTATCATATGGAAGTTTAGATATAGCAAATGCAACTGAGGTATCCTACATTAGCATAACTGTCATAAAGGGCAATGAATAAATTAATATACTCTGGGGTGCTAAACTACATTTTCTAGGTAGTCTTTGACCTCACACATGCCACATCACAGAGCCCAATGGGTCTAAGATAATGTATCTTAGTAAACAATGTGTCATTGAAGGAATTGGGCGCTTTAACGAAAACACAGGCTTCATTATAGAAAATTAATTAGAGAATCACACTCCCAAGTGTTTTGGCAGATAATGAACTCACTATCTCATCAGACCAATTTACTCTGGCAGGGATGATAATTATGTTTACATCAAAATCAATGCACTTGTTGATGGAATGTATTTTTGTTTATCATGTTGTTGTTTTTTAAAGGAAATCTGATAACTTTATTTAAAACCCTTTTGTACACGAACATAATTGTCCATTTTGATTTCCGAGGCTTGTGTTCGGGACAAGTATAAGTTCCTGTGCTGTGGCCCTATAAATTTAAATTATTATTTAGGTATCTTCAGTATTTCTGCATTTATTTGTCAGTCAATTCTATTCCACTACAACATACTGAATGACATTAAGCATGCTACCGTAATGTGAAAACTGAACCGGTCTAAAAAGGAAGCAGGCGTCAGCCTAGTGACATTATTTGTTGCCTTCTAATGCGAGTGTGGGTTATGACAGCACTAGTCGATGTAACAAGATAAATTTAAAAAAAGGTTGCTGGATCTTGTCCCAGTTACTTGGTAGCTCAGCAAACTGACACATTTTTTGTCTAGCTCCTGTTGTTTTGCAGTTCTCTTCAATTAAGAAAGAATGTCCACAAGAAGGTACTTGCATATGTGGCTTACATAAGAGTGAGTGTGTGTGCATGTGTGTGAGAGAGAGAGACAGAGAGAGAGAGAGAGAGAGAGAGAGAGAGAGAGAGAGAGAGAGAGAGAGAGAGAGAGAGAGACTGGACAAAAGATAAATAGAGAAAGAGGACGAGAGAGAGAGAGAGAGAGATGGGGGAAATGGAGAGAGGGAATGAGAGTGAAGGGGGGCAAAAGAGAGAGAGGGGGAAAAGAGGGAGAAATAAAGAAACGCTTTCTATCTCTTTCTCCCTCTCTCCCAGATATTCTTCAGCTGCTGAACTCCACTGACCATAAAACCTCGCTCGGATAATTGAAGCATTAAACACGCCTTTATTTTTTACTTAATTAATAATTAATTTAATGAGAAGGCGAGGTAGTAAAAATCACTAATTAAAACGCTCTGCATCACAGGAAATGGCATCGGGATTTATTAAAATAAAAAAAGGAGCAGAGACAAAATGCAATGAATCCCACAACAGCGTTTTGGCTGTATCAATATTCTATTAATACTCACAGCATGCCAGAGGTCTTGGCTGGTACGCCAGTCAGCCCTGAGTGGATGTGACAGGCTTGCAGAAAGACGCAAAAGCCAAGGACATAAAATTCATCCTGACAGCAACCTTGGAGATCATCCCGGGCCAAAGTCGGCTGCGGTGCTAAATCAAAGAAATAAACTCAAAAGAACAGAATGGAGTCGACTCTTGTCATTATTATGACAAGCTGCTGTATTTGCAGTGCTGTATGTGGCTGGGCCAGTACAGTGTGGCTGCCTGGCTGGGCCCTCAGAAAGATCAACTGTATTTGCAGTGCTGTATGTGGCTGGGCCAGTACAGTGTGGCTGCCTGGCTGGGCCCTCAGAAAGATCAACTGTATTTGCAGTGCTGTATGTGGCTGGGCCAGTACAGTGTGGCTGCCTGGCTGGGCCCTCAGAAAGATCAACTGTATTTGCAGTGCTGTATGTGGCTGGGCCAGTACAGTGTGGCTGCCTGGCTGGGCCCTCAGAAAGATCAACTGTATTTGCAGTGCTGTATGTGGCTGGGCCAGTACAGTGTGGCTGCCTGGCTGGGCCCTCAGAAAGATCAACTGTATTTGCAGTGCTGTATGTGGCTGGGCCAGTACAGTGTGGCTGCCTGGCTGGGCCCTCAGAAAGATCAACTGTATTTGCAGTGCTGTATGTGGCTGGGCCAGTACAGTGTGGCTGCCTGGCTGGGCCCTCAGAAAGATCAACTGTATTTGCAGTGCTGTATGTGGCTGGGCCAGTACAGTGTGGCTGCCTGGCTGGGCCCTCAGAAAGATCAACTGTATTTGCAGTGCTGTATGTGGCTGGGCCAGTACAGTGTGGCTGCCTGGCTGGGCCCTCAGAAAGATCAACTGGGGCACTAGTGTAGACTTACTGTATACAGTCAATGGGACCTGAACAATGCATCTGTTAACAATGCAACACTTAACACTTTTTTAACACCCCTAACACTCTATTTTTAATACTAACAGTGATGCTGTGATAGATGCGTGATGACAGCGTTACATATAATTCCACATGTATGACAGTGTGTTGTGTGGATTGAGATTTGAACAGTGACCTGATGCCAAGACATTTGTGTTACTGATTACAACCGCGACCCAAGAATTAAAACAAGGGCTTATGGCACTATCCATTTAGCCTGAAGCTAGATTTCTGCAGGCTTTCAATTTCTCAAAGGAAAGGTTGGCAACACCTTATCACTGTTGTTTCAATTGGAATAGTATATATTACTGACAGAGAAAAGGGCTGAGATATTGTGAAACATTTGGCTGTTCAACATGTAACCAATCAGCAATCAGAAATGTTGCAGCTCAATTTTAAACACATTCAGTGTCATTTTTATGATATTTGTCATGACAAGACGTCCAGTTTCATTTAATTTGATATGACGGTGGGACTGATCCCTCTGTGTCCTGTCAACTCCCTCTTACGCCTCTCTCAGGGATTTCTGACATAGCCTGGTAAACAGTAGGCTTCTATGTATAGCATATGACCTTGCTGTCTTGACCATTGACCTCTGTACTGTTCCAGCTCATGCTGTCAATGGTGACTGGTGACACATTCACACCTCCGAGAGACAGCACCAATATCCACACGCTTACGTTATCCCCATCCCTACGCCTCTATGTGTGTGTGTCCACTCTGAGCACGTGTGAGCAGCTGACAGCATTTGTGGACTTGTGAGGGTGTGTTTACCTGGGAGTCTGTTCATCGTGGTCTGTCAAGTGTCAATCAGAGGGAATAGGATTGTATTGGGGGAAGAGGGGGATGAGGTTTGGTTGGGGGTGGGGGTGGAGGTGGAGGTGGAGGTGGAGGTGGAGGTGGGGGGGCGTTTGTAATACCCCACTCTCCTCACAGAGCACAGCCAGGTCACAGCTGGTGCCCGCCGACACTTCCTGTTCCTGACTGGTCTCGCCCACCCACCAATCGAGACTCAGCAAAACCTTCCCGAGCACCAACGAGGCAGTCAGCACAAAGAAAAGAGGGAATCAGCATGTCCATTCGCAGGGCAACACCTCCAAAGACAACTGTCCAATGGGAGCAGATTGGTTCTCTCTCTCTTTTCTCTGCTTTGTGTTGTCAGAGGACGGAAGATGAGTTAGAAGAGCTGGAGTTGCATTTTGGGGCTAGCTTGCCTCCAGGGGACCAGCCCTGACTCCATAAGGGAGGTGACATGACAGGCTTGATGCCTAAATATCTGGGGGCCTGAAATAACCAGGTAATGAATGTAGTGTCGTGTACTGTAAGCATCATCACTCTGCCTTGGTTAGTTTGTTTGTAGTTTTGTTGTTTCAATATTCCACGTGGTTCGCTGTTATCGCTGATCCATCCGCCACTAATCAACGCAAATAGCATTACAATTACCACACGAGTCAAACATCCATCTCACTGGCTATCTATCACTGTTTTAGTCGGCAATATTCCCCAATTAAAGCGTTATTGTACCCTACTTCATCAACAGGGTTAAAGTAATCAAGATTAATCTCAGCTAGGCTGACACACGCTGTTTGCTAAGGAACACACAGTACAATTGCTTAGGGCAAGCATCATTAGGAAACGCAATAAAATTAGGCAAACTGATTATATTTCCAAACTCGGTGGCAAAATAAAACACAATTTGGTGGCCGCCAATTAACGGAGTTGTACTCGTTGAATGTCGGCCATTATGTTGTATTGTTGTAATGCTCGGGCACACGTGTGTATGGGGGTGTCAGGGTGAGTGGTGAGGTGGGGGGGGTGGGGGGGCAGCCTGTAGCAACCATATAAGGTTCCCAGACAGCTATTGACACGAAGTTAGACCTAGCCAAGGGGTACTCCAGCCATTTTGTGCTCGGTTGTCAATTGGAATCTAATAGGGGTTAAGTGTTTTGAATTCTGTCTTCTGAAGGGGGGGGGGGGGGGGGGGGGGGATAAAAATGCTTCCGGAAGGCAATTTTCATTTAATTACAGTTCAGATGGGATATAGTATGTGTTTTATACTGTGTGTGTATGTGTGCTTGCGTGCCTGCCTGTCTTTGTGTGTGTTTGTATGTGTGTGGTGTGTGAATGTGTCTGCCTGCCTCCTGTAGCTAGGTTTTCCAGGGCAATCTATTTATGTCATTCATGACCAGTCTGCGGTGAACAATAGTCTGAAACACACACTGTGATTTGCCGGTTAGCACTGAAACCGTTTTAAATGCTTATTAATCTTGCCTTGAGCACTTTTCTTCCCCAAAATGGAAAATGAATGAAAAATACATGGAAATATGAAAATACCTTTTCTTATCACTCTGTGGAGGTAATACAGTATTATGTGTTCTCTCCCTGAAATAGCTATGACATTCTATGAATATATTTGGAATTATTCCTTCATGTAGAATTGACTTACAGTATACTGTATGCATTCCTGATGCCAGTCCCCAGACTGTGTGTTTGTAAACCCATATCAATACACGTTCTGAATCGCTTTCAATTTGAGGCAAGAGGGCACTTGTATCTGTTTTGATTGTGTCGTCTGAAAATACTGCATTATTTTCATCAGATGCAGGTAAGCTTCCTCACAGAGAGTGACATATTACACTGTGTCTCACACATTAGATAGAGGCTATGATGCAATGACAGACAGACATGATGGCAAGGTAGACTAGAGGTATGTCATTGGACATCGGTCTCCCTTAGGTATGTGTGTGTGCGTGTTTGTGTGTGTGTTCTCAATCCCCCAGCTCACCATTGTGGCTTTCAATGGCATTTGGATACTAAGACAGACAGAGAGAGCGAGAAGGAACTTTTGGTTGAAGTGGCCCTTTGCAGTCATTGTCCCCAGGAGAACAGAAGTCACCACTGATCTCCTCAGTAAGACCTGACCCCCAGATCCCCAAGAGAACAGAAGTCACCACTGATCTCCTCAGTAAGGCCTGACCCCCAGATCCCCAAGAGAACAGAAGTCACCACTGATCTCCTCAGTAAGGCCTGACCCCCAGATCCCCAAGAGAACAGAAGTCACCACTGATCTCCTCAGTAAGGCCTGACCCCAGATCAGATCAGTCTCTCGTGTAGGACTTTATACCCCTTCATATGACAGGAGGGACCATCCATAGAGCAGAATTACTGTATATATTTTTCGATGTCCAGTAATACTGGCTTCATACTTAAACAAAACAGGTAGTCATTTTATAAAGCCAAGTTTGAATGTCACTGACATACATAGCCGTGGGAAGTAGGGGTGTTGCAGCACCCATGGATAAGTAGATTTTTTTTTAAACATAATAAGAAAAAATATGAAAATAAAATAAAAACTTCCCGCGGCCATGCTGACATATAACAACTGAAATATGTTTTTATAATAATTATGCATTATATTATAATCAATATTAAGATGATATGCAGGCCTCTAGGCTGACAGATGGGTGACACACTACTGGATCAATTCAAATGACACACACATGCTGCTTTAGGATATTCACAGTTGTGAAAACATAATCAACGGGCTCATAAAATGTATAAACCCTTTTGATGCACGATGACCTTTTGAATTCTGATTAACCTTGTCCTAATGGCCGTGCTGACCTGTGGCATGGCTTCATGAATTATAAATGTGATTGATTATCATAGTCCATTCATTTATGAACACCATCCCCACATTTAATCGTTTTTTCCCTTTTCTCTCCCAAGCGAAGAGATTCTGTAGACATTTTACATCTAAAGCGTTTTGGCTGGGTTATCAAACACAATTTGTCCTCTTTTTTTCTTCTCCCCCTCATCCCTCCTTTAATCGTTTTTGCGTATTCTTAGACCTCCAGTGTTGGGGGGCGGGTGGAAGCAAGAGTACAGAAAAATAGTTAACAAACTCCGCAATGATTGATGGCCTAATTTCAAGCCCTGAATAAAGCAGTTTTCTAAGTCTGTTGATTCTCCATTTATTAGCTAATAGAAACATTTATCAAAAAAGTCGCATTTTTTTGCTTAAGCAATAATTGCATTTTTAAACCCTCATTAGGGCTCCCATGCATACATAATCCAATTGAATAAATACAGTGTAGGAATGAAGAATTAATACTCTGTCCTTCCTTCCCCTGCTAAAGTGCAAGTTGGAAAAGCTTCTTGCATATAGGGTCTCGCTTCACTTCCTACATAGGAGACGAAGAGTTTAGGGCTGAGTAGAAAAGACCCGTGGAATAGCTTCTGAATTCCTGCAGACCAAAATAGGCTAACATCTTTGAAGGTCTGAGAGATGAAAGACCACCGAATGATTACATTTGTGCATTCTGTCCGAGATTAAATCACACATATTCCCACGTATGATCTTCTTTCTCATTATAAGAGAACCATGAGAGAACCTTTCTGCCTGGTCTTCTTTGTTGTGAGCTCTACAGTACAGCAGCAGAGAGAGAAACGTGAATAAAAGCATGGTCTTTTGTTGCCTGCCTGTTCAAGGGGGATGATAATGGTTGTACGGTTGTTCGTTGGCTAGCCTTTTGCCTATGTAGCTATATCAAACAGGAGTCATGTCTTGTTACCTGGCAACCATCCCACTAGCCCCGGTCTCGGTGTTCCAGCAGAAAGCCAGTTTTAATCACCTAGCAAATTTCCAGTGCAAGAAACAGACAGGGGCTCAGCTTAATCTTGTTAGCACGATGAGGCCGTTTTCAGATAGCACCGCAAATCAAATCATCCCAAAGGCTTTTGAGCTGGGGGTTTTCAGCGGTGGCGGTGGTGTTGTGTGTCGGGGGGGGGATGTTGCCGTTTGTAATATGAGGTGGAGAAAGAAAAAGAACGGGGGAAATGCCTGGAATTGTAATGACCATATTTAACTGTTTATCGCTTGCTTTCTTTTTTCTTTCTTTTTTACTCCTCCTCTCCAACTTCCCTCTCGAACCCACCCCTCAGACAACGCTCTAACCACCGCTGCCCCCCCCCCCCTTTTTTACTCCTCCTCTCCAACTTCCCTCTCGAACCCACCCCTCAGACAACGCTCTAACCACCGCTGCCCCCCCCCCCCTTTTTTACTCCTCCTCTCCAACTTCCCTCTCGAACCCACCCCTCAGACAACGCTCTAACCACCGCTGCCCCCCCCCCTTTTTTACTCCTCCTCTCCAACTTCCCTCTCGAACCCACCCCTCAGACAACGCTCTAACCACCGCTGCCCCCCCCCCTTTTTTACTCCTCCTCTCCAACTTCCCTCTCGAACCCACCCCTCAGACAACGCTCTAACCACCGCTGCCCCCCCCCCCTTTGTTACTCCTCCTCTCCAACTTCCCTCTCGAACCCACCCCTCAGACAACGCTCTAACCACCGCTGCCCCCCCCCCCCTTTTTTTTGGTCATGAGCTCACTTCAATTTAAAGCCTCCTTTTCCCTATAGATTTGCCTTGGTTTAGCCCTGAGCTATGTGTAACACCCAGAAGACTCCCCACTCTGGGCCCACGAGAACCAGGAAAAGGAGAACAAAGGGAAAACCTGCAAAGTATGAAACTTAAAAAATGTACTTTGATAGCCTCAGCTACCTATTGGAGCGCTGATCCAGAACCCGTGGAGACGCGCGGTATCAAGGAGCCGAGGAGAGCGGAATAAGAAGTGGGCCACAGAACCCAAACGCTCTAACTCGCATCCACACTCTCTATCTAATCTGATGGTTAATTCACCTCACCCAGTCAGCCTGTTTACACCTTCTCAGATCTGTCTTTAAAGGAAGTACAGTGTATGAGACAAATGAGAACCAGACAATATGGTTCGCAATCCAAGACACAACATAAGATTACACAAGATATCCTCCCATGTGCACTAACTAGAACTGTGATTTATGTAAAGGTTTGAGTTACGCATGCTTATCTCAAGTTCTAGGCTTGTTCTAGGATTTGGCTGGATCATGATGCTATTGTGTCCAATAGTATCCTACCCCACCCTGTAATGGTGAGATGAGGGGATGAGTGCTTCGACTAAAGATTAGGTTCCCTACTTAGGTTCCTTACTTAATGCTGTATTGTTCTCCAGCAGACTGGAAAGGGCCACTGTTCAGTTCAGTTCTGTTCCACCTTCACCTCAGAGGAGAAGAGACAATTCATCTCCTAATTGAGCCATGTCAAAGTCTCTCTATATCTTGAAATGCTTCATTACAATTCCCACCAGAAAGATGACAACCGCTCTTAGTACTAATGCTGTCTATGGCTGTGGTGTTTTCATGCCTATGTGATTATTTGATTAGCCCAGACCCCCGTGACCTTCCATGTCAGGAAGTCGTTGACTGGTGACAATAGTGGCAATAAGCTCGGAGCGGTCCACCCTCACACTAGTGATGGGGGACAATAACATAACACTCCTGTGTATGGATCTCGACCAATCCCCCCCCCCCCTTCTTCCATCCATCCTCCGGCCCTCCTCCCCCTATTATTAAATTTACCTCTTAATTTTCTCTCTCGGTTCAGTGTAATTAATGGATCAGTTGAAAGAGGCGAGGAGGCCCCAGCCACAACCATTGGCGGGCGTCAGTGTCCCCACTGTCCCCCCAGCCCGTGCTGTGTTGGGGCCCGCCGGGGTCTCCTCGTACCCGGGCGCTGGGCCGTCACTCAGAGCTCCGACCATGGGAGGGGGGCCTGTCCGTCAGGGTGGGGGCGTGGGAGGGGTGTGGAGAGACGGTGGAGGACACTAGCTGCCAGTTTCCCCCCAGTGGCTGTAATTGTGCTCATTTCTGCCCATTTACATTTCATCAGTGGGGCTAGCTAGCCCCGGTTAGCGGCTAGTGCAGGCGGCGGCTCATTAGCACTGAGGACAGACGGCTGGGCAGGGGACCACACAACACCACCGGGGCCCTCTGAAGGAGAGCAGAGAGAGATAGAGAAAGAGAAAAGCAGAGGGAGAGAGGCCTGGAGAGAAAGAAACCCTGCCTCAGATCAGATTAAACAGAGATGGGATTTAAATCGATATCTAATAAAGTCAGCCGCCGGGTCTCTGGGCAGGCAGGCGTGAGGCTTCCCGTATGAGAGAGAGATAGAGAGAGAGAAAGGGAGGTAGTCTGGTCTGACCCAGACACATGACTAGAACTCTTTCCCTTTAGTCCAGTCAGTCCTCACAAAACAGGTTAGATCCCCACAACGTTCACACTTACAGAGAACAAGAGGCAAGTGCTGAGACAGTGACTAAACACATTAGCTAGATTCCAGAGTCCAACAATGAAAATGAAGTGTAGAGACTCCCAAGAAGGGTTGTGTTTCTCACATCCTTTCTGATAGGTCTAGCTAACAGTCACAACATATAGGAAGTAATCTGTATGTTGCTCTATATGACTGCAGGTAAACCAGTTTAATACTGTAGCTCATTGTACATTATTTTTGTCTTTGTTTTGTTCTCAGCGATGGTGAAGGGTAGGTTGAATAAATGAATCAAATGAATATAGGGTTAACTTTGATACAGATTGTCATGTATTAGCTGACTTGTACTACCTGTATACCCATGTATTTACAGGATGAGCCAGATTATTCCGATGACTGACATCAGATGTGTTTTTACCAGCAGCAACAGTTCCTGTCCTTATTGTGGCTAGTGATGCTAACGGTATTAGTGCAGAGCAGAGACGGACAGACAGGCTTTCTGTCCAGGCTCACCCAGCAGCCTCTGACAGCCACAGCATCTCAGAGCTCTACCTCACACTGGTAAGAGAGAGAGAGAGAGAGAGTGAGAGAGAGAGATAGATAGGCCATATCCACACTATATGAATTCAAATGAGATTAAATACAGTGTGCCTGCCCTCTCCTGGCCATCACCACCACAAAGACACTGTCACTCCCCTACGAGGAGATGAGGAGAGTGGGAAAGGGGAGGAGAGGTGAGGACCAACTCCCTGCAAGGCAGAGGCATACACCCACCCCAGGCTTATAGTCGAAGCAGGCTTTGACTACAAAATGAACTTACTCCTTCACAAAGGATATGTTGTTGTTATTGTTCATTATTATTAGTAGCAGTATTATTTATATCATTTTTATTATAATTATGAGTGAATAAGCGATCAATGAATAGTGTTCGCTATAAATTTGCCTTGTTGCTCTGATAGCACATTTTTATTCTGGATGTACCTCATTTAATTTGAGCCATTTATTCAATATCATGTGTAATAACTGCACATTTCTCGGAACAACATAAACTGCACAGTATATTTAACATGTAATTAAACAGCGCTGCCACATACGGCTATTTTCATCATTAATAAACCAACGGCTTGATTATTGGAAGGAACCTAACAAAATGGAAATTATTCGCAGTTCGAAACACACTGTTCTTTGACTGACAGCATTGTTCCATAATCTCATTAGCAACAGAAAATTGACTGCAAATGATGAGCGCCACATTCCTAATATTACTAATTGACTTTAGCGATGCGGTGGAGAGTGTTTTCTCTGGGCCCTGCCGTGTGTTTGTTAGACCGTAATTGGCATGGCTCCTGACAAAAGGACAGTGGATGAATGACACACATGCTGTAGGGCTGTGGAGAGGCCCTCCCAAGGGCCTTAGGGCCACAACGCTACCTCTGCCTCTGGGTGCTGGGAGCAGGTGCATGCCCAAGAGGCTGGAGGGATGGCCAGTTAGTAGAATGAAAGTCAGGGGGGAACTCGGTGAGAGTTAGTGAGAGGTAGACTGGGCAGTGTTCTCTGTATCAATATCATACTATGTACTGTATGCCGAGACAGTCCTGTCTGGATGTCTGTAATGGCTTAGATTGTCTGTGGCAATCTCATCCGGTTACATGTTTGATAGCTGCCAGGCCCCTGCCAGGGCATACCACCAGGTCTGTTTATGTTTACATGTGTTTGTTTGTGTGTGTGTGTGTGTTTGCCTGTCTATTTGCCTGTGTGTTTGTGTGTCTGTGTCTGTGTGTGTGTGTTTGCCTGTCTATTTGCAAGTGTGTCTATGTGTGTGTTTGCCTGTCTATTTGCCGGTGGGTGTGCGTGTGTACTCGTTCTCTCGCGCATGTGTGTGCCTGTGTTTCTGTGTGTGTGTGGTACGTTCCCTTGGGCTTTGTGGGTAAGCCAGGCTCTCTACTCCTCATCAGTGTGTATGTGTGTCTGGGGGCATGGCTCTGGGGTGGGCTTCCACCATGGGGACCCAGAGACCAGGGGGACAATCACTGCTGGCTCATAGCTCCAGGAAAGAGACACGGCAAGAGAAAAAAGAGCATTAATTTATATTTACTCTCTTCCCCCTCCCTTTCTCAAATGCATAAAGGGAGGGGGGACTTCTGTAGCGAGTTTCACAAGCTATCGGCTTTCACAAGATAGCAAGCGGGGGGGGCTTCTGTCAACACTTCCTCATCTGCCAGACCCAGGTCACATGACCCGGTCTGTCACACGGCTCCACAGAGACTGGCTTCTTCCTGTCAGGAGATCCCAGAGTGCTGGGAGGATAAGGCTCGCCTTCCAGGACCATTGTTTCCCCCCCACCCCTCTAGTTAATCACCTCTAAATACCCATAATACAACATATTGGGATGGCCAGTGGGTTAGACCAAGTTTGCCAAGTTGTGGGTATAGCTAGGCAACCAACCTTTCTGAATCACCAACACTATGTCCCTTTTCATGGTGGCGCCTTGAACAAAAGGGAAATGCTCCCCCAAAGTCAAAATTCAATTAAACATATACGATTGTTAGACACTTGTGTGCTCAGGCAATTCCCAGGCCACCTCCCAGGCTAGGCTGATGATCTCTTATGATCTCTATACCATTGTATTTCCAGAAAGCGTATTGAATAGGAGGTAAATGAACCTATAGCTGTATTATTCCTGAACAGTCAAGTGAATTTGGTCACATGACTGAAATGTCTCTAGATAGTTGCATACACAGAATCAGAGGACTATCCTAGCCATCTTTTATCATAGGCTTCAGTATCTCATGAAAAACATCATCAGCATTCGGTTGCAGAAGACATAAATGTGGGATGAAGACATCGGCTTTTCATAACATTCAGGAGACTGACTGGCAAACCAAGATCCAGATCTAGGACAAATAGATTGTACAGTACGGTAGATCCTCTTGTCCAAAATCTCCTTTTAACCTCAATTTGGCTCTAGTGCGGCTTTAGTTCATACGTTTCTGCATTGCACTCCTTATTGCAAAATAAATAGTCTTCAAGTTGTTGTTCTAACTCTATGGTGGACAAGACGTTATTGTTGATGCTAATGATCTCCCTGTGCAAACAATGTAATATGGGAGGTTAATCGGGTTACCATGATTTTCTATTAGTTGTGTTTACAAAGGCTGAGAGGGCTTCGGGGGGAGTTTCATCTTAATAAACAAAGGATCAGTCAAAAAATCTGGAGCATTTGTTGTACAAACCTATGAGGGGACCGCTGAGTAACTATGATACTCCACAATAACTCACGTTAAGATGGTTAAAATGTTACTCAAAGGAATAAACCAGAGACAGGAAATATTTGGGCAAAAAAGTGAAATTGTTAAGTATCAGTAACTAGATAAGTTAAAGCACACCAGAGGTTGAATTTCTCTCAACCGATTGGATTGAAACGGAATATTCTACAATTGTAGTGTAGCGCTATACAATGTTCAACCAAGTACATCCTCCAACTTCTATTATTCCACAGTGTGAGTTCTCTCTCTCATGTTGTGACCTCATAATGACCGACCTTCTTCTAGGTGTCTCGGAGTCTTTTGTTTTCCGTCTGCCACGTCTTTTTGTGTCGTGCTCTGACTTTGAAAGTGTCCCAAAAGTCACGCAATTGCCGAGTCACCAGACGCATGACAGGTTGAACCGCGCTCGTCAAGATATTTTGGGCCACACCCTGCTAGGACAATGGCTCCCAAATCTCAATGACATCACCCGGATGAGGTTACCTCTCGCTCATAAGAGAGTCAAAGTTGACCTGACCTCTGAACTTTAGACGGAGATGACCGGTTCACACGTCAATGCAAAGCAGCATGGGTATTCACCTCACATTCTTAATTCTTATAGTGCTATTCTTATAGTGCAGATTTGAAATGATTATAAACGGTTATTACTGTCTAAGGAGTATCTATAGTATAAATTCCTAACTGTCATATGAACCGATTAATGCAGCGGATGACTTATTAGAATGAAGTCTCATTCTTGAGCTCTGTATGATGTTTCCATTCTTTAAGTCTTCATTTTCCCATAGCATATGTTTTGGTACTCACTATCATTACCACCATCCTTATTATCAAAAGCCCTCAAAATACACTCACTCAGTCAGTAGGGAAGCTTACTCTCTGTCTGCACTCTCTTTCTCACTTTCTCTCCCTCGCTTTCTCTTTTTCTCTCTTTCTCTCTCTCTCTCTTTCTCTCGCTCTATTTCTCTCTCTCTCTTTCTCTCTCAGTGATCGTCTCTTGTTTACGTTGGTGCCTGACAGTCCTGGCCTTGGCTTTCTGTGAACGTGTGAGCGTGAACAACACTTTCTAGTCATTACCGCCTCGCTTTCTCACCCCTGCCACTCTGCCATGGGCCTCGGAAAGAACAGGGGATGGAGAGAAAGAGGGAGAGAAGGAGGTGCAGTGAGATGGAAAGAGACTAAGGACAAAGGGTGCGTGTCATGTGTCATGACGGCAGCGGCTGTTTGACGGCTCGGTGCGGCGGCAGAGATAGAGAGCTCAAGACGATGAAGCGATGATCAAAAGGATTGCAACCATAATGATGGAGGCCGGCTGCGACAGGACTGAGCTGTCTTCTCCCAGTTTTCTCTCATCAATGTCAAGTCTTCCCTGACAGACAGAGTGAGATGGAAGATGGAAGGATCCCCCCCCAAATCGTACACCAACACTCCATTTAAACAAAAGGCGCTAATCCATTCTATGACGACGTCCTACGCAACCGTTTTCACTGTAGATTAGCCTCACTGTGCTGCCTGAGCGTTTGCGGTTGTTGTTGTTTGTTGATGTTTGTTTCTCAGCTTCTCTTGTTTGGCCAGGTGATGTTTCCTGCTGGAGAGGCTGTCTGCATTGAATTCAGGCCTCATGCTCCTGCTCCAGTGGTCTGTCTCAGTAGAGTCTACAGTTATCGAGCTGCCTTGTGGCCTTGCTGGTAACTCGCTTAGGAAACAGAGAAAACACACAAATTACAGGCTATCCATTGCAAACACAGAAGGCCATGTCAAAGTGTCATCCAAACTAGTAGCTGTGTGAATAATACTTCCTCTGTGTTTGTTACTGTTAATATCTTTTACAATTCAACTCTTAAGTCTACCACCACTGACATAACTAATCAGGCACCTTGGCTGCACTGATGGCACCAGATATCATGTTCGAACGGTGAGCACAATACTCGGATCCATTTCCTCGTGAGACCAGCTCTGGAAATCCCTGTCATATCTTTGGCTGCATCTCAGTCAGACAAAATTAAATTTAGGACACCCGGGTATTAAAATAGTAGCCACCATGGGTCCAGTTGAAACATATTTAAATATTTACTAAGTTGGGCGTGGGGATGACAGACAGCCCAGAAGGATTGTGCATACTGGGAGACTGTCAGATGAAAGGCCACAGACTGCATGCTGGCCAAACTATGTCAGGAGCTACAGAATAGGACAGTGGTTCCTAACCTGCAGTAACCCCAGGTTGATGTGTAGTAAAGCTTTATCGTTAACTGAATAGAAACACACATTTTTGCAGCCTGAAAAACAGGTAAGCTAGTTTTATTGAAGAGCCCAACATCTCTTTATGCAAAAGGTAACTAATACTTTTTTCAGACTTGAGGAATGGATTAAGACTCCCTTTTATTAAAGCCACTTTTTCCTAATACACATAATGCACCAAACAGTAGAGTATGTTGTCTACTGGTCACATTTTATCTTCCCTCTCCTCCTCCAGACTTCTAACCTTACTGTGTTTACATGCTAGGCAGAGCCTTAACCTGGCTGTTATTTCCTTGCCTTGGTAATCCATCTTTGTGACTCTCAACTTCACATATAGACCTACCCCTGTAATGACTTACTGGTGTCAGGCCTCCGGTTTCAGCTGCTGAGCCATCCAAAAATTCAGTTTCAGCATTTTTACAGCCACCCCCAAAAAAGAAGATTAGGTAGTAATGTATGTTGTTAGGCAGCTCACCTCGTTGGGGGGATATGACAGGATTAATATAGCGTAGTGTCAAGGTCAGGCTGGATAATCTGCCCAGGGCTGGGGAGGGGGGGGGGGGGGGGGGGGGGGGGGGGGCAGGAGGAGACTGAGTCTACACATTTCCCAGGATCCAGATTCACATTTTTCCCCCGGTGAAACCTCTCTCTGATGATGAGTGGGTTTTTTCTGTAGCCAAGGCAATGCCCACCTACTTACTGCATTCTTCTTGGTATAGAATGAATCTTTAGTGACTTAGAGCACAACATTGTTCACCTACAGTACCAGTCAAAGTTTAGACACACCTATTCATTCCAAGGTTTTTCTGTATTTTTACTATTTTCTACATTGTAGAATATTAGTGAAGACATCAAACTATGAAATAACACATATGGAGTCATGTAGTAACCAAAAAAGAAAGGGTTAAACAATTTCAAATATATTTTATATTTGAGATTCTTCAAAGTAGCCACCCTTTGCCTTGATGACAGCATTGCACACTCTTGGCATTCTCTCAACCAGCTTCACCTGGAATGCTTTCGCCACCGTTTTGAAGGAGTTCCCACATATGCTGAGCACTTGTTGGCTGCTTTTCCTTCACACTGTGGTCCAACTCATCCCAAACCATCTCAATTGGGTTGAGGTCGGGTGATTGTGGAGTCAAGGTCATCTCATGCAGCACTCCATCACTTTCCTTGGTCAAATAGCCCATACACAGCCTGGAGGTGTGTTAGGTCATTGTCCTGTTGAAAAAACAAATGATAGTCCCACTAAGTGCAAACCCGTTTGGATGGCATATCGCTGTGGAATGCTGTGGTAGCCATGCTGGTTAAGTGTGTCTTGAATTCTAAATAAATCACTGACAGTGTCCCCAGCAAAGCACCCACCCATGATCACACCTCCTCCTCCATGCTTCATGGTGGGAACCACACATGTGAAGATCATACGTTCACCTACTCTGCATCTCACAAAGTGGTGAGGTGATTGGAACCAAAAACACGATGGTTGGAACCAAAAATCTCACATTTTGACTCATCAGACCAAAGGACAGATTTCCACCGGTCTAATGTCCTTTGCTTGTGTTTCTTGGCCCAAGCAAGTCTCTTCTTTCTTTTGGTGTCCTTCAGTAGTGGTTTCTTTCGAGCAATTTCGACCATGAGGCCTGATTCACGCAGTCTCCTCTGAACAGTTGATGTTGAGATGTGTCTTTTACATGAACTCTGAGAAGCATTTATTTAGGCTGCAATTTCTTAGGCTGGTAACTCTAATGAACTTATCCTCTGCAGCAGAGGTAACTCTGGGTCTTCCTTTCCTGTGGCAGACCTCATGAGAGCCAGTTTCATTATAGCGCTTGATGGGTTTTGCGACTGCACTTGAAGAAACTTTCAAAGTTCTTGTAATTTTCCAGAGTGACTGACCATGTCTTAAAGTAATGATGGACTGCCGTCTCTTTGCTTATTTGAGCTGTTCTTGCCATAATATGGACTTGGTCTTTTACCAAATAGGGCTGTCTTCTGTATACCCCCCCTACCTTGTCACAACACAACTGATTGGCTCAAAAGCATTAAGAAGGAAAGAAATTCCACAAATGAACAGGCACACCTGTTAATTGAAATGCATTCCAGGTGACTACCACATGAAGCTGGTTGAGAGAATGCCAAGAATGTGCATAGCTGTCATCAAGGCAAATGGTGGCTACACTTTTTTAGGTTACTACATGTTTCCATATGTGTTATTTCATAGTTTTGATATCTTCACTATTATTCTACAATGTAGAAAATATTTTTTTAAATACAGAAAAACCCTGGAATGAGTAGGTGTGTCCAAACTGTTGCCTGGTACTGTATATTCAACGACAACTTTCCACCTCCAATGCAAATAGTAATTTACTCAACAAGTGCATGAACAAGTGCAACACATTTAACCTATTCAGTTCTGGGCTGTTTTAGCCCAGTATTGGTTCAACTCATTTTCAAGAGAACACTTTCCTGTGGAAATGGACATTGTCAGTGAACCAGTGCACATAATGAAGTGCTTTGGCTATTAGCCATTCATGGCTTGACGTAGGATGTATAGTAAACCGCAGCCCCCTTTCACATTTTAACCACAACGATGGCGTTTCCATTTAACCCCTTAATGTATGTTAATCCAGAGATGTCAATGGGTTCTCTTAACCTAGCCCTATAGACCACAGCTGAAAGGCAAATGGATAAATGAGTTAAACTAGACGGACAAAAGATGGCTTGAAAGAGGCCTCTGATATTTTATTAAATAAGTAGAAGCCCCTAAAACAAAGGCACATTGTTGGCACTGTGTTGTATCTGCCCACTCGCTGGTCCGTCCAGAGTTAGTCCCCCCTCCTCTCTGTTTTGCCAGTTTGGGGTTCCTAGCCTCAAACGCTCCACCATACGGGTATAAAGGTAGAGTGAAGGAGAGGGAAAGTGATGAATATTTAGGGACCATTGAAATGAAAACCCCAGTGGCCCCTGGAGACCGGGGCTTAGAAGCCATTGCCTGGGGGATCTCCATCTGTTTGTACCTTTAGCTTTCTCTTTCAGAAAACAAACTTCTGCCAGGCCTCAAAAAGACCTCTGCACATGCCAGGCTGTTGAAGTACATGCATAGCTCACACTCGCAAATAATAATAATATGTATGTGATAGTTATGCTAATGAGGAAGATGTTTTTTCATTCATTATTTTTTTAGGGAGGCTTTGACAGAGAGTACTATAAAAAGGACCCAACTTGTTGTTTTAAACCTGAACAAGGGGCTTATTTTGGATATTTTATTATCGTCATTTGAGGTTGATGTTTGCATACAGTACAGTATGTGTGTGCGTATACATGTGTGTAACACGTTTGTATGTGCGCCCGTGTATGTGTGGGTGCACCCGTCCCGTGCTCACGTGTAAGCTTGTATGTGTGTTCATTTCTGCATTTGTGTGTGCAGAATTTGGGGAGGTCTGGGGCTCGGCACTCTGCGCTCGCCGTGTATGTCTCACAGGCAGGGCAGGGCTGAGTGGTGCTGGTTTTGACAGAGCCAGCCCACAAATCAAGAGTAAATAGGGACCCGGAGGCATGCCGGCTTCACTGAGGGGGAAGTGAAACATATTCACTTAGAACAAATCACCCTCAATCTGGCTGGAGAGAGAGGACCCTAGTACCACCACACACACACCAACCAACCACCCAACCACCCAACCAACAGCAGACTCTTGTTTATGTATTATAGCATCAGAGATGGGCAGGCAGCCCACAGGCCCATTAACAGGGACCAGGGAGAAGGGGAAGAATTCAATTAATGCTTTGTGGTGTGCTACGCCTCAGTCAGACAGACAGCAGCATCTTCTCTCTCCTCTCTCTCTCTCTCTCTCTCTCTCTCTCTCTCTCTCTCTCTCTCTCTCTCTCTCTCTCTCTCAGACAGGGTTCGCTGGGTTAGCTAACTCTCACACACAGTCAGGATTTCAGGATTTATATTAGGGTTGTTTATGATTGGGTTTAGTTTCTAATGGATTCTGGTGGCAACGCGGCAGTGTAATTTCTTGTTGATTTGATATTCATGTGTTGTTCCTTGGCGTGTAGCCATGTGATCTATGTGATGCTGTTCACTATTGAAATACTTTTATACCTCCTTTTATATGGACAAATAATTTGCTAGATACAGACTAACCACATTCAGTTTTGTTGCAGGGGAGCATGTACATGGAACACACATTCACATAAGGTCCTTTTTCTAAACATTATATTGCTTAGCAACTGAGCTTCAGAGGTGCACACCACTTCATAGGTCTGTTGTGTTTTCCACCTGCTGAGTGTGAGGATATGAAGTGTGTCCAAGCCCAGATTCACACGACATTTGGTCCCTTCTACCCCCTCTCCTATCCCCCACCATCTCCCATCGACTGGGAATGTGAAGCCTAATGATCCTGTAGTGGCTATATTGTGCTGATGAATGTCCAGCCATCAGTGGCTAAGCTCTGCTTCAACTGGACTGTGTATCATAATATCACCACACAGTAGCCTTGCACGTCTTTTCTTGAAAAATAGCATATTTTCAAGACCTACATTAGACCATCTGCTTAAAAAAAACACAGAGCTTATTTTAGAGACCTAGCATAGAGCTAAGTTCTTTCTTGAAAAAACAGCACATTACAAGTGAGATGTCAGATATGTATTTACATATCTTGTTTTGGGCTAATAAAGACTTTGTTTTCCTCAGTGGTTGTATGTGGTATTAACTGACTGTGGCATATTTTGAAAGGGAAACCAGGCGAGACACATGAGGGTTCAGTTAATTGGGACACATCATTTTTTTAAATGTAGTTTACAGCCAAGAAGAGGAGGGGTGAGGTAGTTTTGGGATCTGAAAACTAATCTACCAGTTTAGTACTCATTTCACTGCCAAGCAGGAAAGGCAATGTGAAAAGACTCGTCAACACCAGGAAGTTGCCACCAGATGCATTGTGGGTATCTGGTAAATGAACTTGTTTTCATTTGAGATGTGAGGAAATAGTACATGACTGTAGAAGGAACTGGCTTCTTTTGGAATTAATCTGCCCCTTTGGATTAAATAATTTAAAAACCTTTGATAGTACAATTTTTACATACAATCTAGAAATATACAGTCTGTTGTTATTTTGTGTATCATATCAACAAGTATGCCTGTTGGGCCCTGCTGTCCCTGATTTAAATTAAGAGTGATATGGCTTAATTTCTGACCTTGTACTGTCAGCCTGCCTGTGCTTTTCCGGAGGGAGCCAGGCTCATGACACATTTGGTGCCCTCGTTCTAGTCTGCTACCTCTTACAGAAAGACCATCACCCAGTGTTGTGTTCGAGACCACCTAAGCGAGACCAATTCAAATCAAATCAAATTTGATTTGTCACATACACATGGTTAGCAGATGTTAATGCGAGTGTAGCGAAATGCTTGTGCTTCTAGTTCTGACAATGCAGTAATAACCAACGAGTAATCTAACTAACAATTCCAAAACTACTACCTTATACACACAAGTGTAAAGGGATAAAGAATATGTACATAAAGATATATGAATGAGTGATGGTACAGAGCGGCATAGGCAAGATGGTAGACCAAGACCGGAGCAAATCGAGTCCGAGTCAAGACCAAGACTGGAGTGGGGGCGAGACCGAGTCAAGACCAAGACTGGAGTGGGGGCGAGACCGAGTCAAGACCAAGACTGGAGTGGGGGCGAGACCGAGTCAAGACCAAGACTGGAGTGGGGGCGAGACCGAGTCAAGACGGAGACTGGAAGGGGAACAAGGGGTCCGAGTCAAGACCTAATACAAATGTATCCGACACCTAGACAAGACCGAGACAATCATAATTTGGTCTTGAGACCAGACTCGAGACTGAGACCATCACCACATTTTTGTAGATGTCTGACAATGTAGATGTCTCCCTCTTCCCCCGCTCTCCCTAACCCCTACTCTTCTCCCTCTCTTGCTCTTTATTCTCCCCTCACCCCTCTCTCTCCCTCTATCTCTCCCTCTCACGCTCCCTTTCTCTCCCTCTATCTCTCCACCACTCCCTCTCCCTCTCTCTCCTCAGATCCTAAGTGTTGGATTTTGACACCAGCCCGCAGGAGCAATGACCCATGAAGTAATTAGAGGAGGAATTCCCCCCGTTCTGCCCGGCCGTTGAGCCGAGCCGAGGCCGGGGATCATATAAAAGCCAGTTGTGTTTACTTCCTGATCCATCTAATTTCTGTAACGAGGAGGGGGGGGGGGGCTGCGTTACGGCCACCTCATCTCCTTACCGCTGCCTAAGCCACGGCGGGCTGGAGAGCCTGGCCTGCGGGTATACCGTTGCATCCCTTTCCCTCTCGCCGCGCCTGCCTCCACCTAACAGGATTAGCTGAGCTCTCCTCATCCACAGCACAGGTGGAGGGACCCTTCCCTTCCCATTACACTTACACGCTGTGAGATGCAACTTTACAGTTAATGCATCATCAAAAAAGTCCAGGGGAAGCGATGTGTGTGTGTGTGTGTGTGTGTGTGTGTGTGTGTGTGTGTGTGTGTGTGTGTGTGTGTGTGTGTGTGTGTGTGTGTGTGTGTGTGTGTGTGTGTGTGTGTGTGTGTGTGTGTGTGTGTGTGCGTGTGTGTGTGTGTGGCAAAAGAAGAATCAGGAAAAAAGCTCGGCTCCTGCAATATGAGATGAGAGAACACAATTATGAATCGCTCCGGAGCTTACGGCTTCTCCCGCTCCCGATTATTCACGAGTGTTGTGATAGAATTGCTACGGCGTACAAATTCCCCTCATTTGAAACTATATTTGCCTCTGGAAGATGAATATAATATGTGCGGTAATGGTTGATGTATAATGCAACAAAGCAACGTCCGTTGGCCATCGCCAGACATGATAGGGCTGGATGTCAAATGTTTTGCTGGGCATCATTAGAGTGTTGCTCTGTCCTAATTGAGGTTATTCATTTAGTGTGTGATGTTGCCAGGACCGAGGGTTTCCTGACTGGTTAGGATGGCTGGATGTGGTACCGACTACCTCTCACTGTTTCCCTGCTGGAAGACATCATTACAGCATTAGTGGCTTGTCGCAAATGTCTCACTTTCAGAAATGAAAGTTTTTGTGGGGCAGAAGGTGGTGAGTGTGTGTGCGTGCGTGTGTCTTTGCTTCCTGTCAAAACTGTTTGTGTGTCTCCGATGGCATAAGAGCACGGCTTTCCGGTATCCCTGAGATGTTCCCCAGCAGACAGATCCTGTCCAGACCAACACTGCTTTAACTTGATTGATCTTCAATTATTCCAGATTAGTCTTAGTGCCTTCTGTCACAGGAAGCATTTAACCAATATATTCTGTCGGTGACATACGGCAGCATAATGAACTGTCATGTGTCAATATAGTTTTATGGCCTTATTGGATTTTTGGCATATTAAAAAGCCTCATGCTTTTTCGCTAATGGAATGACTAACAAAATGCAAAAGGACACATGCAGCCAATTTGAACCAGTAAACCAGCTCTCTCAGTTCTCAATGTCTCACAGTCTTTGGGCCCATAGGGGTCAATGACCTACATATTAGGGAGACTTTCTCTGCCGCTAGTACAAAAAATGCTCTGGGCCAAAAAACTATCCAAGAATGTTTAATGTCTTATGTACCAAGAGAACAAAGAGAGGGTATGGAAATTATTTAATTGCCATGACAACAACAAAAGCATCCTAGGACATTGTCATTTCCCCATTTCCTGTTTGACTCGAGGCCTCATCAAACTCTCCACATTTTTGCTCCCATTTATTCTGAATGAGTTTTGTAATAATGCTGTAAAAATACATATTAAGCTCTTGGTAAAGGGTTGCTCAATAGGCTGTTTATAGAGCGTATTTACCGTGTCAAAGCAAGCTTTGGGAACCCAGGGGAATAGGTGTCAGTCAGGGGTGTAGAGTTGGTAAAACAATCTGTCAGTGTTTTGACAGCCATGTCACACGCCGGATCACTCTCTGGGGATCACAGCGATGAGAACTCCTGATTATCCTGCTCTGCATTAGTCCTATATTTAACCAACAACCTTCCTACCTTAGCATGGATCACTTGTTTTGGCTGGCAAATTATTTTGCAGCAGGTGCAGGGGAGGTTGTACAGGGCATTGACAAAGTTTTAAAGTGAAACTAAATGTTACTCTAAAACGATGACAAGTCACTAGATTAAAGTGCTATGTTTCTATCAAGCATTGAACCACATTTAAACACTAAGATTAAGCATAGACCGGGTACAAAAAGAGAATACAAGCTAACTTTAGCTCATTTTAATGATGGTAAATGTAAGCTTTGATATTCTGCTTATAAACTACTTAGAAAACAGCATTACAAAGTTTGTTAACTGTTAGACTTAATGATTTATATGATCACAGGTCCAAGTAATAAATACACACAGAATACATGGATTCACTAATGCATTATAACGATTAACAAACAATTAACTAATGGATAGTAATCTGTTTGATAAAGCTTTATAAACTCTTTATAAACTGACCTTCAAAACAATTGTTTCAAAGGTTTCTGCTGTTCCCAAGAATAGGTAAGGGCCTCTGCCTCTCAATATAGCCTGACAGGTAGAGAAGGGCAGGTGTTTTATGCCCAGTGAGACAGCCTAAGTTGATGGTAGCAGAGCAGAGGCCAGAGTATTCAGGGTATTCTGGGCCTTCAACACACAGGGGGCCTGTAGGTGTGATGTTAGCTGAAGGAGAGACAGGTCACCGGAGGTAGAACACATGCACGCTCGCACACTTGTCGCTCACACACACACACACGCTGTTAAATTAGTGCTATTGCCAGTGTCTTCTGTCTGTGTTGTCCGTTTTGTCTTACATTGTTTTTGTTCTTTTTATCCCAGCCCCCGTCCACACAGGAGGCCTTTAGCCTCATGCCAGGCCGTCATTGTAAATAAGAATTTGTTCTTAATTGAATAGCCCGGTTAAATAAAGGTTAAATTAAAAATATTATACTGGTCTGGTTGGAGGATCTACTGAAATACAAGCCTGCACATCAGAAGCTGTGGAAAAAGTTGGGAGTTTTCCCATGCCTGTGTTAATGGTTGTGGCGGGGTGACATAACTGTTGATTTATAAGGCTATTTGAAAAGCACTGAGTGATATTCAATTCAAAAGTCTGACATTCAGATGATTAAATGCGACATGTCTGTAGAAGCAATTTAGGCATTGGTAGCTAAATACTTTGGGTAATGGTTGAGAGGGGGAAGAGGTGGAGGTCAAGAGATGGAGGTGTGTGAAGGAATGAGAGTGATGTCTTCAGTGAGCCTCCAGGCCTAGCAGCAGGTAGGTAGAGAAATCCTAACACACTCTTACATTGAGCTCAATGCTTTTAAAAGCATAGGTATGCCTATGTACTCCACAAAGGGAGATGGACGGCGCTGAAAGCTAAGACAGAGGTACCTTCAAGACGATGCTTGAGAAGAAAACACTGTCGTTTGTGAGACGAACCAAACATCTGCAGCCTTTACGATAATGTCCCAGGTGGAGCTGCTATTGTAGTGCAGATAAGTGGACATACACTGAGTGTACGAAACATTAAGAACACCTTCCTAATATTGAGTTGCACCCCCTTTTGCCCCAGAACAGCCTCAATTCGTCGGGGCATGGACTCTACAAGGTCTCAAGCATTCCACAGGGATGCTGGCCCATGTTGACTCCAATGCTTTGTGTGGTGGACCATTCTTGATACACACGGGAAACTGTTGAGTGTGAAAAACCCAGCAGCGTTGCAGGTCTTGACACACTCAAACCGGTGAGCCTGGCACCTACTACCATACCCTGTTCAAAGTTACTTCAATATTTTGTCTTGCCCATTCACCCTTTGAATGGCACACATACACAGTCCATGTCTCAATTGCCTCAAGGCTTAAAAATCCTTTAACCTGTCTCCTCCCCTCATTTACACTGACTGAAGTGGATTTAACAAGTGACATCAATAAGGGATCATAGCTTTCACCTGGATTCACCTGGTCAGTCTATGTCATGAAAAGAGCAGGCGTTCCTAATGTTTCCTATACTCAGTGTATACCTCTCTGATTCAGAGGGGTTGGGTTAAATGCGAAAGACACAATACATTCAGTTGGACAACTGACTAGGTATCCCCCTTTCCCAATATCTGTTTGGAGATGTGTTCACGTTTCAGGGGACCTTTTCAGGAGTTAATATTTGTAACATGACCACAAATCAAGAAAAATATTGGGGACAGGACATATTGTACACGCCAGTTGAAGGACAGAGTTCGAGGCGGGAAATTCCCAAATGAAAACAATATGCTGGGTTTGTCAAACAGACTTGGGTACTTCTGTATTTTGGTACAGTATGCTCCAGGAATGCCAGCACACATAGTCTTTGTTGACGAAGAAACCGAACGCCGCATTCAACGACTTAGACACATTAGGCTCGGGGAATCAGACACCGAGTATCATTCAAACAGGAATTCAGCTCCTGAAAGGAAAACCAAGAGGACACCTGACATCGATATTGTTTCACCGCAACCCTTTAATTTCACCACCAAACATCACTAAGTCAGCTTGGGAAGGTGTCAGGTGTGCTCTCCATTGTCTCTCTAGCTCCCCTCTCCTCCCCTCACAGCATTGTTAGATGTTATGGATACTCCACCCTCACCTTCTCTGTCAATGTCCACGCTAACCATGTTGTCAACCTACTCACTTTTCTACTCTCTTTACTAGCAGCTTTGTCATTATTACAGAGAATGATCATTAGCGCATTAAGTTAGTGCCAACTGTCCCAGTACGTGTTTCGATACTGCTGTGATGCAGTTTAATGTGCACTGTATCAGTGCTGCAGTGCCAGTCTCATGGGCTGGGTTACAGACAAACGGTGGGAATTGTGGGACTTGTGTCTGCTTGCGTGTCTGACTCACCCAGCCACTCATTCCTGTGGTTTGGTTTAATGGGGTGATCCCAGCATCAGTCATCCTCAGACCAGAGAACTGTCTTCCTTCTCTTTGTCTGGGAGATGTAGTGCTTCATAAAGGAGACATTTCACAGGACTTGTTCAATCTGACATGTTATCCAACGAGTTATTTGACTGCACCATACGTTTTGTGAGGATGGCTCCGTAGTGGATATTTATGAATGTCAAGTACAAGTGGATATGTATGTTAAGTATTGTCTGCACAGCTCAAACAAAGCAAGCAAATGTAATCAGTCCCATGTGAGTATCTTTGATCTTGGTGGTTATTGAATGGGTCAGATGGGTAGTTGATATGATTCTGAAAATCATATCAGTGATTAAACATTTTGACATAGACTTGCTTTGTATGTGTTTGGAACACTTTGTTTTGAGTTGTCAAATATCAAGACCTCGACTTTATCCTGAGTATCGTGAGTTGTGTCCGTTACTTCAGACAGTTTGCAGTGGGCAGCCCAGTCCTCTCAGGCTATTTGCTGCCCTTGGCCTTCAAACATGCCCCCCTTTTATCACCCTTGTTTCCTCTTCTCCTCACGCCCCCTTCCCTCTCTCTCTTTCTTTCGCTCTCTTTCTTTTTTCAAAGCATGAGAACCGAGCGATTAAGGAATCCTTTCCAGCTAATCACCCTGGACTCCAGCACTTCCGCTGCGCTGATTACTGAGGAAATCATTAGAAGAAAAAAGTGCCTGGATCTTTCATCGTGGCCAGCCCGACTCCAGGGAGGTCAGTGAGGGGTGTGTTTGATAGGCCATTTAGTCTTGCTGCTCCTATTATTCCAGCATTTCCTCTATCTGCACGCTGGATGTGGATGTCTCGCCTCCCCCAGACCCTAATCATTCCCATACTGGTGTCTTGGAGTTTTGAGTTCACCCCAGACCTCCGTCTTCTTAGGGTTAGAGGGGCTCCTAGCTCCCATCTCGCCCTCTCTTCCTCCCTCTTAGTCACCCCCCATCCCCCCAAAACTGTCTGATCCCAAGCACCATGCAGCCTCTCATGGGTACTGTCACAGATGGCACTAACGACGTGGTCCCGAGCAGAGGAGGCGGTTCGCTGCTAGACTGGTGACATATGCTCGGTCGCAGGACGATCAGCCGAGCAGAACACTGCCCCGACGTCCAAAAAGACGATCCCCCCCCCCCACACACACACACACCCCAAACACAACACAGCCCCCTCTAAAACAGACACTCACTGTCTTCTACTTGCAGCCAGTGTTTTGTTTTGTTTATCATGGACCAGGCCCCCTCATTGTCTCCGCAGAACCCCCCTCTTGATGGATGACCTCCTAGTTCAGTGTTTAGGGTCCCTCCCCAGTGTCCCCTCTGTCCCCCTGGGAGGGCTGAGGAGGATGGGGGTGACAGAACAAGTTAATTTCCCAGCATGCCGTGAGTGCGTACAGAGCAGATATCATGAGGATTTGCACAGAAGGGTGACAGAATGTATCAGCCATGCTGAATCTACTGAGATATAATGGGAAGAGAACCAGCCCTACACGACTGTGTCCTGTGGTCATTCTGCAGCTTTGTCTTGTCCAAAAAAGAATCACACCAAGTCCCAGATTAAAGGACACAGCGAATCTGAGATTAAAGGAGATTTGCTATTGTGGATATATTTTTCCTTCAAGCTTAAAATGCGTATTGGTATTAAAATATTTTGGAAAAACTATATTCGTTCACTGAGTAGATCAACGCAAACCAAAATGCCCTACACATTATATATTTTTTCATATGTATCATAACCAGAAGGTGATAGCTTTCCATACATGGAATTCAGAGCAGTGACAGTTGAACAATTGCCTTTCAATGGGGGAATTCCTACAGCAACGAGGACTACCAAAGAGGACCATTGGCAGTCATTATAGCGAACCCTGACCTTGGTTGTATTGTTGACAGGGAATGAATATACCTCAGGAGAGTTGCTTTACTGTATCATGCCTCACCACTCTTTTGTTCTACCACATTCTTTTGGAAACATGTAAAATACCAAGAACAAATGACTATTACACTCCAACGCAAGGGGAACCTGATCCAGATAAGTCAAAACTAGCTTGGTGTAAAAAATAAAAAAAAACATCTCACATGTCTGTTACAGTATACTGGTTTTAGTCCTGGTTTTAGTCCTGGGAGTGCAGAAACTTGATTGTTATACCACTTGTTTATATGACATATTTTGCTGCTTAGCTCACTCCGCTAGGTTTTCTTACCATGTAAGCTGATTAACTGTTGGAAGGCCTGCTAGAAATATTGAACTCAGCAATAAAATAACATTATTCAGAGAGGTATGCATGCACAACAAGAAAAAACAGTGCCAAGTTTGGAAGGAAATATTTGCATTAATAATCACTCATTTATTTTTTGGGGAGCGTTCAATTATGAATTGTTAGCTCTACATTTACAAAGTGCTGCGCTTTGCTCTTTTCCTTCCAAAAGGTCTCGGAGCTACATCGACAAAAATTGAAAGGCTGACCAAAAGACTAAAACAAACAAGTCAACAAACAAAACCATGACTTACATTTGGAATTACAACACAATCATTAGCCAGTTAGCTGGGTTGTCTTCCATTGAGTTCAAGTGTACATGACTTCCACTATAATGACCAAGAATCCCTTTAATAAAACAAAGTAATACAGACTTATTATGGTATGCGCTCATCCAAACTCAATTAATAGACAACTCAAAGCACATGGGGGAGACCTGGCACTGTGTACATGACTTAACAAATATTATCTATCAGTCATTTGTAAATAATAAAATAATAATAATATATATATATATATATTTTTTTTTTAAAGGACTTCATTGTGTAGAGCTAACATGAGCAGAAAGGCAAAGTGACTCATGGTAATAAATCTTCTGACTTGACAGGTACAGTTTTAGTAGCATTTGTCTGTTGTTGGATGGATGTCCTTTGAATGCTATTGTGCACCCAGAAATGCACGGAGCAATGAGCCACTGTCCAGGTCTTGGCTGTGTGGCTTACACAAGCATATTTCATTTCCTTTGGGGCGAATTCAATCAAAAGTGCCTTAGCAGCGTTAAGGTTGTATCTTACTATATGTGTGCCCTATCTTGAAAACGGGTAGCATCAATACATGTGAGGATTCTCTCTGTTATTCCTGCAATACCCAAAGCCATTCTGCAATTTCATTTGACTATGGGGGGAAATGTACTGTAGGTATATGATACTACATGAATACACCAATGCAGGTTCTATTGAATGGAACCTTAGGAGGAAATGTCATGCCATCACTCCCTTGTGTAACCAGTGTTTCCAACCTGTTCACGTCATCATCAGCCTTTTAATAGTAATGTAAGAGAGGTGAATTCCTGAAAGCATAATACTGCATGATCTCAGCAACTGGATGTGTCACTAGGTGTTATGTTGACTGTCAAAAAGGGACAGACAATGGCCGACGTCAATGTTCACTATAGTGCGACATTGACCTCCTTTACGGTGTCCATATTAAAACAGACGGGTGACTGTCTTGACATGTACACCATACATGATTGATCATTGTCAGTGTAGGCCTACCTGCTCAATTTGCTTCATACTGTATCGTTCCACAGGGAATCTTGTGTGCCACCCACAATGATCCAGAGACACAACCATGGCTGATCCCTTAGAGGAAACGTACGACCATTGAACCCAGTCGAGATGTTTCCTGTCTGTTCCCAGTCTGTGTGATACATGGTGGTCAGACTATGAAGTAATCGAAACAAACAAATACACAGGCACTGTGGCCTCCCAACTAGATTAACAAGGGTTTAAGATAAGTATGTGATCAACAGTAAGATGGCCGACTTAAATATCACGATTTTCTTACTTAACGTTAATGGACACCATGTGAGGCCGAGACCCAGTCACAGCCCATGCTGAATAAAATACAAATGGGGGAAGAATTAAAGATATTTATGTTTCCGAGGCTTATGTCCGGGGATAATCTGGCCTATCCTCAGTGAATGGTTTGGTATTTTATGCACCAATTTAGCTGGTAATTAATAACAGGTACTTGTGTGGCTAGATGACTGAATGACCTCTGATGTTTGTCCCATCATTTAAGATCATTCATTTCCAATAATGGCCCTCTGTTTATTAGATACTATCTGCAGCCAGTCTATTAGAGCAGTGTTGATCTCCTGGTCCAAAATGTAGGATTACTAACAATATACACCACATGTCACACTCATTCCACGGAGGGCCGAGTGTCTGTGGGTTTCCTCTCCTCCCTTGTACTTGATTGATGAATTAAGATCAGTAATTAGTAAAGAACTCCCCTCACCTGGTTGTCTAGGTCTTAACTGAAAGGAAAAACCCAAAACCCGCAGACACCCTCGGATGGGGCCACAGTGTCTCCTGATTTTATGCTGCAGTAGTTTATGTGTCGGGGGGCTAGGGTCAGTTTGTTATATCTGGAGTACTTCTCCTGTCCTATTCGGTGTCCTGTGTGAATCTAAGTGTGCGTTCTCTAATTCTCTCCTTCTCTCTTTCTCTCTCTCTCTCTCTCGGAGGACCTGAGCCCTAGGACCATGCCCCAGGACTACCTGACATGATGACTCCTTGCTGTCCCCAGTCCACCTGGCCATGCTACTGCTCCAGTTTCAACTGACCTGAGCCCTAGGACCATGCCCCAGGACTACCTGACATGATGACTACTTGCTGTCCCCAGTCCACCTGGCCGTGCTGCTGCTCCAGTTTCAACTGTTCTGCCTTATTATTATTCGACCATGCTGGTCATTTATGAACATTTGAACATCTTGGCCATGTTCTGTTATAATCTCCACCCGGCACAGCCAGAAGAGGACTGGCCACCCCACATAGCCTGGTTCCTCTCTAGGTTTCTTCCTAGATTTTGGCCTTTCTAGGGAGTTTTTCCTAGCCACCGTGCTTCTACACCTGCATTGCTTGCTGTTTGGGGTTTTAGGCTAGGTTTCTGATCAGCACTTTGAGATATCAGCTGATGTACGAAGGGCTATATAAATACATTTGATTTTATTTTATTTGACTAGGCCCTCCATGGAATGAGTTTGACACCCCTGGTATAGACAGGAGACACTATCTAATCTCAACTGCCAAGTCAAGGTAATATGTACAATCCCAGTCAAAAGTTTGGACACACCTACTCATTCCAGTGTTTTTCTTTATTTTAACTATTTAACTTTCTACATTGTAGAATAATCAAAACTATGAAATAACATATATGGAATCATGTAGTAACCAAAAAAAGTGTTAAACAAATCTAAATATATTTGAGATTTGAGATTCTTTAAAGTAGCCAAGCCCTTTACCTTGATGACAGCTTTTGCACACTCCTGGCATTCGCTCAAACAGCTTCATGAGGTAATCACCTGGAATGCATTTCAATTAACAGGTGTGCCTTGTTAAAAGTTTATTTGTGGAATTTCTTTCCATCTTAATACTTTTGAGCCAATCAGTTGTGTTGTGACAAGTTAGGGTTGACAAGAAGATAGCCCTATTTGGTGAAAGTTCATATTATTGCAATAACAGCTCAAATAAGCAAAGAGAAACAACAGTCCGTCATTACTTTAAGACATGAAGGTCAATCAATCCGTAAAATGGTAAGAACGTTGAAAGTTTCTTCAAGTGCAGTTGCAAAAACCATCAAGCGCTATAAAGAAGACCCAGAGTTACCAAAAGTTCATTGGAGTTTCCAACCTCAGAAATTTCAGACCAAATAAATGCTTCACAGAGTTCAAGTAACAGACACATCTCAACATCAACTGTTCGGAGGAGACTGTGTGAATCAGGCCTTCATGGTCGAATTGCTGCAAAGAAACCACTAGTAAAGGACACCAATAATAAGAAGAGACTTGCTTTGGCCAAGAAACACAAGCAATGGATTTTAGAAAGATGGAAATCTGTCCTTTAGTCTGATGAGTCCAAATATGAGATTTTTGGTTCTAACCGCGGTGTCTTTGTGAGATGCAGAGTAGGTTAACGGATGATGTCTGCATGTGTGGTTCCCACCATGAAGCATGGAGGAGGAAGTGTGATGGTGTGGGGGTGCTTTGCTGGTGACACTGTCTGTGAATTCAAGGCACACTTAACCAGCATGGCTACCACAGCATTCTGCAGCGATACACCATCCCATCTGGTTTGCGCTTAGTCCCAAAATCATTTGTTTTTTCAACAAATGATCACCCGACCTCAACCCAATTGAGATGGTTTGGGATGAGTTGGAAAAGCAGCCAACAAGTGCTCAGCATATGTGGGACCTCCTTCAAGACTGTTGGAAAAGCATTCCAGGTGAAGCTGGTTGAGAGAATTCCAAGAGTGTACAAAGCTGTCATCAAGGCAAAGGGTGGTTACTTTAAAGAATGAATATTTTAAAAATTAATAAAAAAAATAATTTTGCTTTGTATAAAACTTTTTGGGTTAGAAAAGAGTAAAAAATAAAGACAAACCCTTAAATGAGTTGGTGTGTCCAAACTTTTGACTGGAACTTTGGACACACCAGTTTGGACACACCAACTCATTTAAGGGTTTGTCTTTGTTTTTACTCTTTTCTGCATTGTAGAATAATAGTGAAGACATTAAACCTAAGAAATAACACATATGGGATCATGTAGTAACCAAAAAAGTTTAGTGACATTTTTTAAATATTACTCTGTTTTTTTATAACGTTTTGCTATTCTTGAAATATATATGAAGTACCAACTGCAAAGTATGTAGTGCTGAAACTGAGGTTATGGTTCAATGTGTAATTAAGCCTCTACTTTTCACATATCCACCACAATATCAGAAGTGACGAGAGTAGCTACTGTTCCCCATGTTAGTGGGTGACTCTCCGCAGCACAATGAGATGTGTGGGAACACCTCACCTCGACTAGGCATGCTCCTCTCATCCCGTTTCCAGTGTCAGCCATGTCATTATTCACCCCACCGCAGGATCCATTATTCAGAGGGGGTGGGGGTGTACTGGGAGCACACCTGGTCAGGCAGACAGGATGACGGGCAGGGAAACCTGGAGCCCCACCCTCCTGTCTCCCTCCTCCACCCCCTCACTCCCCCTACTGCCGGAGGGCCAGATGGATCTGTCTGTGGGCGGTGATGTCACCCGTGGCCCAGGGTGCCAGAGTTCAGCCCTCCCAGAATCCTCCTGGTGTTTATGGTATTTACTGTGGCCACGTGTAAACAACAACAACAACTACAGCTAGACAGACAGAGGGGGTACACGAAGACTGTTTTGAAAACCTGATTTGGACTGAGCCGATAGTTAATAATAATATATGTGGCAAAGATGTGCTAGGCTACATGCTATACTGTATCATCACAACCTAGATGAAAGACTTCCAATGCTTCTGTCTTTATGCCAGTGCTTTACAGTATGGAGTTGAAGTCTTTGAAAGAACAATGGCATTGTCCTATCAAGTGGAGCAACATCAATGTCGCAGGCCCGCTGAGTGCTTCAACTATATACAGTCAAAGTCAAAACAGACTCCAAGTGATACTTTAATGTCCTCCATGAATGTGTCAGCGCGTCTTGGAAATCCAGCCAGACTTTGAAAAGTCAACATCAGTCCGTGTGTGTGTGTGTGTGTGTGTGGGCGTGCGTGCGTGTGTGTGTGTGTACGCGTGCTTGTGTGTGTACACGTGTGTGTGTGTGTGTGTGTGCCATGAATAACTCTCTCTTGGTGTCAGATAAAAGCATGAAAAATGAGCCAAAGTAGAAAAGGGTGTGTCGCCCCCGACGTCCTCCACATTAGTTATCAGATCAATACCTTGCAATTACTGAGATTTATGTTGTCAAGACATTCCTGCTGGAGTTCATCCTATAGCCACCTGTGGTAAAACGATCTGTTTTTAACTCATCTAAGAGGGGGAGAGGGGGAGGGAGGGAGGAAAGGGGAGGAGACGAGGGGGTGAGTTTAACTGATCTCACACAAGTTTCCACTATAAATACTAGCACCCAGAAGACAGGCGTATTTACTGTGATTCTCCCAGCCGTTTTGTTAATGGCTGTAACAAGTGCTTCATGCTATGCCAAGCCAAACGCTTTGCTCAGGGACATCAAACAGCTGTGTGTGATCCATTGCTAAACTTGAAGACACATTCTACTTTAGTCACTTACAGTAAAGGCCATTGGTATTTCAATACTTGTCAGTTCTAGGTATGATTGAACATATTTGTGGCAGACACTAATGCGCTGAAACTGCTACTTCGTTCTTATTCTTTATGTGGTTGGTATTACATTTCCCAATGGTTTGTTTTGCCTCTATGGTTAACCCACTGTAAGTGCGTGTCAAGAGGCATGTCATATTCTGAGTATCCAAACCAACTAGATGCCATCAACACGTGTAGAAGGATACTAAACATGCTAGGGCATACTATGCAACACAACAATGGTCTGTAACTACACCAACCCATACATTCATTTCAATCATTGGACTGTAGGGGTGTTCTGACATTCTCTGAGGCAGGACATAACCATGAAAGAGAATGGACCTGTGCTTTAATACTCATCCACATAACACATTTTATGTGCTTTTAACACTCATCCACTGTGGCTGTCCTCTCCTCTCCCCTGTGAGCTCCACATGTGATTCAAGTGGATGGGCACACTGGGAGACCAGTGGCTTTTGACTCCCTCGCCTCCCAGAACTATGGCTGTGAAGGCCTCATTCTCACGGCTACTGTTCTGTTCGGACTACGATCCATTCTCGCTCACTCTCTCATTCTTTTGTTCTCTTGTGCTGTCTCTCACTTTCTCTCTCTCTCTGTTCTGTGTCACCTAGTGCCCTCCGTTAATAGTCAAGTCCTGTTCTGCATGCTCAAACAATATTTCCTACTACTTCAACAGAGCACCGTAGCAGGCTGCATGGCTTGTATTGTTGTGTAGACAGCGAGTCTGTTCTGACATACTGTAGGTAATGCAGTCCAGAAGAGGCTTGTCAAGTGGGGCTTTCTCTGGAATCACCTGATCTGTGATCTGTTTAAGTTTGACCACAATCATATGCAAAGGTTAGACCATCATCATACCTGACCAACTCCAATAGGGACGAGGTCAAAATAGTTTAAAGAATAAATACAATGACATGTTCAAAATGTCAGGTTGCACAGAGGACTGAGGAAGACCTATAGCTATGTTTAACTCACCAAATCACTGCTTACAGTGAGAAATATTCCCCTAATAAATGACCAATCTTGACATCCTAAAAGGCTTTGTGGATCCATCATATTCAAACATTCCGCGGAACAATGCCCCGGTACACGATGACACTACAAGGGTCAAACCATTCCCGGATTGTGTAACACTATCACTCCCAATGGCTCTCCTAACTGGATTTGCTGCAATGTGATCTGGGAGCAGGTATTCAGGAGGGTGTTTGGGTTTGGATGGTTGGTTCGACTCATCCCGAGCAGGAGAGGACACTGGGATATGGGGAGGGGTTGGGGGAGGGGTGCTTATTCTCCTCCTCGGTGTTCAATGGACCAAAGGAATGCCAGGATGGATAAACAACGCTGCTAGCTACGAAACAACTGCTGTACAACTGAAATCAACACTCAGCGTCCCCGACAAAAGAGAAGTCAATCCAACAGAGAGAGAGAGAGAGAGAGAAAAGAAAATAAACATTCCACAGGGTGCCTTGCGTAGCCCAAAGGGGTTTCTATGTAATGTCACAGCAATGTTAAATGTGGACTATGGTGTGTAATGAGTTAATGTAATAACACATAGACACCTTTCTTTTCATTATTTAACAAGGACAATTCATAACTCTTACAAATATCAAGTGTGGGTCAGTGTCAGCTAACGGGAGAGAAAGTAACCCAACCAGCCATATAAATGCAGTTTCAAGATCCATTCCTTTTGAGAGGATATTAATGGTGAAGATTTATTTATCGTATCTAATAGGATCTTTACCTTAGGGAACGTCATTTCACTGGCTTCGTCTTTCAGTTAACTCTGGCAGTGTTGAAGCTTGATGCTTCTAGTGACAGCCGCCATAATGTAATGGTTTACTATTCTATTATACAGCCATCCCTTTTGGCAAAATCTTTCTTTGACAGGAAGGAACTCTGTCAGATTGTATGGAAAACATTGGTGGTTATATGTCATGCTGTGCTACAGAGCAGGACCGATGTCACTTCTTTTCTCACTTACCTTAAGATACACTGGGGTGAAACATCCAGTAGGCCTCAAATGAACCAACCACTGCCAGGTTGACTTCTGTAGTCATTGCTCGGTTCTAGCCATTGTAAGGTTCTTTCACATCACGTATATCCAAGTATTCCTGCTGTCCCTGGAGCAAATGGGTGAGCAGTGTAATTTGTGTGGATAATGAACTTGTTGCATGCATAGAGAATTAAGTAGGGATAACGCCGCATGGGGAAAGGCCATGGTGTTCTGATCCGAAATCATCTCCGAAATATTGTGTTCCCTTCTCTGCTTAGAAAATACACAATTCAATGAGACGCCTAGCTGCTCGGCAAGAGCTTTACATGTAGACTTACATGAGAGCTTTTCTCCTTCCACTCCTCTCCCCAGATAGCATTACCATACCTCAGTGCATCCGCAACATCCACTGACAATACTTGTGTACTTCTAATAATTGGTGCACGGCTTTGCGGGATATTAAGCGGGGCTTAGGCGTGTGAGACGAAGCGATTTGAACCCGCGTTGGTTGTTAGAAGGCGTACGTTCCTAGTAAACCTAATTGATGTGTTTATTTATGACAAGGATGCATAGCAATTCCTTAAAAAACTGAGATTTGCCACCATAATGCGGCTTCGGATCGGAGGGGGGTTTAGGGGAAATATAGAGCCTCTGCCGAGCTCCACCAAACCTTCCAAGAATGTTGATAAGCAGATCCCCGAAAATGAAATCTCCCAGCCTCCTCGGCTGGATCTGCCCCTAATCGTTTTATTTACAGTTGCAATAAAAGATGATTCTCTTTAATGGTTCGGTGTGAAATAATAGGCAGCCGTGGAACAATCGGAACGAGGCCTAAGCGCATTCCAATTTTCGCATTAAGCTAATCGAGGGAAAAGGAAGGAAATAGAGACATCAGTTGGATGAAATGAGCGTAATTGGAGAATAATGTAGTTAGTTTGCTCTAATCTTCTGCATAATATTAAAATGTTCTCAATGCGCCCCAGCTGCAAGCAATCACCCGCTCCAAGGGGGAAGTAGAGTGGGGTGAAGGAACGAGGAAGCTAGAGAGGGACTCCGACACATGGAGCTCCAGACTGCATCCAGCCGCACTGCAGCCTTGCAGCCTCACACCCCGCTGACGAAGGTCTAATTTGTACACTGGGTTATTGATGCCAGCCCTGGTTATGGTGGGGAGACCTAGTAACAGCGGGGCCCAGACGTGTCAGTGTGGGGGGCTTCAATGGTTCATTTCACTGCATGGTGTTCAGGCCTGCTTCACTCACTCAGGTTTGGAATGAGGCTAAAGTCAGGATTCTCTCAAGTCAGGATTCTCTATCCCGATGTGTACCCTTCCTGACATGAAGGGGAAGTTGTCTTTGCAGACAATTTTCAAAGATTGCTCTCCACTGTAGGTATCTTGGTTGTTTGTGGTGTGTGTTCAGGTGGAGCGGCCTTGAGTTTGTAGATTAAGAGCTAATTTTATAAGGGTATTTTTTCAGCGTCTTTAACAAATGGCCATGCCCTCAACAACCTGCCACACAAAGGAAAATGAAGGCTAAATTAAGTTCTGAGCATCCGTCATCCAATTATCCCGGTTAAAGTTGTAGCCAGAGCAGCCACCAGTAGCCTCATAGTGGAATTAAGACAAGGTTATTTGTTCCCCCCTTGGCTTTGACTCGCCTGTGATTTCAAGGCGAAACTCGCTCTGAGGCAGTTTTTTAGTGATGTTATTGTGCAGGAAATTGACATTAGTCAGTGGAACCAATAATGTAGAACCGTCATGGATTGCCTTTGCTCGGCATCGAAACACAACAATGAATTAATCAAATTAAAATGCCTTGTTATGCGATTTTGTTTTAATTTCCACAACCGAGCCCCTATTTAGTGGTTGACAAAACCAGAAAAAGACAAGTCACAGTTTAGGGGCTCAGTAACAGTGTTATATTAGTGAAGAATTATCAATCCTTTAAGCTAATTTGGATAACTTGGGGACCATAAAGTAAGCTATGAGAATGTAGTGTGTTAAGCTCCCACCCCCTCCACAATCCTTAACAACCACTTTGTTTCCTGTGTTGATCGCCTGCCATTTAAGACACATTAAATCCAGAAAATTAATATAAATCTACAAAAGCTATTACAGATTTCCGCCCGTGTCAGACATGCATTAAAATCCAGCTATCAGACCTTCAACTAAGGGCCCAGAAATAATGCCACAGCAGTAGCTGCAGTGTTGCTTCTGCTACTGTTGTTGTGTTGCTTAGTGACGGTTTCTCCGTGTGGCCGGGCCTGTGTATGTTGACTTGACTTGGTGGCGGCGGTGGCGACCGGAAGCTACTGTGCCTTTAACTGAAGAGCCTCCTCTCCCTCCGCAGAGGAGCCAGGCAGTTTTGGCAAGTGCCATATGCCCTGACTAAACCTAGCGGTGGCCCCAGAGCATGGGGGGCTGTTTTGTCATTAGCCCCTCGCGCGGCGGAGGTGGAAACTCATTTAGCCCCATGCTGGACTTTCATTATGATAGACTTGTATCAGATGGCATCTCTGGCTGGGCGCTGGCTCCTGGCTAACGGGAGGAAAGCTGTGGCTCTCTGGACCCTCTTCCAGCCCCAGCGTGTGTACCCCAGCACTGGGCCAGCTACAGCTGCTCTTCACTCCTCGCTCCACTGGCAGATGCTGTTGCAGTATGCTGGATGAAAAGACCACCATGGTGGCCGGGGTATGGCTGGGGCTGGAGGTGGAGCTAAGGCTGGAGGTGGAGCTGAGGCTTGAGGTGGAGCTGAGGCTGGAGGTGGAGCTGAGGCTGAGGCTGGAGGTGGAGCTGAGGCTGGGGCTGGAGGTGGAGCTGAGGCTGGGGCTGGGGCTGGAAGTAGAGCTGAGGCTGGAGGTGGAGCTGAGGCTGGGGCTGGAGGTGGAACTGAGGCTGGGGCTGGAACTGAGGCTGGGGCTGGGGGTAGAGCTGAGGCTGGAGCAGAGGCTGGAGGTGGAGCTGAGGCTGGGGCTGGAGGTGGAGCTGAGGCTGGGGCTGGAGGTGGGGCTGGAGGTAGAGCTGAGGCTGGAGGTGGAGCTGAGGCTGAGGCTGGAGGTGGAGCTGCAGGGTGACTCTGGTAGGCCAGACCCACCACATCGCTCCCACCATCCTTCCTCTTTTTAATCCACCCCTCCACCACCACCTCTCCTACTTACAACACACACACACTCCCATATACACACAAACGGAAAACAGAAATGTCCAAGATTCAAATGTTCCAAAGCAAATGGCTGAAACAAATGTCTCCCTGTTTGCTGACAGTCGGTTTACCTCAGGTCTGTAATAAAAACTCAATGAACCAAGGGAGTCAATATATTCCAATAACAAAGGCAGGGGACTTGTCATTTCTCAACTCTTAGGCTTTTATGAAAACATACCTTTCTCCTCGAGATTGAGGGGAAGGGGCAAAAAGTTAGTTAAAAAATATACACAAATCGTACAAAATGCACACTCTCGGAAAAAAAGTAGAGAAGAGAGTCCGACTCTAACAAACCAAATATGTACTGTAATAGAATTCTCTGTCTCTGAACCAATAAGGAAGAAATAACAACAGCCAAAGCCAACGTCGGGGAGAGTACAGTAGTAATCTAAAAGAACAACACAGCCATCTCTTGATGCTTTCCCCTGCTGTAAGATCCCTGAATCTGATATAAATATGGCCTTAACCGGTGTGATGTATTATTAATCCTTTAAAACACGATATAGAGCCAGGAAACGTGTTGAAGGAGAGGAGCGTCCTAGCACCCCAGGAGGCTGCCTCAACACCATTATCAGCTTCTGCTATTGGATTTCTGACTTTTAACTGGGTTAGCCTACTTTAGTGTGAATACAAATTCAATTGCCACCACAGCTGTTTTATTTGCCATGTATGCGTGCCTCTCTCTCTCTCTCTCTCTCTCTCTCTCTCTCTCTCTCTCTCTCTCTCTCTCTCTCTCTCTCTCTCTCACTCTCTCAATAGACTACTGCATATAACCACATAGAAACAATTTCCCTCCGTGGAGTACACACAAACCATAAAATTAAAATGAAGTGCCATTACACGTACGCAAAAGGCGATGGGGGGATTTAAATTCTCCCACTGCTGAGAAATAATCCCTGTACTTTCTTTTTCTTTCTCTCCCTCCTTCCCTCTCCCTTTACCAGCACCGTTTAATGTTGATATTTTTACACGGCCTACTTCCTGTAGAGGGGCCATTTGTAATGGAGATGACCTCACCTTTAGCTCTAGCCTGTCTTTCAGGGCCTGTGTGTCTGGCTCAATGGGGTAATGGCTTTCTTGGACTAGAGGTAGAAGAGGAGAGGAGAGCAGAGGAGAGGGGCTACTCCTAAACAAAGCCATATGAGGGACTCAGAAAGCCTTTCAGGACTTCATTAGCCCAACTGGGAGAAGGGAAGGTTAAGGGCCCCAGCAAGCTGGTACTGTTTAGCTGCTTAATGTCAACAGGAACGCTCAGGCAGCTGAAGAGCACACACGCACGGATGCATGCACACACACTCACACATACCCATCCCATCCAGCCCCACGCCCCTGTCGGTTTCCCCCCTCCATCCTTTGGACTGGAGAGGCCACACGGGGACACTCCCACTCTCCATTCAGCCTCATCATAGCACAGCCGTGGGCATTACACACATGCCGACTGGGACACCTCACACACACACACACACACACACACACACACACCTCCAAATACAGTATGCACGGTTTAAACAGAAGGTATTGTGAGGAGAGGAGAGACAATGCTCTCTCCTGCTGAGTCTCTCTGCCAGACAGGTCTGATCCAGGATTGTCTGTCGTTCACATGAGATCATCCTCATTTGGGTCTGCACTCTTAGAGCGACAAAGGCTGTGGTGAAATATGGCATGGGATGATATCATTCATGCTGTCGTGGGTTAGAACTCACCCAATAGATGTTACCACATATTCAGACTTCTCTTTGTGGAGGAGTAGATATGCAAGTTCTACAGAATTATTAGTGCTTGGCTACAATACAATCAGGGACACAACTTTGGATCTAGAAGTGGGGAGGACATTATTATTATTCTACATTTTTTTATCCAATAGGATAAACACTCCAAACCGCCTACACGACCGCTCACATAGTCCTAAAGCACACCATTTCCTTGTTTTGTATCACAATCCATTGATAAAACTGGGGGGGGGGGGGTGCAAAAATGTCATGACATGTCCCCGTCCCAAGTGAAAGTGAAAGTTATGCCTCAGAATACAATACAACATTCATCTAATCCAAATGTTGGTGTGCGTGTATGTCTCTGCATTTACATATCTACTGTATATCGCTGTGTACATGTCTGTGTGTATGTTGATGGTCAGCTCCACTGAAACCCGGATCTTATCCAAAATCTCCCGCACCAGAAAAAAGGACATACATTTGCAGTCAAGCACAATAACTTCCTGGAGTAACTATGATGTCAGCTATAACAGACAGAGAGTCAACTGATACCAAGGAAGCTATTTCATTAGGGGCTGACATTTCAACTATACAGAGACTGGCAGTAGCTACACTCCCACTTTAAATGCCCTATCAAATATCATCTCCATAACATCAGTGTGTGATTCTGTTTTGCTCCACTCTGACCCCTTAGGCCTGCTGGTGGTGTGTATTTACCACACACACACAAACACACACGGACAGACAGACAAACTGTGCACATGCCGAAGAAGTGCCGTTGCAGAGCATCACCTGTCTCTTCCACAGAGAACTGATCCTACTCTTTCTCTCTCTCTCTCTCTCTCTCTCTCTCTCTCTCTCTCTCTCTCTCTCCGTTTGTATTGTGTTGCAACCCGACCCCCATCACCACTCTGGCTCTACTCCCCTGGAACAGAGGAGCATTGGTACAGGCCATACGTGCGGCTGCTCGGCCCTGAAAGAGACACAATAGAAATGGCGATTGAAATCAGGCTCGGGCCACGTGTATCTGAGATGTTGGGGGGTGTCGGTGGAAGATGGGGGTTCATTTCAAAGCTGATGAATATCAAATTAACAAGAGAAAGGTCGGTAACCTGAAGCCGGCATCTTCTCTCTCTCTCTTTCTCTCTCTCTTTCTTTATCTCTCTTTTCTCTCTCTCTCTCTCTCTCTCTCTTTCTTTATCTCTCTTTTCTCTCCTCTCTCTCGTCTCTCTTCTCTCCTCTCTATCTCTCTTTTCTCTCCTCCCCCTCTCGCTCTTTCTCTTTTCTCTCTGTCTCTTTTCTGTCCACTTTCTCTCTGTCTCTCCTCTATATTTCTCTCTCTCTCTCTCTCTCTCTGTCTCTTTTCTCTTCTCTCTTTCTCTGTCTCGTTCTCTCTATATTTCTCTCTCTCTCTGTCTCTTTTCTCTCCTCTCTTTCTCTGTCTCTTTCTCTCCTCTGTATTTCTCTCTCTATCTCTCTCTCCACTCTCTGTCTCTCTTTCTCTTTTCTCTCTGTTTTTATGGTGTAAGGTTGGGTTTTTTGTTATCTTTTGAGTGTGAATAGAGTGTGGCATGAGGAGGAGAGGACTGTGTTGAAGCGCCACCTAGTGTCACGGAGCTGAATGTCACCTGGAACACAGAGGGAGGAGAGAAAGGTGAAAACAATGGCCTTGACCAGTGTTAAGGCCTTTGTTTTTTACTCGACCTGGAGAGAATATCCATGCTATGAAATATTGCTCTATCACTTCAAAAATATAGATTTATAAACAAATACAGACGGTTTATGTTAGTAATTAGAGGTACAATGACGTCTTGTGTCAGAACTAGTTTTAGCAGGAACAGTTGTCATACTGTAGGATCATACTGTAGGATGTGCGTGTGTTCCAGTGTTGCTGGAAACGTTTTGATAGTGCACAAATTAAAGTTGTATAAATATCTCCTTGGTTGCCATTATGTGTAGAGTTACAGGTAAAAGAGCTCAGCTTGGTCTGCAGTCATTTGATAGTCACCAGCCACCAGCAGCCACCAGTGACAATAGCCTTCGATAATTACTACAAGTCAATGAGTAAAGTTTTCCCAATCGGTCAATGTGCCCTTGAATCCAGCACTGTCAACACGGATTCATCGTTGACATTTGCTCCGAGTTATACCCATCGCCATCAAGCCTCGGCTACCAGGAGACTGACAGTGACATGACGCTGTCACAAAGCATAACGGTAACATCCACTGAGCCCCCCCCTGTCACTCCGACCCTTGGCCTCAGGGCTGCTCCCTAGCCCATTTAGGTTTATCACAACAATGAAAATTAGCATTATACAGACGCCTGTGCACATCGCCCCTTCTAGGGTATTTGCCCGGGCTGGAGTGACAGTGTCACCTTCTTATCTAAGATGATGTTGTATAGACAGAGACATTTAGCTAAGAGATAGCATGGGGATTTGGTGGGACTACTGTCTGTGGTGCTTTGTCACTTTAGATGAATTGTGGAAGGGATTATTATCATGAGAATTTTTATATTATGTTTCCTGGCATGTAGCCAGCGCCCTGTCGCTTGATGTGTTTGTGGATTACATTTACCGATAGGCCTCGTGATAGTCAATGATTCAACTGCATTTTCCCTGTTATGAATCAAAACCATTTCGGATAATACGGTCCCTTTTCCCTTTATCCTGTGTGTTATGTGCTTACAAATGTTCTGTGTAACTACATTAATTAAGTCTATAGAGACCCATGAATCTTAGTTGGCAGAACTTAAATATGGAATGCTCATGGATGTATACATTCCTTAATAATGTGCTTTAATGCAATTGGTCCCAATAAACCTCAGGAATGTGTTCAAATTTGTGCTGTATGTTTCAAGTAGGTAATTGGGGCTTGAGCACATCTCCAAACAGTTTTTTTGACAATTCCATGTTAGCTCAAGAATCTATGTTAGCTTTTGTTGTTGACTGCACCGTCAAAATGAAAAGTCTCAGTCTGTTTCAAAACAGCCACAGGTAGAATATGGAGGGCAGTAAAACAGCCACAGGTAGAATATGGAGGGCAGTAAAACAGCCACAGGTAGAATATGGAGGGCAGTAAAACAGCCACAGGTAGAATATGGAGGGCAGTAAAACAGAATTACATAAAGATCAGTAAAGGCAGCGCTAGGGAGAAAATGGAGGATGGACCTCCGCACAACTTTTCTCCAATTATAAAACACATTTAAAACAACATCCTTGTTAATAAAACTGTACTAAATATACTCAAATGTTGTTTTTGTATTTTTTTGGCACAGCCTTTTTTAAAAGGGTTCCATATCTCTTCACTGTACTTCCTGTTGTCAAGCTGCCCCATTGGTCAACTAACCCAATCCCAGAATGCTTAGTGGCATGGCTGGCCTGCTGGAGGCAACGAGAAATGTAACCTAACGTGACACCGCTAAAAACATTCAATGATGTTTCTGTCTGTCTGAATGTGTACAAGAGTGTGTATTTGTGCGTGTGTGTGGGTATCCGTTTGTACGTATGTATGTGTGTACATGTGTATGCATGCAGGCCATCTTTGTGTGTATTCGTGTGTGTATGTCATTCCGTGTGTCTGTCTATGTGGCTGCGCATGCATGTGTATGTCTGGGTGTGTTTTGTATTGCACTAGTAAACATTTAGTCTTGCCAGAGGAGTCTTCCAGAAGAGCAGGTTTCAGGAGCAGGGGCTTGTGAAGAGTTCTCGTTGCTGACTGGAGCTGGGACAGATGTTCACTGCTCGCCTGCTCACACACTCAGTGAGCAGCATCGGCCCTAGACAAACACACACGCACGTATGCACACATGCACGTATGCATGCACACGCACAGTTGAGGAATGCCAAATGTTCTGAGTGGCAGGAGTGATGCAGGCAATGATAAGTGTGATTCATTGGGAGTGTGGTTCACAGTTTGTGTAAATCTACAGAGAGGCTAACCTCGTTGTGCAACTGTCTTCTATGGGCATCGCATGTCACTACAAAAAAAAATTGTCTAGGTTCTGAGAAAACCTCTGATAGCGTTTGACTGAAACCATGCCTTCCGTTTCATAAGTGGGTTTTGTTGGTTTGTCATTGCGGAAAAATAGGCTTTCAGAATTGACTTTGACACTAGCGCATTTGAATGCTGTTGTTTTTCGTAATCTCTTGTACTGGTCATGAGGGAAAATGTACTGTTTCATAGGATGCAGACACCCATATCAACAATTAGTCCAAAACTGATTACACATCTGCTTTGTGTTTAGCGAAACATGGAGGAGAAAACCATGGAAGTGAGAGACATGGAGGAGAGAGACATGGAGGAGAGAGACATGGAGGAGAGTGACATGGAGGAGAGAGACATAGAGCAGAGAATTGTGGAGGAGAGAAACGTGGAGGAGAGAAACATGTAGGGCTAGAAACGTGGAGGAGAGAGACGTGGAGGAGAGAGACATGAAGGAGAGAAACATGGAGGAGAGAAACATGGAGGAGAGAGACATGGAGGAGAGAGACATGGAGGAGAGAGACATGTAGGAGAGAAACATGAAGGAGAGAGACGTGGGGTAGAGAAACATGGAATAGAGAGAAATGAAGGAGAGAAATGTGGAGGAGAGAAACATGAAGGAGAGAAACGTGGAGGAGAGAAACATGGAGGAGAGAAACGTGGAGGAGAGAGACATGGTGGAGAGAGACATGGAGGAGAGAAACATGGAGGAGAGAAACATGGAGGAGAGAGACATGTAGGAGAGAGACATGGAGGAGAGAGACATGTAGGAGAGAGACATGGAGGAGAGAAACATGGAGGAGAGAAACATGGAGGAGAGAAACATGGAGGAGAGAGACATGTAGGAGAGAGACATGGAGGAGAGAAACATGGAGGAGAGAAACGTGGAGGAGAGAAACGTGGAGGAGAGAGACATGGAGGAGAGAGACATGGGGGAGAGAAACGTGGAGGAGAGAAACATGGAGGAGAGAGACATGGAGGAGAGAGACATGGAGGAGAGAAACATGGAGGAGAGAAACATGGATGAGAGAGACATGGAGGAGAGAGACATGGAAGAGAGAGACATGGAGGAGAGAGACATGGAGGAGAGAAACATGGAGGAGAGAAACATGGAGGAGAGAGACATGGAGGAGAGAGACATGGAGGAGAGAGACATGGAGGAGAGAGACATGGAGGAGAGTGTCACAACAAAGTATTATCACTTATCTATTTTCTTCCTAAAACGTTCAGTATCAAATTCTCTAGTAAGAAAGAAGTTATGCTCCAGAAAGAAGTTATGCTCCAGAAAGAAGTTATGCTCCAGAAAGAAGTTATGCTCCAGAAAGAAGTTATGCTCCAGAAAGAAGTTATGCTCCAGAAAAAAGTTATGCTCCAGAAAGAAGTTATGCTCCAGAAAGAAGGGCAACTCAATTCTCTCAATCCGGATTAATCCCAAATGTGTAAATGTAATGTCCTGATTGGAGAGCAGAAAAAACATCTCATGAAGGGTTCATTTACTTGAAGTGCTTGGCAGCTTGAAAGAATCCTACTTCAGTTTAAAGAGAATCCCTCTCGGTGGACTGGACTTCCTCTCTCTCTCTATCTCTCTCTCTCTCTCTCTCTCCACCGATAGTAATTGCTGTCTGTTTCCAATGCACATGTCAATTTAATTGGCTGTGAACGCAATTATAGTAGATTGAGATAAAAAGGGACTGACTTACCCCATAACATTGTATGTACCAATACAATTCATTTTAGTGGTTTCACATTGATTTGGGCATCAACTCAATGGGTATCCCAGAGAAACTAAATGCTCTATTCAAACGTGTATAAAAACAAAATAGGACACAGACGTTGTGTGAGTGGTGAACATGTATCCTGTGAGAGTGTGTGTGCCTGAGTGCGTGTACGTGCGTGCGTGCGTGCTTTTTGACATTAGCATTGAGTACGTTCCAATGTGGTAACGAGCAAAACATTCTGGCCTCCCAATGCCCCCTGGGAGTCACCGATATCTTGTAATCAAAGAAAGAAATATGGCTGGAGAGTCACTGAGTCGGCGGCCACTTTGTTCACCCAGAGGATTCTCTTCTTCTTCTTCTTTCACTTGTTCTTTCTGTTTGTTTCTGTGCGGTGTGGATCTGACCCCCCCCCCCCCCCCCCCAAAGCTGAGTCTTTTATTTGACTTGCGGTAAAAACACATCCTGGTGAAATTACATCCGCATGGTTATACACTGGCTGCTCAGAGGAGCTGGCATGGAGCAGGGCATGTTAGAGTGACAACAGCAATGGCAACAACAACATCACCTCAGCCTCCAATACAAATCTCTGATGACAAAATAATAGACACTTTGGAATGTGTTCGAGTAAAATCCCTTGTCCACGGTCATTTCAAATGCGTTAGCAGTAATTATTCCTATCATTGTGGAAGTATTGAAGATAGTGGTTGGAATGATGTTAATCATCCCGATAACTGACACCACACCGTAGCCTACCTACCATTGACATTTCTATTTTTTTCCTGTGAAGACATTTCAGCCTACAGGAAAGAGGCCGCTGTATGTTCGCGTCTTCCGAAAGCAAGGATTAGTGAGTTGAAAGGTTAGGCCGTAAGTCAATGTTTGCTTTGCAGCTTACCTCCATGATTGAGGTTTGTAATTATCGAACATTACCTCTAACCTGCCTTTCACTGAATGCTTATCTTTTTTTCTAGCCCCGTTTGAGAAGAAAATAAACCTCGACCGCAACTTTCTTTTCATAAGTGGACGGACCGTGTTTTCACTCATAATGAAATATGCCTTGTTTCATTTCATTATGTGGTATATTTTTAACTGTGCTAGAGCATCGTGTGCCCTCAGCCCTTCTGTGTTTATTTGTGTTGGGGTGACAAAATAAATGTCCTTAAAACCACAACCTATAGGTCAGAATGGGATCCAGTACATTAAGAAGAGAAGGAGTGGGTTTGTGGTTCTTTACAGTGTGGCGTAATAGAAATGTGAGTGGAGTTGCCTTATGACAGTGCAGCAGTGAGTCTAACCCTTCTCTGAGCCCTTGTGAGACCATCATCCTTGAGAAAACAGACACAGTGAAAATTGAATCTATTCTATTGTTATGTTTTGCCATTCAATTGGGCCTTACTTTTCCCTGACAGTAATCCACAATAAATTGGGGTATTTTTTCTTAATATTTCCTAAAGTCTCAGACGGATTCCGTCGCCGCCCATCTGGAACCAATAGAGGTGGATGGTTGGAGCCCAGGAGCCCAGACCAGGACACACAGTCAATCGGTTGATGGAAACCAGTCACAGAACTCTTTTCTCAGAGAGTTTGTTTATTGCACTTTGTTTCCACATGATCAAGAGATACAGCGTATCCTCCATTGGGATTGTTTAAAGATGGCTGACTGTCATTCTTTTACTTTGTGTCTTCATATTTCCTCCATTGTTGCTATATGGTTTATATATTTGTGTCACAAAGATGTGTTCAGATGTTAGATTATGGGTTTCTGTATGTACATTGTTTGGTTAGCATATGGTATGCTTTATATACATTGTCTGGTTAGCATATGGTGTGCTGTATCTACCATTGTCTGGTTAGCATATGGTAGGATGTATGTACATTGTCTGGTTAGCGTATGGTAGGATGTATGTACATTGTCTGGTTAGCATATGGTAGGATGTATGTACATTGTCTGGTTAGCATATGGTAGGATGTATGTACATTGTCTGGTTAGCATATGGTAGGATGTATGTACATTGTCTAGTTAGCATATGGTAGGATGTATGTACATTGTCTGGTTAGCATATGGTAGGATGTATGTACATTGTCTGGTTAGCGTATGGTAGGATGTATGTATATTGTCTGGTTAGAGTATGGTATACTGTATATACATTTTCTGGTTAGTGTATGGTATACTGTATATACATTGTCTGGTTAGTGTATGGTAGGATGTATGTATATTGTCTGGTTAGCGTATGGTATACTGTATATACATTGTCTGGTTAGTGTATGGTATGATGTATGTACATTGTCTGGTTAGCGTATGGTATGATGTATGTACATTATCTGGTTAGCATATGGTATGATGTATGTACATTGTCTGGTTAGCGTATGGTATGATGTATGTACATTATCTGGTTAGCATATGGTATGATGTATGTACATTGTCTGGTTAACGTATGGCATGACATATGTACATTGTCTGGTTAGCGTATGGTATGATGTATGTACATTGTCTGGTTAGCGTATGGTATGATGTATGTACATTGTCTGGTTAGCATATGGTATGATGTATGTACATTGTCTGGTTAGCGTATGGTATGATGTATGTACATTGTCTGGTTAGCGTATGGTAGGAAGTATGTACATTGTCTGGTTAGCGTATGGCATGATGTATGTACATTGTCTGGTTAGCGTATGGTATGATGTATGCACATTGTCTGGTTAGCATATGGTATGATGTATGTACATTGTCTGGTTAGCGTATGGTATGATGTATGTACATTGTCTGGTTAGCGTATGGTATGATGTATGTACATTGTCTGGTTAGCGTATGATATGATGTATGTACATTGTCTGGTTAGCGTATGGTATGATGTATGTATATGGTCTGGTTAGCGTATGGTATGATGTATGTACATTGTCTGGTTAGCGTATAGTATGATGTATGTACATGGTCTGGTTAGCGTATGGTATGATGTATGTACATGGTCTGGTTAGCATATGGTATGATGTATGTACATTGTCTGGTTAGCGTATGGTATGATATATGTATATGGTCTGGTTAGCGTATGGTATGATGCATGTACATTGTCTGGTTAGCGTATGGTATGATGTATGTATATGGTCTGGTTAGCGTATGGTATGATGTATGTATATGGTCTGGTTAGCGTATGGTATGATGTATGTACATTGTCTGGTTAGCTATCTACATAGGTATACAGAGGCCCATTATCAGCAACCATCACTCCTGTGTTCAAATGGCACATTGTGTTAGCTAATCCAAGTTTGTCATTTTAAAAGGCTAATTGATCATTAGAAAACACTTTTGCAATTATGTTAGCACAGCTGAAAACTGTTGTCCTGATTAAAGAAGCAATAAAACTGGCCTTCTTTAGACTAGTTGAGTATCTGGAGCATCAGCATTTGTGGGTTTGATTACAGGCTCAAAATGTCCAGAAAAAAATAACTTTCTTCTGAAACTCGTCAGTCTATTCTTGTTCTGAGAAATGAAGGTCTCGTACAACACGCTGTGTACTACTCCCTTCACAGAACAGCGCAAACTGGCGCTAACCAGAATATAAAGAGGAGTGGGAGGCTCCAGTGCACAACTGAGCAAGAGGACAAGTACATTAGAGTGTCTAGTTTGAGAAACAGATGCCTCACAAGTCCTCAACTGGCAGCTTCATTAAATCGGACCTGCAAAACACCAGTCTCAACGTCAGCAGTGACGGGGCGACTCCGGGATGCTGGCCTTCTAGGCAGAGTTGCAAAGAAAAATCCATACCTCAGACTGGCCAATAAAAATAAAATATTAAGATGGGCAAAAGAACTCAGACACTGGACAGAGGAACTCTACCTAGAAGGCCAGCATCCCGGAGTCGCCTCTTCACTGTTAACGTTGAGACTGGTGTTTACACTATATTTCTGATCAATTTGATGTTATTTTAATGGACAAAAAAAATGATTTTCTTTCAAAAACAAGGACATTTCTAAGTGACCGCAAACCTTTGAATGGTAGTGTATGGTATGCTGTATACACATTTCTGGTTAGCGTATGGTATGCTGTATACACATTTCTGGTTAGCGTATGGTATGCTGTATACACATTTCTGGTTAGCGTATGGTATGCTGTATACACATTTCTGGTTAGCGTATGGTATGCTGTATACACATTTCTGGTTAGCGTATGGTATGCTGTATACACATTTCTGGTTAGCGTATGGTATGCTGTATACACATTTCTGGTTAGCGTATGGTGGGCTGTATACACATTTCTGGTTAGCGTATGGTATGCTGTATACACATTTCTGGTTAGCGTATGGTATGCTGTATACACATTTCTGGTTAGCGTATGGTATGCTGTATACACATTTCTGGTTAGCGTATGGTATGCTGTATACACATTTCTGGTTAGCGTATGGTATGCTGTATATACATTTCTGGTTAGCGTATGGTATGCTGTATACACATTTCTGGTTAGCGTATGGTATGCTGTATACACATTTCTGGTTAGCGTATGGTATGCTGTATACACATTTCTGGTTAGCGTATGGTATGCTGTATACACATTTCTGGTTAGCGTATGGTATGCTGTATACACATTTCTGGTTAGCGTATGGTATGCTGTATACACATTTTCTCGTATGGAAAGTCTTTTTCGTTATAATATCATGCTGGCAGACAACGATTGACCAACAAGTATGCGCTATCCAAGAGTAGCTTTTGCATAATGAATCTATTTGCAGGGTTTACAGGTTATAATGTATTCTCAATATATATATATCTGTCGTAGCACATTGTCACAACATAATACTCTCCCAGCATTATGATGTATGACCTTCTTACAAATAACACATGCTCAGTCAATACTCCTAAATCCTAAACTGATTATGAGTGAATAAAAACATATCTCAATAGGTAATTACAATATAGTACCTACCATTGTTTACATATATAACACATACATTTCCTACCTACTCACATTCATTTGTAATTCTTCCTTGAGTCCTCACCTCTGCGTACTGTATGTTTCATTTCCCTTCCATTGAACATACCTCATTAAATCTCACTTTTCCATACCCCTTGTCCCAGTAAATAAAGTTGTTGTTGTGGGAGCCATGCTCTGCTCACTGCAGTTTCAGAGGTAATTGAAAATGTGATAAGTCACAAGTGCAATTTAACTTGCATCCTACCCATGTTAGTGTCTCTGTCTGTAACAGGTCAGAAGGAAATTATATTTTTTTAAAGGGGACCCATGAAATTGCACTCAAAATAGATGGAGTGTAAAAGCAATATTTAAATGCATTTGCGCTCATATTTCTCACTCACTTGACATGACAACAAAAAAATGCATTTCCATTCATTTAGAAAATAAGATTGAGTACGTTGCGGCAATATGGAAGAGTCTATTGCCCATTGGAGTTGCACTGGTGAGGAAAATCAGCAATTCATCATCACTTTCTTTGTTGTTTTGGTTTTGATGTAGGAAATGTATTCAGCTGTTCAAGGGCTAAAATTACATGGTTGTTCAACAGCAATAAAGGGAAAGTAAGCCTGCTTTTTAATTATAATTTAAAATGGAGTACTACACTAAATGTTATCAAGTAGGTGTATAATTATGCTCCTGCATCTCAACTGCTCATGTAAAGATTCAACCGAATGCTCTTGTGCTTCCTTAGTTCATGAAATAATCCAAGTTCCTTGGCCAACTTTTGGCTGACTTGTGCATATCTATAGCGCCACTATGGGACCTGTGTGTAAAGCTACTGCAGTCTGCAGCAGGCCTAGCTCTCCAACGTCCCCGACCAACTGTCATCCCTGCACCACAGAGAGAGTCCTGCGTTCGCTCTGTGTGGGAAGACTCTCTCCTTTGAGAGGGCAGCTGCCTTCGCTTCGGTCCGAGGCCTGTGACCCACTTAACCCACCATTTCAACCTCCATCTCAGATGCTGAGAAGTCCCCCTCTGCCACCCTCTCTCCCGTTCTCAGCCACTCAAGATTGATGGTGTGGCCCTAAACCTGCTGGCAAACTGCTTCTTTGAGGCCCTTCTGACAGAGCATGGAAGGTTGGGAGCCAATCGCCAGAGCTGAAAGTGGGTTTGCTTAAAACCACGGCGGGCCCACTGAGACCATCCGTGTGATGTGGACGTGTACTAGATATCGTGTAGCTGGATGTGGGGAGAGGACAGAGGCTTTTGCCTCGTGTTTCAGTCTTTCAGAGCTGCTGCTGTTCCTGATGAACTCTCTCTGCCTGGAGGGGATCGGGCACATTCTCCAGGCCCAGAACTCTTTGAGAAGAAAGGGGTTGGCGAGAGGTTCAAGAGAATTTGTGTTTCAACACGAACTGTTGTTTGTGCTTATCAGCAAACCTGTCATACAGCATTTGATGTTTTCTATGGATAATGGCCTCGGGCGGCCTGTTTGCTAAGTTAGGATGCTCATAACTTCTTTCTTGCCGACGATCATCCATTTAGGAGATTCAGGACAATCCTACACTAAAACTCCATTATTCTAAACTATGGGTAATTCAGAATAGTTCTGGAATCAGACAGAGGGAGAGGTTAACCTCTCAAGTCTGGGAATGAGTGGCAGTGTACGAACGCAGTGGAATTCATCACTATAATTACTCCTGGGAAAAGTTTTTGGAGAAAGGAATTTTCCAGTCACTGCTTCCCTGCATAATTGATACAGCCCTCATGATTAAGTTGATGAAACTCACCTCTAAGGTCCGAGGACATCTCCTAATTAGATATATGTAATATCCCTATGGCTTCAATTAGCATTAGACCAGAAGGTTAGGAATCATCTAGAATTCATGTTGATGGTGAACTTGAAGGTTGTACCGACCGACTGGTCATTTAATAACCTGTATTGAAAAGTAGTTGTCATCAATTGTCTGTGGTAAGAGCTTACTAAATGGGCCTACACTCTGAAATGCTTTCCCTCTGCTTCAAGCAAGGAGCCAGCTCCCTTTAAAAGAAATTGGTGAGACAACACACTTGATTGTTACAGTAACTCACATAATTCAAACAATCATTTCAACATGGCAGAATACATTTCCCTGTCAAGGTTTTGATATCAAAAACACGACTACAGTATGTGTGCTTGTGTACGTTTGAAAACAAACTAAATACCCCATTGCTTTTAGACGGGTAATATCCCATCAGAACTCAACAAGTGTGTGGTGACGTAATGGTGGATCGGAGGATGTCAGTGAGTGAGTGCTGCTGGAGGATGATGTACGTATTTTGGTGATTGATGTTTCTCGAGGCGGCAGACTTAATGATGCTTCCTGGGATGGCAGGCTCTCTTCCGACATGTAAGGACTCCACCATTATGTGATGAAGGCCCTCCGAAGGGATCAAGTGGCAAGGTGTGTTAACAGCACACGGGAGGCATGGAAACCTCCACAATATGATGCTTCCTAGAAGAAAGAAGAGCGGAGCCCGAGGTGTGATGATGAACATGAGCTCTGCAAACACCGCTGTGCCTCCCTGCTCTTAAAAACACCCCCGTAATGACACCTGCACGAGACTAAAATGGTGTGCCTGCATGGCGTGCACGTGTGTGTGTTTGACAGAGAGAGAGAGAGAAAAAAAGACAGAGAGAAGAAAGATATACACTGTATTTATACTGAGATAGAGATAGATAGAACAAGATACAGGGAGTAAAAGAGTGGTAGAGTGAAAGAGAGCGGTAGAGTAAAAGAGAGATAGAGAGGTAGAGTAAAAGAGAGAGAGTAAAAGAGAAAGGTAGAATAAAAGAGAAAGGTCAAATAAAAGAGAGAGGTAGAGTAAAAGAGAGGTAGAGTAAAAAAGAGAGAGTAAAAGAGAAAGGTAGAATAAAAGAGAGTGGTAGAGTAAAAGAGGAAGGAAGAGTAAAAGAGAAAGGTAGAGTAAAAGAGGAAGGAAGAGTAAAAGAGAGGTAGAGTAAAAATTTGGTAGAGTAAAAGAGAGGTAGAGTAAAAGAGAGGTAGAGTAAAAGAGAAAGGTAGAGTAAAAGAGGAAGGAAGAGTAAAAGAGAGGTAGAGTAAAAGAGAGGTAGAGTAAAAATTAGGTAGAGTAAAAATTAGGTAGAGTAAAAGAGAGGTAGAGTAAAAGAGAGGTAGAGTGAAATAGACTTAGAGTAAAAGAGAAAGAGAAAGGTAGAATAAAAGAGAGGTAGAGTAAAAGAGAAAGGTAGTATGAAAGAGAGTGGTAGAGTAAAAGAGAGGTAGAGTAACAGAGAAAGGTAGAATAAAAGAGAGGTAGAGTAAAAGAGAAAGGTAGTATGAAAGAGAGTGGTAGAGTAATAGAAAGGTAGAATAAAAGAGAGAGGTAGAGTAAAAGAGAGGTAGAGTAAAAGAGAAAGGTAGAATAAAAGAGAGGAGGAGTAAATGAGAGGTAGAGGAAAAGAGAGGTAGAGTAAAAGAGAGGTAGAGTAAAAGAGAAAGGTAGAACAAAAGAGAGGAGGGGTAAAAGAGAGGTAGTGTAAAAGAGAAAGGTAGAATAAAAGAGTGGTAGAGTAAAAAAGAAGTAGAGTAAAAGAGAGGTAGAGTAAAAGAGAAAGATAGAATAAAAGAGAGTTGTAGAGTAAAAGAGAGGTAGAGTAAAAGAGAGAGGTAGAGTAAAATAGAGGTAGAGTAAAAGAAAGGTAGAATAAAAACAATCCATAGAAAAACAGAGAGTAGAGGAGAATAACTGAAGCAGCTTTCTGATTCTCAGTCTTCTCTGCCTCCTCACCACTCCTGACCTTTGAGGCGGTGCCGAGTTGGCCCTGTGTCAGTGGTGGACGCCGTGGCTGGAGCCTGGGCTGGGGCTGAGCAGTAGGCCTGGAGCCTGAAGCCCAACCAAGCCCAAGCCCAGCACGACCACTCCTGGCCTGGCCTGATCAGCCTGTTCACTCCCTGTGTCCTCCGTGCTCCTGCAGCAGCTGCGCTCTTTTGGCTCCAGCCGCTAGGTGTACGTCTCTCCCCCCTCCTTCCTTCCATCTCTCCCTCCCTCCTTCCTTCCATCTCTCCCTCCCTCCCTCTCTCCTAGGCTTCGCCAGGCACAGGGGTTGTAATAGTGCCCAGCAATTACTGAGTTGGCATGTGTTGTGTTGTTTACTCACAGTCATATTCCTACTGGACTTTATTAAAACACCATCTGGTGTCAGTTCGGAAATGGTAAAGTAGGAAGGGGAAGAAAAGGAGGAGGAGGAGGAGGAAAGAAGAGTGGGCTGGCTACAGGATGGCAGGAGTTGTAGACTCGTCTCAAGGCTTCTCTTGGAGAGACAGAGAGAGAGAGACAGAGAGAGAGTGAAAGAGAGAGAGAGAGAGAGAGAGAGAGAGAGAGAGAGAGAGAGAGAGAGAGAGAGAGAGAGAGACAGACAGACAGACAGACAGACAGACAGACAGACAGACAGACAGACAGACAGACAGACAGAAAGAAAGAAAGAAAGAAAGAAAGAAAGAAAGAAAGAAAGAAAGAAAGAAAGAAAGAAAGAAAGAAAGAAAGAAAGAAAGAAAGAAAGAAAGAAAGAAAGAAAGAAAGAAAGAAAGAGCGGGCCATCATGTGTGTCTAATGTCGGGAGGACAGCATCTAATGAGATTTCCGTGCTGCACAGTGGCACGATGATCGGCAGCCAGATCACCGGCCAAAAATGGATGGCACCCGTTTCAATAATGTGCTCCACTCTATTCCTGGCTCAAATGGAAGATGATGAGATGAAGGCCTGTCATTAGTTGTTGATGTCGCAGGAGGAGAATGTACAACAGTGTCAACGTGATCTTATTATAATCTCCCCGGTCCATTCCATTAGCTGTGTAAGTACAGTGAACAGTTGGTCGTGGTCAGAGCTTGGGTCTTGACCAGGACCACATGGTGAACCTCTTTCATTACTGTCCACACAGTCCTGCCGCGTGGTCCAGGTGCTGAGTGGCATGCTGGGTAATCAAGGTGCGGCCCGACCCATGTAATGACATTCTGATGGTTATTGCATTAGCCCTAATTTGTTAAGGGAGATGTCATTTAGGATGAAAGTCTGGATTGATTGGGTAGTTGCTGAAGGGGGAGGATTGGACTAGCTGCAAATTGGATGAATTTAGACAGAGGCTTGGACCAGAGTGCTGGCAGTCAGAATGTGTGTGTGTGTTTGTTTGTTTTACTATCCTTGTAGGTACCAGAAGTTCTCATAATAATAGTAAAACAAGGAAAATTCTGACATTTGGGGATAAAGGTTATTTTAGGGTTAGGTCTATGATTAAGGTTAGGGTAAGGGCTAAGGAAAAGATTTTGAATGGAGATCAAATTTAGGACCCCACAAGGATAAAGTAACTGAATGTGTGTGTGTGTGTGTGTGTGTGTGTGTGTGTGTGTGTGTGTGTGTGTGTGTGTGTGTGTGTGTGTGTGTGTGTGTGTGTGTGTGTGTGTGTGTGTGTGTGTGTGTGTGTGTGTGTGTGTGTGTGTGTGTGTGTGTGTGTGTGTGTGTGTGTGTGCATGTGGTGTGTGCGTGTGCGTGTGTGCGTGTGTGTGTGGTGATTGGGTTTAGGTTTTTATTATTCATGCTCTACACCTCTTTTAATTTATATCCTTGCTTGAAATAGCAGTTATATTCCCTGGAAGCATCCTGTTCAGCCAAGCCTTAACTATTTCTCCACTCCTCTGAATGTGCATGGTAGCCTGTACAGGCATATTCATCGGGAAGAAATGTTTACTTCTGTATTCTAATTCTCTCTAATGCACATGTGTAATCATCATCACGGCAATATATTACCATAATCACATGCTGATTTGTTAACAGCCTCTACTTATGCTTCATGTTGTCCAGGGGACGTCAATTGGCTTCAATTGGCTTCCAGTGGATCTATTTTCTTCTGGAAAAAGCAGCCATGGGAACCGGTGAGGTGGAAGACTTCCACAACACGGCTGCGACTGGACATAGTCTTCTTCCGGTACGACTGCTTTGCCTTCTAATTGGACTCATATGTTGGGAAAAATAAAGGCCAGAGTGCAGAGCACATGCTCACTGGGCTAAGCTTTTGTGCTGTGGACTGGGGGGGGAAGCATGGCGATGGGGTGGTTAAGCTCTCATTTTGCTCACCTAAACATGAAGCTGAAGCCCAACAGATGTAATTCAGATACAGCTGTAGGATCTTAATTTGAGCCAGTTTGCTACATATATTTTTGTATTTTTCGTAAGGGAAAATCAAGTCTGAAATTTCTAAACCGAAATTTCTAAACGAAAGCCGTTGTAAACCTCAAGTACACTACACGTTTTACATGTTCTGCATTGCAGCAAAGTTCTCGTGCAACAGAGTGATCATTAAGATCCTACATCTGTACAGATATAGAGAGAGAAGAAGGAGACTCTTTAGTTTGGGATGAGGCTGTAAGAATGGGCCGGCCATACATACTGCAACTATGTCTCCCTGCATTAGATCTGAGACTGTCACTGTTCATCACTCCACACCAGGCTCACCTCACCCCTGGATGGGCGCGTGGCTGGGCAGAGGGAGGAGGTTTTGTTGATTTGTTTATTGGGGAGGGAGGGAGGGAGGGAGGGAGGGAGGGAGGGAGGGAGGGAGGGAGGGAGGGAGGGAGGGAGGGAGGGAGGGAGGGAGGGAGGGAGGGAGGGAGGGAGGGAGGGAGGGCAACTGGGGTAAATTGGTTCAGAGGAGGTGTGAGGTGAGATGACTAGGAAGAGAGAGAGAGAGCTGTACACGGTTGTATAACAGGAGGGTCACTGGCGTGACAGCTTCATTGTGGGGGGAAATGAGGAAATGGTTGTTCGTAAAGACAGGAGACCTGAAGGGAAGGATGGGGCTGCCCTCAGCTGGCAATGACGTGAGGGTCAGGGGTCATCTCAGAACTCAGTACACTTAGCCATCTTTCAGCAGACCGCTGTCATCAGCTAGCGAGCGTGGAGAAACTGATCAAATGAAGGATAATAGTAATTTTGACACAGGGTTAAATTAATAAGAGTATGTATGTCAAACTAGGCCCTTGACCAGGTCATTACTATTAAAAATGCATGTTTCATTACATTATTGTAATGTCAAACCTACATGGCATTTGGGGACACATGATTAAAGAATTGTATTCACTGGTTTCGCTGAACGAGGAGTTGTCATTCTTTTTAGCACCACAAGGTCTTTTCAAGGGACCACACTAACGTTCATGTAGCCTGGCTTTTTCTTCATAACTCAGACATGTACTTTTCAGGGTAGGATGGAAGTACGGAAGCATACTCTAACAGTTGGCACAGCAGCTTGGTAGTAGGCTAGTAGTGTGAACTCGACATGAGCACATGGGGCGTTGTTATTTTTAATGAGAGTGAAATTGCCAGTCTTTAACCAATGCACACTGTTTTATAAGTCTCCTTAGTGCGACGTTCAAAGCAAGCATCCGCCTCTACAACAGGATGTGCATTTTGACATTTCCTTTCTGCTTTTATTCTCTTCCTCTATTAATTCATTTATTTACAACGGGTCGCCATGGATACGGCACAAGGCTAGAGCAACTTGTGAAAAGGGTAAAAAACTGTTTGGCTGTGCTGGGCCACGACAACAAGACAAAGACCAAAGTCACGACAGCTACTTCTACTACAACAGATGTGACGTAGTGATATGTCAGCCATTTTGACGTATTTTAATGAGACCATATTGACCGCAAATCCAACGGACTGTAAGCGAACATAAACACAAACAAAAAACAAATGCTTTCCTTGTGCTCATTGGTGAACATAAAGGTACTCAGTCGCTAGAAATCTAAGCTCAGAGAGTGCAAGAGGAGAGGGGGTCCTCCTCTTGTGAGAGGAGCAGGTCGGGGTGTCTAGCCCCGTGTCAGTGTGTCTCTATCGCCCTGGTGACGGAGTGGCCAGCTGAGGATGCCGCTTTATCGCCTGTGACATGTTCCCCCACCACAACGGCCCTCCCCTCAGCTCGCCTCCTACAAGCACCTTTTGTGTTGGCTAAATGGAGTTGGATGCACCCCTTTAACCTTGATTTCCATTCCCCATTGTCCGCCCATTGATGGGGAGGCTGACTCCATCTGTGCCTGCCTTGCATGGTGCCACCCTTTCAATAGACATATGTTCCATGTGTAGGCCGTAAACTTTCTGAAGAATGGACGGGGATAATGATATACAAGACTGGGCCCTTCGTCTTAGCAGAGTTGGGGAAAAGAGAGGGGGACAAAATGGATCTACTCCATTCATCATGTTATTGTATGGTCTTACCTACATCTCACGAGCCTGTTTCTGTATGTTCCAGAGTGCCGAAGTGTTTAGACAAAAGCTCATGCTGATTGACGGAGGTTTAAGTCACAGTCAATCTGCTCCTCTCTTGAACTGCGGTAATGTGCACATGTATTTTACATTACCAACGCACAGCTTGCCCCACACCGTCCACAATAGAGCACAACGACACAATTTATAACTGTTAACTCAACTGCGCCAGGTCCCGTTTTGAAATGGAAATGTGCAATATGCTGTGAAAACAGGCCTTGTGTTCTTTCTTCCTCCAGATCGTATCAGTGCGTGTGATAACAGTAGTAAAGGACACGTACAGTAACAGACATTAAGTCATTTCCTAGGAAAAACACACCCATGGGAAGAGGTTGAATTTCACTATCAATATCCCCAGTATTTTCCTGAGATTTTATCTAAAACCAGAATCAAGATCATTACACATCTTATCTTAAATCCAACTAAATGAAGTAGGACCACAGTCCAAGAATGAGGGAAAAGGAGTTATGGTTCATTACGGAGTTTGGCTTTCTGCTCGGTTCGTTCAGATTGGGATGAACCTGGGGCCAGACTTTTTCTCTTTCTCCCCCTCTCCTAAGCGACGTAAGGAGGCTCTATCGATTACAAGGCCTGGGTACAAAACGACCTAATGAAGGGCCAACAATAATGGAGGAGGCGGCCCCTTGACGTTGCGGGGTCCCTTGGCTTAGGGAACCCCCCTGCCGGGCCCCTCCTTGTCCGGCTTAGCCCCTCTCCATTGGAGAGCAGGGGCCATGAAAAATCTACGGAGGCTTACCCCCTCCATCCCCAGTGCCGGCTGCCGAGGGCATGCGGCCCATGTGAGAAGGGTAGTTAGTGGTCTGAAAGGGGGAGCGTTAGATCACATGGGAGGGAACAGAAGGAAGTCTCCCGGGAGGAGCAGAAGCCCTGGTCCATTTTATAGACTCCCCTGAAAGAAAGTGATTACAGATCATTATCCAATTGAAGCAGATTGATGGAGCGAGGTCAAAGTAATATAGCTCATAGTAGCTAGGGGAGGGAGGGAGGGTGGTGATGGTGAGAGAGAGAGGGAGGGTAGTGACGGGAGGGGTAAGATGGTACAATGGCTGGATTGTAACCCAGGGAGAAGAATGGAGGGGGGAGGAGGGGGGATTCAAACTGGCCAAATGAAAGCTCCGGCTTTTCTCTTTCAGGAGTAGGTTGAAGTGGTACAACAAGTGCTGATGGAGAGCAGAGATGAGATGGGTCTGCCTGCCTGCCTGCCCACGCTAACTGGTAGATTGACCTGCTGTTAGCTCAGCCTGCAATTACAGAGCAAAGATAAGGGGATCTTTATGTAGGGGGACTTAGGGAGAATTTGTTGGAGTGGAGGAATGATTTGCCTTGTCTGTGGGCAGGCAGGCGGGCGGTCGTTTGGAGGAATTGTTAGCGTTGGCGAGTCATGGAGATTTCTCTTGTGAGGTGATTGTGGTTGGACAGGTCTATTGGCATCAAAGAGGTGATGTTTTAACATACAAAGGCAAATGAAAATACATCCATTATAGCCCTGATCTATCCCCCCACCACACACATACAAACACACGCACCTCACTCACACTCCTCTGTCCCCCATCCATCCATCCCTCCCTCCCTCCCTCCCACACACACACTCCCCCCAACCCCACACACTGGACAGTCCTCTGATATTGCTCTATAAGCCCTCGTCGCATTCTCTTTGAATAATACAATAATAATCATTACACATCTTATGAATAATATTGAATAACACAATCCATTACAATGTATGATGCTCTTGGCCTTAGCTGTAAACTGCCAGGGTATCTCAGATCGATTCCACTGCAGCACTTTGGGTTCAAATGCCAGGAGCATGACTTTGGTTTTACATGATGGTGGCTTGACAGAATAGAGATTTAGAAAACCTCCTCTGCTAGATGAGTAATTTAATGAGTTATATAATCGTGATGGTGATGTTGAGGGGGGTGTTTACTGTAGTATTTGGTGTCATGAAAATCTGTATGTCGGCTCTGTAGGTCACTATAGGTCAAGGCTGTTGAATTATTCATTGTAGGACAAAACTAACTTTATGTATATTGTAGCATATCAAATTTGACAGTTCCTGCCTCAGTTGATCATCAGTATTCGAATAACTCACATTCCCCATTGACAATATTTCCAACTTCTTCCAGAACAAATCAGAGAATCTCTTGTACTGTACAGCAACATGCCATCCATTGTATGTCATCGTGGTTGTGTGTGATATTAATGAAACTGAACCAGTCATTAATGCAGTGTAAGCAGGATCTGTGGCTGTCTAGCTGGTGCCATTGGACGCCAGTCTTGTGACAGGAAACGCCTCCACTCACAATGAAAGGCCTTATGGGAAACCAGTGCCCACTCATGTCTCCTTGAATTTCCCCAGTGTACAAGTCTAAGACCAATTAGAGAAACCCCTGACAGAGAGCATATTCTAGTTATACTTCTAACGACTCTGTGAGATCTTCTTTTGGTACTGGGGTTCTTTTCACTGAAAAGACTCCAAACCAGTACATGAGTTTGGGACAGGTAGCGCGGCCCTGACAAGCAAAGAGCATCAAAAGGAGAATCCGTATGGCATGCAGCAATTACAGTAGAAGACTGCATGCGTCAATCAGCTTCAAAGATCCCAACTGGAAGAGAGAGTCTGTTTGTCTGTGCCGTCTTTGTGTAATTATTGGATTATGAAGGATATGCTGTTAATCGAAGACCATGACCCATTTATTTCCGACAGTAAAAGGTTAGAGGAAGCTCTTTACACATCTCTATCTCTGGCCTGGTGTCAACACGGCCAAGGAGGAAGTGGGCTTACGTGGCGAGACACACACACACACATTGCCCCCCACCCCAACCCCCATCCCCACTCTTGTGATCACTTGTGCCATCTGTAAGGAATCCCAGTAATGAATGAGATGTCTATTAAATGCTCCGCTCGGACAGTGGGGCTAAACCAGGGGCTTTGAGACCCACTTCCTGGCCCTGTCTGTCGAACTGTGGAACCCAAACCCCATCCCGCCACCCACCCCACCCCGTCCTGGGAACCCGCCACTCCAGGTGGATCTCATTGAAACTTAATTTTGCCAGCTGCATGGGAAAACAAAACCCAACCTATTAAACTGTAATAGGTGCAGTAGGTATGGGAGGATTGGCTTTGAATGTTGAATTCGGTTGGCTATTCAGACATCAGGAAAGGGGTGGAGTGGGGAGAGACTTAAGCATCTAGTGTTGGCAGGGCCAGCTTGGAGGGACCAATACTACTGTAACTCATTTTGACGCTATTTACTTCCTTCTACAAGCAGAGCACTGAAGACAACATGCTCCTGTGACGCGTAAACCACCCCAGCCAGGGATTCCTCACTACCGATTCCCTCCGCGTTACACTTAGTTGGATAATTGGAAATGCGAGGGCATTAACTCCGACGGGATTGAGGAGGGAATTAAATATGTTAATCCCCAAAATAGGTAAATAGCCTTGGCGATACAATAACCAATTTCTAGGGATTCCCCCCAAGGACACGTTTGTCTTTGAGGCAACACGGTCTCGAGTGTTCCACAGTGTTCCACCAAGTTCCCAAGGTCACCCCCGTGGTGCGGAAACCCGGTGGCTGACTCTTAACCTGTTCTCCCAGGTCCTTTGTTCCACACATAATTCCATTCCACTGTTCCACAATGTTCTCCCCCTGAGATGACGTTGTTGCCATGTGTTCATCTGCCTTGTAATCATAGCATGGGCTTGAATGTCACGGATTGGGGACTCTGTGAGAGAGACCTCCCTCTGCGCAGAGGTGGCAACTCCTACAGTGTGTGTATGTGTGTGAGTGAATATATGTACCATAGACACACATAGTCACAATATTGGTGTGCATGTGCACGTGTGTGGGTGTGTGTTCAGACTACAGAGACAAAAGATCACTTGAAGGGGCGTATAATGAATATACTAGAGTGTAATCATACTTCCATACTGTGTCAGCAGACGCATTGAGCCTTTGGAGACACAGTACCAAAAAGCATTTCCCTAAACTACTTGTGAGGGGACATGAAATAAGTTCATAATAGTGTGTATTCAAAGCATTGGCGTAAACACCATCGGACAGAGAGAGAGTGCCAGTGAATCAGTTGAACCAGGGCAGAAATCAAGTCAAACTGCCTCATGGAGATCAAAGTTTTTTTTAAATGTATGTACAATTAGAGGACTACAATTTCAACTGGAACTGAAGCATTACAATAGACCCCAAGGTAAATTACTAGTCGCCTCTGAGAAACTTCTTTGTTTTGTTTTGTGTCAAAAAGCACCACAGTCAAATTCAAGAATGTTATTATTCCAGGCTTAGGGTTTTGTAATAGTATTTTTCCTGGATATCCTATACAGCAGATCCTCATCTCTCTCCCCCCAACTGGCAACAGGGCATACAGGTTGTCATCGATACTCCCATTCAACATTTTAGAATATGAGCCTCTCGATTTACCAGGAATTGGGGCTTATTCTCGAATGTCCACTTCAACAATAGGAGAAAACAATACATCATCACCGTCCTCCACATATTACTAGTGACGTTTTCCATCATGCTGATTACACTTGATGATGCTAAACAACTGTTCCATGAAGAACAGGAAGTTATCGCTCCCTGATGGAGGAGAAAAAAAGCCTGGTTCCTTATTTATCTCTGAGCCAAAGGAGAGGAACCACACATGCAGTGAACGCTGCACTTATCTGTCATTACACATTTAAAGTAAGAAAACTTACCCCAAGAGAACCCCGATTTTAAAAGGAGTTATAATACCAATAAGTCAGGCAGCCAAAGAGACTACACAGTACTTGCCAATAAACGCTGGGCACATTGCTGTAATGTTGTATTGCCTATGGGGCTGCCAGCGGAGCAAATTGCGGAGCATTACCAACTTGATTTGTTTTGCAAACAAGACCCCGTGCCCATAGATGTGGCAAGGACATTCATTTAGGGAGATGAGGACAGGTTAAAGAAAGACTGGGCTTAGACTGTTGTGGTTCCGACAGGAAGCATGGTGGGGACCAGCGCACAGAGGGGGGAGGGTAAAGAGGGGGGGGGGGGGAAGCTATTATGACCTCATTTAATAGTCTCTAAAGCTTCTTCCAAAGCAGACCCCAGAATGGCCCGGAATGGAAGCCCTCATGGGGGAAAAAACCCACAAGTCACCTCCGAACATAGAAACATTTGGGCTAAATGTTTCCTGTTGCAAGAAAATGTATGTCATGTATGTGGACTGAGCCCCCCCCCCCCCTTAACACACACACATTTGTTTTATTATTCTTGTGGGGACCAAACGATTGATTACCATTCAAAATCGTAATCCTTAACTTTAACCCTAACCTTAACCCAAAAGCCCTAACCCAATCCCTAAACCTAACCCTAACTCCTAACCCTAAACCGTAACCCCTAACCCTAATTCTAACCCTAAACCTAACCCCTAAGCCTAAAATTGCCTTTTTGTGGGGACCGGCGAAATTCCCTACTTGTCCGAATTTTCCTTGTTTTTACTATCCTTATGAGGACTTCTGGTCCTCACAAGGATAGTAAAACCTAAACACACACCACCCCATCCCCACCAAACAATGTTTTGGTTAGATTCTTCCGCAGCCAAGGTGAGTTCCATTATGAGACCATAATCTATCTGTGCACAATCACAATGGCATGATTAAACCAGCCGTAGACGTCCTCCTTTCAGGGGGAAGGGAAGAAGGAGGAACGAAGGAGATATGAAACGCTGGCTCTGCTTGCCGGGATATGATAAGAGTTTGGGAAGTCATCGCGTGGTGATCGCCACAGGCGGGGAACGTGCGAGGCTGGAAGTGCTAATTTTATTCATTTACCTCCCTCTCTGGATAATTGTTTCTGTCAACCAGCGACAGCTCGATAAAGGATTTCACGGCGTTGAAAACAGTTACACGGCTACTTTGGAAAGGCGATCGGCACCGATGATAATATTTATCACCTGCTTTAATATCCCTCTTGTGTGCAAATTGATTCCTTCTCCTGGTTATCTCCTTCGCAAGGAGCCTTCTTTCCAAAGCATTCAAATGATTGGACTTCAGAGGTATCAGAGGTTCATTACTGTTCCTGATCAGAGGCAGGGCAATACATTTAGCAACTGTAGCTCAGACATTTCTGATGCACTGTTCACACTGTTCACACTGACGCGTAAACAAAGAGGACGTCTGAAGCATGAGGGCAGACAAGATACAGGGGAAGGCATTGTAGGAAATACTGTCAGTAAAATCGCATACAAAAATCTGTGCATGTGACACAGTACTGTACATAAAGTATCTTACTATTGGAAATATTGTTCGTACTGCATTGATGTTAAAGTATGTATAGTACTATGTATAGTACTATGTAACACACTGTGAATTAAACATATTGTCTAGTGTGAATATATAATCATATAGTCTTGTGATAGCCTATACAACAAAAAGCTATTGGAAATTGATGTAGGCAAGCAATTGTTCTTAAGTCATATAGTTGCCCCCAAAACGTTGTGGGTTGGCCCCTAACTTCAATAGAATAAATGCTTTCAATTCCACTGTTCACCTAAAGAAATGTGACAGGTTTACCTAATTCAAAAGATTGTCCCGGAAGCCTTTTCCCCAAGTTCAAATGCGTTGAATCACTCCAATGATTCCAGCTTTTAGGAGCTTACTTATGATCCTTTGTGAATAGCCTTTTTCCCTCTCATCAAAAGAAAATGTAAAAGCCAAGTGGCTCCTTTTCCCTTCTTATTATTATAATAATCCTTGAGATTTTTTTTCACCTACTTGTCCCCTTCATCTTTTTAATGCACTCATTGAATTTATGTACTTTTTATGCTTAGTGGGCAACAACACCGTATTGGCCCTGTGTTACAGGCTTCAGTGAACTTAATGTGCTGAAAAGATGCAACTCCACTCAACTCCACTCCACTCCACATGCCCTGGCCAATTCTTTCTCTCCCCGTACCTTTCCTGGGTCTCTTAGAGTTTAGAACCCTTGTTCTGATCAGGGTCACTTCAGCTGCTGTGAAAGGGATAAATTGAAAAAAGAGAGAGAGATAGAGAGAAAAACTGGCAAAGATTCCTGAAATAGCAGCTTTCAAAGAAGGGACTGGATAATGGGGGGGGGGGGTAGACTTGTTAAAGCCACACAGTAAGGGGGGGAGCAGTTCCCATCGCTGCTGGAATGAATGGTATGGAGTAGTGACCAGTCATGCATGCGCCCGTCTCACTCTTTCTCTCTCTCTCTCTCTCTCTCTCTCTCTCTCTCTCTCTCTCTCTCTCTCTCTCTCTCTCTCTCTCTCTCTCTCTCTCTCTCCGCTGTGTGCCTCCCCATTCTGTGTGCTCGGTGAGGAGGAGAGGACACTTAGCCGGGCCAGCGGAGTTGGGGGCAGCGCAGCGTGAAATAAGGGAGAGGAACAGCTGAACCAGAAAGAGCAAAGAACCCGGGCTGCTCATTACAGAGCCCAGGCCCTGACTTATCCCCCCCTAAACACTGACGGGACACCTCAGATCCCAATGCAGCAAGGCAAGGTGGGACAAACCAACAGGGCAGGACGGGGAACAGAGGCGTCTCACACTCACCTGATGAGGGGAGGTAGGGGGGTTGGGGGCACGTGCCATGCACAGGTACAGTACACCCTACACCCCATCATTTACCTGACTCTGTGACCCAGAGTATCAGGAGGGAAGAAGGGGGGGGGGGGGGTGCTCAGGCAGAACATTTGCATCAACATAGGTACCTGTACAAATGCCACCATCTTTGTTGAAGGATGCACTTTATGTCCCTAATACAATTTCCTTGTTGTGGTGAAAATATTATCCTTTAAAGTACCATCAGTATGACTAGCTACATACTTTCACTGTGGCTACAGGATTCCTGCACTGTCCACATGCTGAAGTTCTCGTCTAGTGAATATGTTTTACTCAGATTTGTGATTCACACACAACCATCTGTCTCGAAGTTAGGACTCCCCTATGCAGAGACCACTTTAACTCTTAAAGGCTGGCAACATGGAAAAAATAAATAATTATTTTTATTGTGTAACCTTCCCTTGCACGACAGCTGAAGAAACATTTGCTGCAATTTGTTTATTTCGTTTTTATGTCCTCTCTTAACATACGAGCAGCTGCCTCTAAAAACACGGTTCACAAACATCCAATTGAAGGGCAAGGATATGTACATGCCAGACGTTATGACATTAAAACCACAGATGATTAAATCAAATCAAATATCACAACTAAATCGTTTCTGTAATTAATGTTGTGTATTTTGTTCTGGTATTAAGATTCTTCTATCTACAAGCCGTTACGGTAGAACTGAAAATCACAATTGAACAAATCCTAATGAATACCGCACTGCAAAGCGTGGTCTGAATCTTACAGATGTGATGTATTACATATAAAGCATATTATGATACATTACATCTTGTGATATTATTCTTGGAAGTCGAACCCCATTCAGTGAATACATTCATTCATCATTTGTAAATAAACCATCTGCAGTCGTCTGATATTCATGGTTGATCACGCCCTTGTCTCATATGGAAAGAGCAATGAACCAATGTCTTTTACTCATTTCTGATGCATGGATCACACATTAAACCAAATTGCACTGACACGTATCCCTCTGTTATAACAAATACATATGCTGTGTTACCTACATCTACAAGTCCATTTGAGCAAGCAAACATACACCATAAAAACGGCACTGGCATTTATAGTCCATACATATGTGACATATATATAGATATAATGAAATGTAATGTTTGGAAATAATCTTCCGTGATGCTCCTTTACAAGCTCCCATCTTTTGATTTAAATATAAGGAGCTGTAAATCTGCTTCAGTGGTGCATGGGCTCATTCCAACCCCCTCTAGTTGCTGTGAAATACTGCCATCTATTGGTCGGTGAGAATCCAAACTGAGAGCTGTCAGACATTGCGGCCCTAAGCTGACTGAGGAGGTACATAGAGGGCAGGACTCCACCAACCTTGTCTCTTTCACCATGAGCATGTATTCAGGAAGGCATTCCAGCCAACATGAATGTGCTGTTGTAAAACTCAGTAGTGACATGTATTTTAATCTAATCTATGACGTCACACTGGAACTTTAGTGAATTACAACAGACGAGGATATTCCCTCAAGAATAAACTTGGTCTGTAATGTTCTCATATATATCATGTGTAATAGGAGTAAAATCAGCATGTCAAATCATCATATATAGAAAGAAGTACAACAAAAGGGAATTAGACTAAAGCGCACATAGTTTTCTCTCAACGTACATTGTAGTGGTTTGTTGCATGGCTGTCCCAGTTAAGAAGTAGCCAATCAAGGTTGAAAAGTGCAGAGAGGAATGACAACGTTTGGCAAATAGGAGAGAGAGTGTATTTCACCAGCGCCACATCTGAGGCCATGTAACTGTGACAACACTATAATCCCTCACTAGTTCCTTGGAGAGGCTCTACAGAAGGCTGTTGTGTTTCACCAAATGTATTCCCCAGCATCGAGCAGGTTGTTCGTCACAGGCTCTGTTGAGCTTAAACACATACACGCTCACTGGGAAACCTTGAAGTGTAAAAATAAACATCTGCCACCACTAATCTTTTTTTCTCCCCGGTTCTCTAAACCTCAGAACCCGATCTTGCCATTCGGTACCGCGTTTCATTTGTAACTTTCATTTCAATTTATTTGTCCGTCCATTTGTTATTGTTGCGGAACCCATGCCAAGGACCTCTGGTTAGTGAAAATGCCATATTCTTTGATTTGATTTTATATGATTTCATTGGGGACCGCTGGCCATCCAGGACTTGGTCTAAGTGCTAGACTACTGTTTGCATTTAAACATCAATTTGGGATATCCCCTGTGGATTAATTTGTTTCACCGAGGTCCAATTACGACCCCCCCCCCCCCCCCCCCAAAAAAAACCGCTCATTTTTTGTGTTGCAATTAAACAGATTTTTCCTGTTTATGTTCGGTGTCCTTAGGAAGAGAGTTCGTCGTAGGGGTCAGTGTTTTAATTAGCCACTATTTAAGACCAATAACAAACTGATTATTTGCCAAATGGCTCTTGCAAACCAAGTTTTGAAGCTATGCATACATATTAAGTCTCACCATTGCCATTAAAATTGTGCCTAAAGTGTTCTGCTAATATGACATAAATTTGCAAAATCCTGGTTTGATTAAGGTTACTATGGATACCAAATATGTCCCCACTGACTTGGCAAAGTGTCTTTTCTTCCTGTCTGTGCAATGTCAAACGCCTAGCACTGAATGCCTGTTCTTTATGATATTCCCCCTTTTCAATATTTGGCAGAACATCCACAGGAGATCAAAATGTGTGTGTGTCTGTTAAATGTCAGAACTCAAATGGTGGTTTAGAGCCGCAGCGCACCCAAGAACACCTGCTGTAGAGGGAGCAGCAGGAGAATTTGCATGTTGGTTTGATCCAAAATGGAAAATACTATTCAAACGATGTTTACACATAAACATGATTCTCTACCTAAATATAATTTTGGCATTTCTGAACCCGTTAGCTCATTGAATACAATATTATACTTTGTGTCAAAGTATATGCCAACGTAAGAAATGTATAGCGCATTAAACCATTAAGCATTTTCTTATTACAGTATGATCGTGATCATTTGCATTAAAGCTGAACAGTGACACAACACTGATCATCATTCAGTGAGAGGAACAAGAAGTACATTGCTTACAGTACGATTAACATTTTCAAAACACACTTTCAACGTCTCTCACAAGCACCTGAGAGCACCCTCTTGTTTTAATCCACTCAAAGAAGGCAATTTCCTGTGTTTATATGGATTCTACCTCTTTCTTCCCTCCATCCATCCCTCCATCCAATTCATTCCACCTGGGTGAAGTGATCTGGATGAGCGTGACCCCTCATGGGAAGTATCCTGCCCTCTGGAGGGTCGGCAGGCTGGGATGCCTCTGAGAGCCACTGAAGGCCTTCTCCACTCTCCTCCAGTCTCCACGCCACTGGGCCTTTTGTCTTCTTCCTTGATGTCTCTTTGGACACGGGGGGAGGTGGGGCGGGCCTGCTTCCCTTCCTGTCCCCGGCCGTCCCAGCCTGCTCCATTGAAAGCAGCTGATGCTATCTCACGGCAGCCATTGTAGCAACCCCTGCCGTGACAAATCAGATGCAGCTGTTTCAGGGAAAATACCAGAAATGCCTATCAAGACATTGATGCACCCCCTTCTGCCCACCCACCCCTCTTAACGCCCATTTCTGAAATTAAATTGAAATGTGCTGCATCAATATTGACTGCCACGATGAATGGCATCCTCTAGCCTTATGTTAATGTTGGGGGGGTATGAATGTGGCCCCCCTTTTCGCGTAAATTACGCTTAATAATAATTGTTTTATTACGTTTAATAATAATTGACATGACAGACATATACCTTGGTCTCAGAGGGCAGTGTATAAGGGGAAAGGTCTATTATTAGGAGTATTTTAATTGTGACCAAGGCGGCTTTGGGTTTGATTGTGTTTTGTTTGAACAAGTTCGCTAATGAATGCCAATCCTAATGCTTAATGCATATCTGTCGATCTGTTAGTCCCCGCAGATCTTAGCCAAACACTGGCATCGCAAAACAAATCTATCTGTCAGAAAAAGGTTACACCTCTAATTAGGGTCCTGACTCTGTGTCCTTAATTCCAAGTCAACCGTCGGATTCCCCTGATTGGTACAAATCTTTTTGAGCCAAAAAGGTTACAAGAATGGGTCACAAGTTCACCTCGTGGTGATTTGCTTGTACATTTAAAATACCATTGATTACGTAATTAGGAAAGGAAAATGTAAGGCGTAGAGTTTGAGTGGCTGTATTCTTTGAAGACTGGTGGGAACTGGAGTGTTGAGGACACTCATGAGACAGGGGAATATTTCACATACAGCCCATTCATTTTCCTGGTACCTCAGAACTTACATACAGTAATGACCAGACCTCATAGTGGTCAGCCTGTATCCAGGGAGTACCTGTCTTGTTATGTTAGAGTTAGCAACAGATGAACATTGTGACACTTGTTTTTGCTTGAGGTCCTATCACCCGGCCGGTTCAAACACGGACAAAATCCACGGTCAAGTCTGGCAACATGACCCTGTTGTAGGGCAGTTATGGATGGACTGACCAGTGAATGGTCGATGTGCAGAGGCCACATGCACCAAAGCAAAATAAACTCAGGGGGAAGGAAGTGGTTAACATTAACAAGGGTCCAATAAGAAGATGAAATGTTAAACGCTAGCCTGTAAATTGATGTGTTCCTAAGAAAAATGCTGGCTTGCTGTTAATTTGTGTGCTGTGGACATAATTGCTCCCAGATCTGCAGCGTAACTCTATGGGTGATGTTGATTAGTAAACGTCTTTACAGTAAATAGTTGCAACTAATCATGCTACGTAATGGCTATTAGCAGAGGAAACCCAAACACAAGCAGAGGCAACAGGAGACCTATGCCTGCATGCTATTTACACTACCTTTGAGGTAACCACAGCTTAGTTTTCCTACAAGTAAGAACAATGCTCAAAGCTGCTTTGAAAAGGAAATGGCCGATAGGTTCCGAAGAGATTACTCCTTGACATAGAAACATTTATCCCCACTCTACCCTTGGACACATGTCTACTCAGTACTGAATTATTGTAAGAAAAGCTTTAACCCAGTAAATCAAATCAAATAAAAGCTTATTGGTCGCGTACACAGTTTAGCAGATGTTATTGCGGGTGAAGCGAAATGCCAATGTTACTAGCTCCTAATACTGCAGTATAATGTCAAACAAGTACACGAATAATCAACAATAACATTTAAAAAACTAGAAATCAATAACTGTCGGGAACGAATCCAATTAACAACCCAAATAGCACAGTAACAGTAATCCAAACGCAATCCATATGTATCTACGCCAGATTAATATACACAAAATATGCTAGGAATGATATGTACAGCAGTAGATTAGAGTGAGCTATGAATGTGAAGAATCCAGTGTATAAAGAAATATGCAGTGTGTATAAACGTTGCAACTAAAATGCAATATACTGTGGTAAAACTATTAGAATCAGCTATGTGGAGAACAGAGAATTTAAATACACAGTACAAACCCCATAGCAAAATGGATAGAGTTGCAGGAAATTAGTGTCTGGACCAGAGTCCAGAATATAAATATTACTATGTCTGTGAATGGTGTGTAGACAGTATGGACACTATGTCTGTGAATGGTGTGTAGACAGTATGGACACTATGTCTGTGAATGGTGTGTAGACAGTATGGACACTATGTCTGTGAATGGTGTGTAGGCAGTATGGACACTATGTCTGTGAATGGTGTGTAGACAGTATGGACACTATGTCTGTGAATGGTGTGTAGACATTATGGACACTATATCTGTGAATGGTGTGTAGGCAGTATGGACACTATGTCTGTGAATGGTGTGTAGGCAGTATGGACACTATGTCTGTGAATGGTGTGTAGGCAGTATGGACACTATGTCTGTGAATGGTGTGTAGGCAGTATGGACACTATGTCTGTGAATGGTGTGTAGGCAGTATGGACACTATGTCTGTGAATGGTGTGTAGACAGTATGGACAGTATGTGAATAGAAAAGGTGTGTACAGCAGTAGTTATACTGAGCCATCGACTAGAATACAGTATCTACATATAAGTTGGGTAAAACAGCATGTAAACATGATTAAAGTGACCATTGTTCAATGACTCTCTGTACATAGGGCAGCAGTCTCTAAGGTGCAGGGTAGAGTACCGGGTGGTAGCCGGCTAGTGACCGTGTCTGAGGTTCAGGTCAGTACCAGCATTGTCAAAGTCTAATCAGAATCCAAAAGTAAGGCTACCATTCCCTACACATTTTAACATAAACGAGAGACACCATTTTGCTAGTGTGCTACAATTATTCCAAAACCTTTCCTTGTGCCAAATCCACGAGACAGTGTTTTATGTACTGTATATACCTCCCATTGACAGTGATGATTGTCTTCTACATTAAACTACACGTCTGGGCTTGTTCTCCTCAAAGCCTCTGTTTACAATTAGCGACCAATGCCATTCCCTGTTAATCAACTATAGTACTAGACAGTGTACTGTGCCAGTGCTTTTAATGTGGCGTTTGTAGCTGTTTTCAATACTGTCCTATAGTGAAGGAAGCCCAAGGCAAAGTTAGAAAGCACAAAAGCTACACCATTATGGGCCATAAATTAACATAATCAAAGAAGCACTCAGATTATCTATTGAGATGCTGTCAAAGGAGGATAATGGCTGCCATCGACGGTCCCATCGACTCTGTGCTACCGTCAAATGCATACACCTCTGTGAAGAAGGAGAGATGGGAAATGGGGATAAAAAATGTTTTTTTTTTAAAAGCAGGACCCGAGGGCAAGGCGATTGCATTTAAGCAAACGTTTATTCTAATCAGTATTTCATCCTCATACTGTACATTTGGGATCCCAAGGTTTGTAACACTACATTATGTAATGTAATGGTAGGGAATGGATAGTGTCAGAATGTTCACGGTTTTCCCATAATTACCTCTATCTGTGGACCGCAATCATTCATTTGAGTCCGTCTTAAACAAGAAATGTACATCTGTTCATTTTCACTTCGGAAGGCTCAGTCTCAGTGCAAAGTTGATAGGAGTTTACAGATATATATTTTTTAAAGAACTATGGTAATCTCTCTGACCCTAACCCTTGAACCATGACTGGTGTCCTACGTTGAGGGAACGTCGCTTCGGGACCGGCAGATTATTGGGAATTGTTATTTCTCCTGCTCCGACTTTGAGTCGTAACGTTTCGTAATGTTTAAGACACATCTGTAGAACAATAGAATACATTGAATTTGCAATTCCAAAGTGAGCTATTAAGAAAAGTTGAAGCCAAAGAACTGTGTAAATATCGAATAGATTCACTTGTTTATGCTTGTGTATTTCTTGTGTGAATTCCAAAAGGTATGGATGTATGGAAGCTCAAGCCCCAGTGATCCCAGACATTCATCTAATTCCTCTGCTATTGCAGATCCCATGCAGCTACTGATCAACGGGAGAAACTGGAGACGACATGTTCATATATAAGCTTGTCCTCAACAATACTCCATACACCCCTTGTCGCCACCCCTAACATGTTTAACCTTTGGGAGAAGATTGCCCATTCAGTTTGGTTTGCTCTGCTCTCAGACCCTATTTTACACTAGTTCTAATGAGGACAGGAAAATCAATAGATTGACACATGAAGGATTAGCCTATAGACAGAAAGGTAATTAGACCTGTTAGGGCAGATGGAAGAGCCAAGGCAAATGGATGGATCCCACTGCAATGATAAGGATATGCTTCATTTGACACCTCGAGGACCATAATTGAAATAAAGATTTTATAGATTTTTTTGGGGAGCTTTTGATGTTTGCAATGATACGGTTGTATTTATTTGTATGATACTCCACGCCCTACGTTGAATTAAACTATCGTACAGTTAGCAAAGGACAGTATTATTGTTAACTGGAAATATGATTTTTTTTAAATGATAATTAAACAGGTGCTAATATTGAGCCTTGCGGACCATCTGTTTTAGCAAAGTATTTGGAAATGCTAATTATATATTTATGCTGGTTATACGTATAAAGACATGTTTTGCGTCTTTCACATAACAACCCTGCAATATACTGAATAGATAAGATGGTCTAGAAGATAGAAATGTCCAAATAGCTAAGCATTACCTCTACAAATCGCATCCCACATGCATCTCGTGTTTGACTGCACCCTCTACCATTGCAAATGTACAATATGACTAACCACACTGAGGTTGATATACTGTAACATACTGTAGCTCGGCTAAGCATGAGTAATTGATTAGGAGAATTATGGTTGTTTTAAGTCCTTCGCCTGTTCATCAATCACAGAGGCATTGTAGAGTGGAACAATATGGTGAGTAATGATATTGATGAAGTCTTGCTGTACACAGTTGTCTGGGGAAATGTATAGTTTAGCATAGCAAGATGTCTCATAATGCAGGAATTATGTGATTGGATAGTCACCTTTGTTCAACTAATCTAAATGACGACATCTGCTCAGCCGTATATGACTGTGTACAGTTGTTCAACTGAGAAAACACGGGAAAGTCCCCTTTCATTGTTTCAGCTAATTTCCCATAATCCTCTCTGGTATGACCCCACTGCCCTACCTACGTGGCACAGAGAAGTGATGCACATTAGTCAATTAATGGTGTGGTAAATGACAACCGTTCCAGTCAATTGACTTACTGTTGGGAATAGTGTTGCCACAATTCAAGGCACAGAGACTCCACTGTGGCCTATTCTTAACATAAGCAACATTACTGTATATGTGCGATATACTGTAAATCTGTTAACTGTAAGTATTCACACCACTTGACTTTTTCCACATTTTGCTGTGTTTTGTCACACAATACCCCATAATGTCAAAGTGGAATTATGTTTTACATTTTTTTTACAAATTCATAAAAAATGTAAAGCTGAAATGTCTTGAGTCAATAAGTATTCAACCCCTTTGTTATGACAAGGAGCCTAAATATGTTCAGGAGTAAAACTTTGCTTAACAAGTCACATAATAAATTGCATGGACTCACTCTGTGTGCAATAATAGTGTTTAATATAATTGTTAAAGAACTGCCTCATCTCTGTAACCCACACATACAATTATATGTAAGGTCCCTCAGTAGAGCAGTGAATTTCAAACACAGATGCAGGTCAATATTGAACTTTTCTTACATCTTAGGCTGCGTTTACACAGGCGGCCCAAATTCTGATATTTTTCCACCAAGTGGTCTTTTGACCAATCAGATCAGCTCATTTGTTAATAATTGTGCAGAATAGTCCGAATTGGTCTCCCTGTGTAAACGCAGCCTTATTATCAAGTTCCAATTTAAAAGCATTGTTCAGTGGTAGCATGTTATTCTTCTACGAATAGAATCACTTACTAGTATGAAGTCTTCTTCATTGACAGCATGCAAAAGGCATGCGTGGTATTAGTGAGCGGGACTAAATATGAACGTGAAACATTAAAATGATCCACTTTACATGATACACTTTATCAAAATGAGCACCATAGTCTTCCACTCAGTGGGAAGGATGGCGAGCTGAGCCACATATCAAATGGTCCTCTTTAGAGCCCAGCATTCCCACTGGGGGTGGGGGAAAATGGCTACCTATTATGCGGCCCTCTACCGAGGTCGTACCTCCTGACAAGGGTATTAAAATGAAATAAATCAGCCATTAAGAGCTAGGCGCTGGCAATTGAAACCCTATTAATGCGCCAAGCGGAGCGAGCCGGCATGATATGACAATCGAGGACCACGGCACCTTTAATTGCATTCGGTCAGTTTAATTTCTGTGACTGTGTGATGAAAGGTGGACCTGATGATGATCCCTAACCTCTCCTCCACCTGCCCACATGGCCATTAGTTCATCTCAGTGTAAGTACAGCTGGAAAACCCTCTTCGTATCCATCCCTTCCTCCCTCTCCAGCCTGGTCCAGCCTCCACTGGTAGCCCCATACACTGAGTCATTAGTAGCAGTGGTCATTCACTCAAGTCAGGCATCAATATCAGCGGTCATCCAGCGACAGTCCGGGCACATCAATGTTGCATAGGTTCTATTCTCATTACAGCCCTGGTTCTACAGACAGCCATGTGATGGATCAGGGCTCTAATGACCGGGTGTAATTTGGGTGATGTATCACCATCGTTTTCCCATGAAGTGTTTATGTGATTATACGTACACAGACAAACACACAGACAAACACAAAGACAAACACAAAGACAAACACACGCGCGTGCGCTCACACGCGCACACACACACGCACACCAAAGACGTCTGTAAACTGTCCACTTTCTGATTCAGTTTCAATATAAGGTCCGAACTTTGTTTTCAGGCAAATCAAATCAGATACATCAACAATGCCGATGAATGTCAAAAATAAAAACAGCATATGACTTAAAAATCGAAGACGTTGAGAAAGTAAACCCTCTATAATTGTCTTTATCCACCAAACATAATTAACCAGGTTCAGTCAGAGCTTCCTTTGGCAGGCTGGAACAAAACAAATGGCGCTACCTCAAGAGGTGTTGGTGCTTATTTTTCGAATTTTGTGTGGGTACTCTTTCAACTGTCAGTGGTTATTGATATATTCATTAGAGGATAACCTCTCTTATCAGTTTCTTTTGACAGTGGCATGTTGTCACCATCCGTCAACGAATCAATTTACAATTATGATTCTTGATGGCCCATGACACCAACTTGGAGGGAATGTCATTATAGAAACATTAAAGTGATACACAATGCTGGGAGACAGACTGGGGTTCTGTTCTGTTTCTCCTCCCCCACCCCTATGGTGACATCTTCATCCATACCAAGGACCTCCTGAATACTGAGGTGTATGCTTTGCAAAATGGGTCTGGTTTCCATGGGTCTGTATTTGATACATTATTAACATGAAGTGTATTATTAGCTTTATGCAGTTTGTGTATACAGGCTTCATCGTGTCCTTTCTTTGTGTCTACTGCTACTCAATAGTATTGGTTAAATGCAGTACTAAAGGATTTCTTACAGACGTATTTATTGTCTGTGTATTTGATGTTAACCTTTACACCCTTCACACTGGATTTCCACCAGAGAAGATATTTTATTTGAAATGGACGTTTCATTCCAAAATCTAAGTCTGTCAGACGTCCAGTAGAGCTATTCCAGTAGACTATATATATACGGACTGAAAAATCGACCACATTTTGTGAGGAGAGTCTTGATGCGGTGTGTGGTGTGTGTATTTGGCCTGTTTACTAGGCTAGCTTTGATGGGTGGCCTCTGAGAGATAGCACTGACTACTCCCCGTGGCTCAATGCATCCTCTCGTTGGATCACTGACCTCGTTGCCATGGCAGACTAACGTGGCAGTGTGGGAGATTTGATTGCCTGCCTCCCGCTGAAGTGAAGAAGAGGAGACAGGACTAAATGAAACTCCATCCATCTTAATGAAACACAATTATTTTCCACTTATTAATCATTGAAAAATCAATATGTCTCTTCTTGGGCGAGTGTCGCTGGGATTTGTCATCCCGCGCCCAGTCTCTATGTATCATCGGCTGCAAGGACAGTCATAGGTTCAGTCACCTGTGTCCTTTAGAGGGGAGGGAGAGCCAGTGAGAGGGCCAGGGGAACCAGACATCACTTGGCCGTGTAGAGAGCCAGTAAGAGAGCCAGGGGAACCAGACAGGACTGCTCTCTCTCTCTCTCTCTCTCTCTCTCTCTCTCTACCTCTCTCTCTCTCTCTCTACTTCTCTCTCTCTCTCTACCCACCTCTACCCCTCCCTCTCTCTCTCTCTCTCTACCTCTCTCTCTCTCTCTCTACCTCTCTCTCTCTACCTTTCTCTACCCCTCCCTCCCTCTCTCTCTCTCTCTCTCCCTCTCTACCTCTCTCTCTCTACTTCTCTCTCTCTCTCTACCCACCTCTACCCCTCCTCTCTCTCTCTCTACCTCTCTCTCTCTACCTATCTCTACCCCTCCCTCTCTCTCTCTCTCTCTCTCTCTCTACCTATCTCTACCCCTCCCTCTCTCTCTCTCTCTCTCTCTCTCTCTCTCTCTCTACCTATCTCTACCCCTCTCTCTCTCTCTCTCTCTATCTCTCTCTCTCTCTCTCTCTCTCTCTCTCTCTCTCTCTCTCTCTCTCTCTCTCTCTACCTCTCTCTCTCTACCTTTCTCTACCCTCTCTCTCTCTCTCTCTCTCTCTACCTATATCTTCCCCTCTCTCTCTCTCTCTCTCTCTACCTATCTCAACCCCTCTCTCTCTCTCTCTCTCTCTCTGCTACTGAGATGGATGGGAACTCATTAAGGTGGACTGTTGATGATTGTCTGTTTCCCACAGATCAATTCACTAAACACATTGTATAATAGGTCATTATTAAAGTCTAAGGCATTATATTGACTTGGAGGAAGCATGTCACTAGGAAAATGTAACATATAACTGGAACGCTATCACTCTAGTATGATGACTTGCACTCTTACAAGACATGGGTATGTGTACTGTATCTGTGATGGTTAATGTAACGGTCAGAAAATCGCACGTCCATGACGAGGTCTTCATGCTTGAAAGTGTCGACATCACTCACAAGTGCAAAAAAAGCTACTTTCACAAGTGTAGAGGAATGAAATCCGTCAATCTATTCAGCATTGCTGATCCTCTCATCCACAGCCCCCCAAAAGGAAAACTTTTGGTGTTTTTTGAAAAATTGTCAAAAATAAATAATGATTCCACCGGCTCAACACTCTGTTTTCCCTTTCAATAAAGAGAGCAACAAGAGCGGAGCATGATGTATGTATGTTGGGCGCCGGCTTGGTACAGCAGCACAGTGCATAAGCAAAGCCATGTTTCACGGCAAAGAGACCATGCCTTACAGCCGCGGCGGTGGCCCTGATGAGAATATAATGTTCTACAACGAGTAAATGCATCAGGTCAATACTTGATTTGTTCCAGCATGTTGGCCCACTGAGCAGGGGGTCTAGGGATGCATTAGGAGCCGCTCCGACAGGGCCAGAGCGAGGGGGCCCCATGTCAGGGAAAGGGCCGGCACTCTCCCAGGTGTCCTTAAACAATTTCAGACATGTGGAGGCTGGGGTGAAAGGTGGCTCTCTGTGATGAAGGGCCAGGTAGAGGAGGGTTCCCATGCTACCCACACACACATACACACACATTCCCCGTTTGAAGATGAGTTGATTAGATCCAGGAAATGCAGCAGGTCCCCAAAAGGGACTCACTGCACGCAAACATGCTGTCTGTGTGTCTAGGTGTCTGAAGCGAAGACGCGGAGGAGAGTAATGTTCAGGGATGGCGGCGGGACAATGAACTCTATAGATAGACCAATGTTCATTTCTCTCCTCCTCCCATCCCCACTCACACACACTGTACATCACAATCTATGTCCTAACACAGGCCCCTCTCCCCCAGTGCACCAGTCCCATCACTGAGCTGAGAGAATGTACAGAGGCACAGGGGAGTCCCCTCGCTCACCACTGTCTAGTTCTCCATCATGTTCATTTAGATGCAGACTGCATTCCATCCACCCAGAGATAGAAATCTATGTCTGTATCGAGGTGCCAAATAATGGATGAGGTTGGACCTGCTCCTCTGATAGTTAAATATTCATGTGTAGACTGCAGAGTTTAGGGTAAACATCCAACTCAACCCTGCCATTCTGGCAAGGAGTATAAAACCTGACACATTTTGTCACATCTTTGTGGTTTTCTGAGATGCATTTGAACCAAATATTAGATTGAGCTTTGTGATGCTGAGAATTCTAGGTTCTGATAACACTGTGGCGTCCAAGTTAAGCACTTTACTCTCTATTCCATTTTATTGAGGCCACTGGCTTTACTGTAGACACATACCAGCATGTCCTCGTAATACTGTATGTCCTACAGGAGTCAAAACAAATCATCCCTAATCATTAGCCTGGCTGCTAACATCACAGATGTTCAGATGTTCGTTGGTGGCTAAATCAGGCCGCGGGTCAAGGAATCGCCAGCCGCACAAAGAAAGCCGACATAAGCATTACGAGGTCAGATTGTTGGGATGTTTTAATGCTAAATTAATGAGTGGTTCTCCAGAGCTCCAGAGTTTGTCTTCTAACAGGAAACAATTAATTTGGGGCCCGGGCTATAACGGCTTTTAATGCTTGTCACAGAGGCTAGATGAACTGCTTAAAAGGCGCTATATGGGAGCCGTTTTATCATGGTGCTAATCCAGTGACGAGGCTGTGCCCCAGGTTCCCCCGCTGCCCGCCATGGCCAGACGAAAGGGTTCATACAGATGTTTATGGCTTGTGAAAGTTGGCGGGGAGCTGGTGGGGAGGCTGGCAGAGTGCCGCTACAGACACAAATGAGGCCGTAAAGTTTCACACTGTTTACACGTTTAAAAAAAGAAAGGAGAAGCGAGGGGAGGGTGTCGGAGTGGGAATGCAGATTTGCTTTTCGGCTGCAGCGGTCTATCTACCGATGTTGATGGTGTTTCAGGGAGCGCTAGAGAGGAAGAGAAGATGGTTTTTAAGGTTTAGCTTGTAGGCAAGTGCAGTACAGAACAGTACATACACTATGTAGAGATGGAAAAATGTTTCCCCAATGTTCAATGATTGAATGATCAGTACAGATGTAGGATCTTAATTTGAGCCAGTTCGCTACAGATGGAAAATAATTTTTATGTGTGAATAATTATGTGGATTCTAATTAATGGACATTTTTGTAGGGCTTGATACATTTTCCCGAAATTTCAGAAGACTTTATAAACCTCAAATACACTATACGTTACACATTTCCTGCAACAGAGGGATTAAGTTAAGATCCTATATCTGTACATAGGCCTGCAGTAGATGTCAAAAGTTGCTGAAGTGCAGGGCGGACAATAACATCAAGTTCTGTACTGCAGTAAATCTGCCAACTTAGTCTGCGCTGTTGGCACGAGCTAGAGCTTCTTCCAGTAACCTTGACCCCGGTTGGCAGATGGCACAGTGGCACCTCCTTGGTTTGCACAGTGACCTGTGTGATCCCTAGGAATGAGCTTGCGCTTATGCCGGTCTGTGGTGGATACCATCTGGTGCCCTCTCACAGCACATTCATTTAGGTCTCCACACACATTCTCTAAGAGATACAGGAAGCATAGATGAGGTCATTCTAGGAAAAGTAATATGACCTCAAAGGTACTTACCAGGTCTTTTGTTTGGACAGTAAAGTGGATAATGTGGTGTGCTTTATGTACACGCACAGTGCCCTACACACTCACGCACACTGTCACTCCAACACACACATAATATACACATACATTTATATTGACTCCACACACCCACACACACACACTCATCATACACGCTGCTACTACTCTGTTTATCGTATATCCTGATGCCTAGTCACCTTACCCCTTTACATATCTACATATCTACCTCTATCACTCCAGAATCCCTGCACATTGTAAATATGGTATTGGAACTGACTGACCCTGTATATACACTGGGTGCACAGACACCTTCCTAATATTGAGTTGCACCCCCGCACCACCCTTTTGCCCTCAGAACAGCCTCAATTCGACGGGACATGGACTCTACAAGGTGTTGAAAGAGTTCCACGGGGATGCTGGGCCATTTTGACTCCAATGCTTCCAACAGTTGTGTCAAGTTGGCTGGATGTCCTTTGAGTGGTGGACCATTCTTGATATACAAGGGAAACGTGTGGGAAAAACCCAACAGCGTTGCAGTTCTTGACACAAACCAGTGCACCTGGAACCTACTACTATACCCCGTTCAAAGGCACTTAAATCTTCTGTCTCGCACATTCACCATCTGAATTGTACACATACACAATCCATGTCTCAATTGTCTCAAGACTTAAAAATCCTTCTTTAAACTGTCTCCTCTCCTTCATCTACACTGATTGAAGTGGATATAACAGGTGACATCAATAAGGGATCATAGCTTTCACCTGGATTCACCTGGTCAGTCTGTCAAAGTGCAGGTGTTCTTAATGTTTTGTATACTCTGTAGTATGCTTACTTACTTTCTCGTGTTCTTCTTACTTCTTAGTTTTATCTCTCGTGTGTTTTTGTTCTACCTTATGTTCTTTTTTGTATTACACTGTTATGTATTACTGCATTGTTGGGTTTAGAGCTTGCATGAAAGGCATTTCACTGTACTTGTGCACGTGAAATAAAAAACTTGAAACGTATTTATTGGAAAGAAAACAAACACTATTTGAACCCAGGTCGGATGCCTTCAGATTCCTCTTTTGAGTGTGACCCTTCATAAATATTGTCTTGGTACAAACATATGCATTGTCTTTCGGGGATTCCCGCAATTAAGGTAAAGATACATTCTAAGCTCCCTGGCCAATTAGAAACCTGCACTAAATGAATGGGCTCTGGTGGTGCGAGCCTGTTGGTGATGACCTAATCCGAATTGAGTCAACAAGCCTCTTATTGGGTTAACCGCGGCCGCAATGTGTCTTGTCACTTTGCGGAGACAAGGCCAATACCATCTTGTGAATGGAATTAGATTGTCATTGATGTGTCAAGGCAGAGTGGGAACAACAGATCGATGGCAAATTACCCCACGATATGTGGAGATCTGAGGAGAGGAGAGGTGCAGACAGGATCAGAACAGTAGTGTGTTATTGTGGGTAAAGTTGTGGGAGTCCTACACACTCTACCCAGGCCCTCGCTTAGCTTGGAGCTATCTCACAAAACTGAGGAGAGAGGGAGAAAAAAACACACAAACCAATTCCAATACAGCACTAATGGGCCACATCATGCCAATACAATAAAAAATGGGCCTTTCAGCTCTAGTCAATAGTGAGTTAATGAAAATTTAACCTTTCATTAAATGTGGTCGTGTTATTTCCTTCGACTTGTATGCCGGGTCTTTTTTCAGTTTGCCACTTTCTTTCAATTTACTGACAAATTTACTGTGAGGTCTGTATGGAAATGATATGATAGAGCAATACGTTGAGTTAAGTGGTGTAGACTACTGATGTGATGCTGCTGCTGCTGCTGTTGTTGTTGTTGTTGTTGTAGGATACATACATAGAAGGCATTGCCGTGTTAGAGGACAACGAAAAATACTTAAAAAAATGTATCAAACACAAATTTGAATGCGCAAGTTGCATTGAAACAAAAGGCAAACATTCTCAAATGAAACATTAATGGGAAATATTCGAGTCAAAGAGGGAGGGGTGAAACACACAACACACAATCGAGATCTAAAAGAAATAAGGAATAGTTGTGTGCTGAACCACATTGCTGTACAACAAAGCAAGAAAGCAGCCTACCTGTAGGAAGCTCCATTGACTCCTGTGCTTTGAACAGTGGAATGGCATTGGAGTGAGGTGATAAATCTCTAGGCATCCTGTCTGCACTAGATGAAAAGGCTCAGGGCCCACTTTCCACTGTGGGCAACCTGCCCTTTTAATTAATTAGCACTAGCAGGAAGTGCCTGCCCACGGGGGGTGGCGGTCCGGCCCCTCTGTGTACTGCCAAGGTGATAATGTCCGTAAGGTGAAAGGAGTGCTCGATGCCTCACTAGATATACACTAAATGTATGCAAGCGACTAAGCGAGCCCCTCTGACTGACGCAATACCAAGAACAATACCAAGATCAGTCGGTTCCTGTGTGATATCTGGGCTTCTCTCACTGTGCCCTTGAAGCTAATGGGGGTCCCTAATAAATACAAATACAAATACTGTCTTTAACATGAAAGCCAACCCTTTTTGTACAAAATGGAGTTTGCTACTATCAAAGGATGGGACAGGCCTATTTTGACTTTTTTTGAGACTAGAAACATGTCACGATAACCCATGACCACTATTTACTCTCATAACCATCATATCTGGGCCTATTGTCTCATGTTGTTGCTTTAGGACCAAATATCCTCCTAATTTGCACTGTAAGTCAAACACTTTGGACATCACCTTTTTATGGGTGCCTTCTCTCTTTGCCTATGTGTGCATGTGTGCATGTGACCAGGCTCTTTGCGTATGTGTGCATGTGTGCATGTGACCAGGCTCTCTTTGCGTATGTGTGCATGTGTGCATGTGACCAGGCTCTTTGCGTATGTATGCATGTGACCCTCTCTCTCTGCGTATGTGTGCATGTGTGCATGTGACCAGGCTCTTTACGTATGTGTGCATGTGTGCATGTGACCAGGCTCTTTACGTATGTGTGCATGTGACCAGGCTCTTTACATATGTGTGCATGTGACCAGGCTCTTTACGTATGTGTGCATGTGTGCATGTGACCAGGCTCTTTACGTATGTGTGCATGTGACCAGGCTCTTTACGTATGTGTGCATGTGTGCATGTGACCAGGCTCTTTACGTATGTGTGCATGTGACCAGGCTCTTTACGTATGTGTGCATGTGTGCATGTGACCAGGCTCTTTACGTATGTGTGCATGTGACCAGGCTCTTTACATATGTGTGCATGTGTGCATGTGACCAGGCTCTTTGCGTATGTGCGCATGTGAGGGGCTGAAAATGGCCCTTGTTGTGTGTGCAAACTTCTCTCTCTGTCTCAAGTAATGAGCATGTGCACCTTTCCGCCTGAGGCCTTCATACACAATTTAGCCAGAAAGCCACGGCTGATCATGATTTAGCTTTTGACACCGTTCGCCCCCAGGCGTGGGGAGACTAATACAGATATCTGACTTCCAGTGCGCAGCAGAGGGAAAGGAGAGAAAAAGTGAGAGGCCTTTTATTGACTAAATGATAAAGAGGTTTGTAATGATAAATAACAGTCATTTTATTGTGGAATTCCCAGAAAAGACACATTCTACACAATATATAAAAGAGAACTATTAGGGGGTTGCTGGCCTCGCTCTCCCCAAAGAACGGCATCTGGTAGACTCCAATATTCTCGTGCTCGAGTAGAGGTCACAAATTGTGTTAAGACCTTAGCTATTAATACTGCATAAACATGATGCCTAATGGCGCTGGTGTCCTCTTTGGCTCAGGGAGGAGGCTGAGCCAGTGAGTGGTGATCATGGGCATTTCCCTGCCTCTCTCTCACAGCAGGCTCCACACATTGTTTCACCAACACACAAGGGTGGCTGGGGAGAGAGTATTTGCCTGGTGCGCATACTACTACCTCTGCCACTAGAGATTTTAGCTATCACTTAAGCTATGGGATGGCTGACCCTTTCACGATATTCCCTTTAAAGGTGTAATATGCAGAAATCGCGCAGTCATTTCCTGGTTGACATTTGTTTAAATAGTTTGCCTAATTTCAGTTTATGTGATAAAACGAGCAGTCAATGGAGGGAGAATCATTGTACGATCTAAACTTCTGTGAAATATAGTTTCAATAACCAAAAATATTGTATTTTCAGCTGGTTGGAGCTGGTGTAAAAGAACGAAAGTAAAAGACGCAAAAATGTAACTTAAGAACAGGACGCATAGAAATAGTGCACATAGAACCGATCTACCGCTTAACAGACTTGCATTCAATGAGAATGACAGATCTATAATTCACATTTCTATGTGAATTTGGTCAGGTTGCCCAAAAAGTGACATGTTGCAGCTTTCATATTTACTGCTCTGCACAAAGATATAAACCAACCAGATGCTACAATAAGGGTTGTGCTGTGAATAAGTCACGGTGGAGAAGGATAGTGTGCAGACCATCTAGTTTCAGGTGCTGTGGTACATAAACCATGTGATCTACTATAGTTCAGGTTAGAGGTTCTGAAAGTATGTTGACAGGAGAGAGTGGAAGTGTGTGCAGTATGTGTCCCTGCAGTGACTGTTAAGAGGCGGTTGTTGAATACTGAATGGAGAATGGCCCAGAAACGAACAGTCAAATCCAATTAAATTAGTCAAATTAAATTGTACAATGGTTATGGAACACCTGATCAAATTACTCACATTCAGGGGAATTCGACAGCAACCAATTAGTTCAAAGTATAAAGTTCACACGATCAAATTAACACCAAGAGGACGGGGCCTTGATTTGAGCAAAATGATACATCATAATTACATCATGTAAGAAAAATCACAAATTACGGAGCTTTTAATAAGAAAATGGAAATGGCTAATAGGTCTTGATATGACAAATGTACCCCTGTCTACAGTATGCTTGCACACATAGCAATGATTATTTTAGCAATGGGTGATTGCTATGAAGTACTGGGGCTGTGGCCCATCGTCATTAGATCCAAATTGGTTAACATGTATTTTGCTGCTGGAAAATAGGGATGTTTAAACAATATACATTGGATGCTCTTGTCTGATTGGCTTGTGCTGAAGATGGTATGTTGGTCAGAAAGTTAGCCCCATTTAGTTTTTAAGTCTCTTTCAATACATTTACTGAAATAGACACGTTTCTCGATAATGATGTCATTCTGTACCAACTCCTGGATTAATTGTGCGAGGGACTTTTTAAAACATTTTACATGTAGCTTCTCAAGGTGCTTTTCCAAGGTGAGATACATGAGTAATGAGATACAAAATAAGCCTTTTAATTGACTTTCCGTAAATTTGACTTCACTAGTCCAACATATACATTTCCTTCTTTAAAAGTGAACCATTTTCACTAATAAAGTTATTAATCTTGGCCATACAGTAATTATCTGTGTAATTATAGGGTAATTGCACATAGATCAAGGACAACTCATATAGTGCGCGATAGGTTGGTCTTGATTATCCCCACGTCATGTTAAGACATTACTCCTCCTGTATTATCTTACTTATTCTACAGTGGAGAGTGTGTCTGCATGGGCCGTATATCCTGCGAATAACCATAAATGCTGTAACATGATAATACTGGTTTAATTACCCTTGGTCAGCCCACTTACAAACCTATTGCTGCTGCAGTCAATATCCCCCAAGATCCATTCATGCTTCAGCTGATGGTTAACTTGGGAGCTTTTGCCGAGTGCTTTACCCTAATTGATATCCTTATTTAGCTAGAGAGAGAGAGCCAGTGGGAGACAAATGGAGTTAAATTGAGCAGTTTACAGTACTGTAAACCAGATCGCATACCACCATTGCTGACTGCGGTTGGACATGATTTATCCTGCTAATTTGCTGTTTTAAAGTATTACGGCTGTTTGGCCTTCTTTCATATTTAGCCAGCAAGAGCAGGTTTCGCTGGGTTTCTACGGAAGCTCTTGTTGGGATATTGTTTTACAGTGAATTAAACCTGATTATGGTTTCAGTATTCCCCATCCGCTCAGTCTGGCCTTGGTCAAAGAGGCGAGGGAGCCTTTACCATGTACCTGAGGGCATGCGGTACGGCCAATACACACTTAACACTTACTACCCTCTCAGAGCGAAGCATGGAACGTACCCCTTAGAGCCTGGTAGTCCTGCCGTATATTTACAAGAATATTTTCCCAGCGCTGTATCGCTGCCATGCAGCGTGCTAACCCAAAGCACACTTGTCAGTCTCTCCAAGATTTCTCAGGGATTTTTTGTGATTTTTTTTTTTGTGGGCTGCAGCAATTCTGACATTTGTCTAGAGAAGTGGGTATACTAATTTTCCCCAACATTTTCCAAACAGCCCGCCTGACTAAGGAAAGGGGGAGAAAATGTTATGAGAAACAGTGGCATACACTCTGAATGACCTAAAATGATAAGCCCCACATCGTTCCTTAACTGTCAGGCCAAGCCACGCTGTACTGTGCTAGTAGTAGGCCTACTACTGAAATAGAAAAATTAGGCTGTCAACTGAGTCTGACATTTTTAGATGATTTTCATTTTTTCCAGGTTTTCAAAGTGACACTGGATTGATGCAAATAATCATGATATTATTCTGCCAGGTACTACTACTTTGTAGCTAGTTAACATTTCATGTTACTTTCCATCTACGGTTCAGCCTATCATTAGCATAGCTATACATTTCCTGTTCCTTAATTGTCTGAAATCTCTACATTTGACTTCATATTATGAGGCATGCTGCTACAAAGTAGCTTAGCCAAAATCCCATCATAGAAACGTGGAGACAATTATTTTATAAACTTTTCCAATGCGGCCTCCTGCCTATTGGTTTTCAAATGACATTTTAAGCTAAACATTCCAATCTGTTCCATTAGCTTTATTAATTGATACGGTGTATACCTCCACTACACTACTTTGATATGCATCATAGGGATTAAGACGTGAGTATATGCAATGACCACAGAAAATAAAGTAGGTAGGACAATACGACATATACCTTCCACTACACCACTGTCAATATGCAATGATTTGGTCCAATTTGTAGCGAAAATGTTCTGGCGAGAGAAACCGTTTGTTGAGGTGTGGCTTGATTTAACCATATTATGTGGTAAATATGCGAAGATTGGTTGATATTGCCAGCTCTCTTTTTGTGCTGCGGTGATGGGTCAGTTATATGTGATAATAGTGTGATGATTGGGCTATTTTATGGGGAAATAGTGCCGTGATTGGTCAAATTTGAAAGCCCTCGCACAGGGATGTAGTGGTGCTGGATCACTTTTTTCTGTTTGAGAATACATAGAGCTGGTTAAAATATTTCTGGGAAATCATTTCTGAAGATGAATCAAGATCACATAATAATGAATGAGTATTTTACATAACAGAACTGAATGTAATAACATGGCATAGTAGGGAAGGAAGGAGGGAGAGGGGGGTGGTAGGAGGGAGAGGGGAGGAAGTAGGCCTATAGCGTTACTGTTACACCAAAAACACCTACATCCTAGTGTGATTTACAAACTGATGCTGAATAGTTGCATTTCAACAGCGCCACTAGTCAACTCAACAGCGCCACTAGTCAGGATATATGCTTTGATTGAAACAAAATACAAGAAGGCTAATAGTTTAACACCATCTGCTGTAATTCACTCACCAAACAGTCATTCAAGAAGATATACATGCATATTCTATTCTCATTAAACTGATTGAGATCAATCAAATGACTGGCATGCAGATGCAGTTTGGACACTGCACTAGTAAAACGTGAAGAATTATCATTCACGATTGACAGTGATGATGGCCTATTTTGAAATGAGGTATGCCTAACTTGGTGTTGAAGGGTATTAAAAATAGAGCCTTTTCTTGAGAGAATAATGTGGGGATAGGCAGACATTGCAATTGGAGGATACATTTCATGCATATTCTGTAATAATATTCAATAAGATACATCTGTCGATACAAACTTTGATTGAGAAACTATGATGTAATTGGACAAAACATTTGCTCCTGCACCTAAAATAAAAACACTACACCACTGCCATCGCATAATATGCAGGGCATTGTTGATTTAGCCAAAAATATGTCTGGGAGGACTGACCTATACCTGCGACTCCAACTCAGAAGCCCTCGCAGCTTTAAAGAGAGGAAGCTAACTGTCCATGACACTTGACCTGCAGCACTTGTTGAGAAACCCAAACTGTAACCAACCCAATGGTTCCCAATTAGAACCCATGGTACTGTGACGCTTTACAATACACACTACACCGTGTCCCCTTATTAATAACATCTTAATACCAATGTAAGTACATTGTAATACAAAGGAATGACTACAGTATAAGGTCTATGCATTAGAAGTGGGTTTGAAACAATGGCATAGCCAACAGGTCAGATGAGATGTAGCTATCGAGAACAATTTGAAAATAGGATTATGCTTTAAGTGGGTTTGTAGGTCTTTCTCTCCTGTCTAGTTCCCCAGATATGTTTCCCTTAACAGCTCAAAGTAATTAGCGAAGACTACATGCCAAAAGTAAAGTAGCTACAGAGTAGGCAGCTCTCATCTTTAATTTGAAGAGATGAGACACTCTGTGGGGGCTTGCTGAGAGCTTCAAGCGACTACGTTGGGTCCTTCCACCAAGGTCGCCTTGGCAAGATGAACAAGTCTTTGTAAACTCTGCCATATATACAGCATGTGAACCAGACTAACAAAAGAACTGTTTTGGCAGTGTTGAAACAGACAGTGTTTCAAATGACCCTGTTACAATATCCATAACCCAATATTGCAAGTGAAAAATCTTCACTTTGGTAATTATTTTAAACAAATATCTCTGTTCCAGTTTTTATGATATGATCCAACAGAGTCGTAGTGATTTTGTTCTCTATCCAGAAAAGTTTATTTTTGAGTGATACCTCAGAAAGTCCTCTAGGGTTTGCCATTAGTCACATGCTTGAGCACGAAGTCAGCCACAAATGGCCTCCAATTTCCAAAAGGCACGGTCAGCTCATTCTTTACTGTCAAGATGAAGAAGAGCATAAAAGTTGAGTCAATAAAGTAATATGAAATGGTTGGTATCGAAATGTGCCGCAGTGACTGATTAAGTGCTCAGGTCCCTGTTGTGATGTTCTCTGGATTCTGGAGGGAGAGGGAGGGAGGGATGGATGGGGTGGAAGGAGGGAGAGGGGAATGAAGTAGGGAGAGGGGGAGGGAGAGGGGAGGGAGAGGGGGATGGAAGGAGGGAGGGGGAGGGGTAGGAAGGAGGGAGATGGCAATGGAAGGAGGGGGAGAGGGGAGGGAGAGGGGGAGAAAGGGGGAGAGAAGAGGAAGACGGGAGGAAGGAGGGAGAGGGTGATGGAAGGAGGCAGAGGAAGGAGAGAGAGGGGATGGAAGGAGGGAGGGAGAGGGGAGGAAGGAGAGAGAGGTGGATGGATGGATGGAGGGAGGGAGGGAGGGAGGGAGGGAGGGAGGGAGGGAGGGAGGGAGGGAGGGAGGGAGGGAGGGAGGGAGGGAGGGAGGGAGAGGGGAGGAAGGAGAGAGAGGTGGATGGATGGATGGAGGGAGGGAGGGAGGGAGGGAGGGAGGGAGGGAGGGAGGGAGGGAGGGAGGGAGGGAGGGAGGGAGGGAGGGAGGGAGGGAGGGAGGGAGGGAGGGAGGGAGGGAGGTGGAAGGAGGGAGGGAGAGGGGAGGAAAGAGAGGGGGATGGAAGGAGGGAGGAAGAGGGTGATGAAGGAGGGAGAGGGGTATGGAAGGAGGGAGAGGGGAGGAAGGAGGGAGAGGGGTATGGAAGGAGGGAGAGGGGAGGAAGGAGGGAGAGGTGAGGAAGGAGGGAGAGGGGTGTGGAAGGAGGGAGAGGGGGATAGAAGGAGGGAGAAGGGAGGGAGGGAGGGGGATGGAAGGAGGAGCGATGAGGGTAGAGAGCATGCCCCTGGAGTTTCGTTTGTGTTGTTTATGTTTCTCAGTCTGAAAGGTAACATGTTTAGATTATTATTTCAAGGGGGAAGAAGCCATAGGTCATAACTTCCAGAGACTACAGGATTCGTTACAATTATGATATAGTATATCTATTCAATTTAACTGGACTATAAAATAAAATACTTAGAGCATCTGGATGCTTCTAAACCTTTAAAAGGAGCATCAAAGTGCACACAATAGTTCTACCATACAAAAGCCTACTAGCCATGTCAACACCGACTCTTCACACAGGTGAAGAAATAAGAGAAAGGGAATAACACAGATAAACAAGTACTTTTCTCTCTCTCTCTCTCTCTCTGTCTCTCTCTCTCTCTCTCTCTCTCTGTCTCTCTCTCTCTCTCTCTCTCTCTCTCTCTCTCTCTCTCTCTGTCTCTCTCTCTGTCTCTCTCTCTCTCTCTCTCTCTCTCTCTCTCTCTCTCTCTCTGTCTCTCTCTCTCTCTCTCTCTCTCTCTCTCTGTCTCTCTCTCTCTCTCTCTCTCTCTCTCTCTCTCTCTCTCTCTTTCCATCTCTTCAGAAAGTGGATCCCCTACAGCAGAGTGCAGGTCTTCCCTCACTGTTCTCCTAATTCAAAGTGGTGACAAGGATGGTCACCTCTGTCTCTTGATTATGACTCAAATAATACATAAGCAGAGCATTAAGCTGGGAACATGCTTCCTGGGCCCTGGGGGAGGGGACAACGGGGTCAATGTGTACTAATGAGCGTAACAGGTTTGGTGACCAGTCAGGAGACAGGGAGAGTGGGTTTAAAGTCTGGAGCTCTACGCAAAACTCACAGTCTGCCAAAACACAGAACATAGACACACACTACCTGTCCTGGGGGTGTAAAAATGTCAATGTTTCTTATTCATTTGGACTTTCGTATATTGTTGAAACTTTGGGTGGTGGATAGTAATATAGTGACATTGTTATATATAAATCATACTGTAGGCTACAAGACATTTTGTAAATGCAGAAAGTGTAACTTGATCTGTAGAGTGAGCGTTGCACATCCATGTGGTATATTTGAGATTTAAAGAGTACAGTTTCATTAGAATTTCTGCAGTAAAGTGCAACTATATCTATTGTACAGTCTATAAATATGAAGCAGATAGCCCACATGCTTGTATGAATTCCATATAACTAACCCATGCAGCAGTATTAGAGTTGCAGTGCCAGAGGTCCATTTCTGTATATCACATTCCTACAGTAAGGAAGATTAAATACATTTAGTGATTTTCTGCATACTTAGTAAACACTATCTGTCAACCTGCAACTCCCACTTGCCACTCAACCTCCCCATCTCAGTTAACCACCAGCAAACTTCAGAGACATGTACGGGTGGAAACCGATGTGGTTTGCACCGTGTTAAGATCATGGCTCTGGGCTACGCAAGGAGCAGGTTGCTATGCGCTGCAATGCTAATAGGTTCCACTTCTCAGCGCGGTCCGTTAGCCTGTGCTGACACGTCTTGACAGTTCATACACCATCTTCCACCCTTTTTAATCATTTCTGATAGGCTCTCTCCGGGACGCCATCTATTTAATTTGAAAGGGTGAGCCACTAAACATTTTTGTGTCTCTAAATAGATGTCTGTCTCAACACGTTTGAGTACTTCAGCTCTATTGTGAACCATTGATGGAAGCTCAGTAAATCATAATTTGGGCTGAAGACGTGAAGAAGTGATCATGAGTCTAAGATGGCAGTACATCCTGGAAGAGACATCTATCAGGCTGGCAAAGATTATACTGTAAATGACTAGATCAAAGAGATTGAGAAATTAAGAAAAACAAATACAGACAAATACAAGTGCGCTCTTCAGATGTAAGATAGGAAAGGTTGATTACATTTTAAGGGCAATAGTTTTGTTCAGAGGCATAGCCGTCTCTTGGTACCAGTTCAGAGTTTACATGTGTTGTTTTTTCAATACAAAAATAAAAGAGTAAAATGAAGGTAAAGCATGAAACTATATTCATATTTATCTCAAGGTCATAGCTCTTAGTTCTCTTGATCTTTCTTTTACATTTGTGTTCAACTTTTATCTGTGATTTATCTTCTGCTTTTGCAATTTAACCAGTAGGCCTACTCAGCAGCGTAATCTGACATTTGATATGATTTACAATTCTTACAATTCCCCATTTTTTTATCTCAGGCAAATGAAAGTCACTGTCCTCTATGTTTCTCGCAATGTTCAACGTCTCGGACGTCTGATACAGTTTATGGAAGGAACAGAGTCAGCAGAGTTACTGTGGGCCTGTGTGATTCATAGTGGAGGACAAAGGCCTTTCTGTTGGAGGCAGAAAGATTGATTTTCCCAACATTGGGTGGATGTAAAGACAGTGTCACCAGGGATTATCACATGCAATTTCTGTATAGTTCTACAAACATCCCTCAATAGAAATGGGACAATTCAATGAAATATTCATATACAAACCATGACATCATTGTTCGGTAACTGTCATGAGATCCTATCAACTACAATCTATTTGGAAGCAAAAGACCAAAAGGCAGGAGCTTTCTGTGTGGTATATGACTGGATCTTTTCAGATCGGGATATCATACGCTATTGGTTTAGACTGAAAAGGACTGTTTGTATAAAATATGTTGGGCTTCAGCAGGGCAGGCATAGATAGCTGCGAGCTTCTTGTTGTCCTTCACTGAGATCCTTTGGGAATTCGCCCTGAGAGAAGAAAGACTGTTTTGTCTTTAGCACAGAGAGAGTATTGCCATCTTATCCATCCATGTTCTATAGAATTCCATTTAACATGCGCATTTTGAACATGATGTCTTATGTGGTTGCTTGGATTAACTTCATTTAGTCTTGATTTGTAACTCTGTTGTGGTCATAGTTGACCAGCTTTTATATTAGAAATCGTGGGCAAAGGTAATGACATAAAACCAGCGTGTAACCAAAACTGAAAAGGGGATTGACATAACTATTAATCACTCAATATTACTGAATGGAACAAGTTTGTCTTTAGTTTCCTCCCTCCAGCTTGAACTGGAAACTGGCAAGTCGGGCTAAGCTAAACAACAACAGACATAAATGTGGTTCACTATGGACTTTAGATGCTGATCACAGTCATGGATCTTAGCAGAACAAGCAGGACATGTTTTTTGCATTTAGTTGTTTGCTGTTATTCACTGTCTGTAAGTGGTATTATATTAAAGCCAGGCAGCCTCGACAGATCCTAAGACATTTTATCATCCAAATGGCAATGATGGCCTGAAAACATATGAATTTTACTCGTATTTTCTTTAAGCCTAAAATGGGGACAAAGTATCTCGCAACTTTTAGAATATACAAAGTAACTTCCCTTTAACACTGTTGAGATGTGAATGCTGCATGCCACACGTAGTTAACTTTAAGAAGTAATGGCAGTGTATTTGATCAGTCAGCTCATCATACAAACTAAAACATAAAGCAGCCAATCCTTCATTAAAACGAATAACGTTCCTCGCTGAAACGGTACCACTCTCCTAGGACTTCACAGCAGACTGTTGTCAAAGGCAAATACGTAATGTACTGAACACTTGTCAGATGAGAATGAAGTTTGGATCCGCTGTAATGCAATGTCGCTCTAGCAGCCAGTATATTAGTGTGTAGGTGGCTGTAGGCTGAGGACTGACCCACCGTCTAATGCGTTTCACTGGAAAATGTCAGTATTACTGCTCTTACCCTGCCATCTGCTGGTCCACCTTGTTCACAGGGCCTGCCTCTCATCCCCTCCTCTCCTCTAACTAGCTCTCCCATCCCTCCATCTGTCTTTCTGAGGGAGCATCATCTGCCCTGCACGTCCCAAAATGTCATCATCTCTCCTCTGAGAGAGAGGGAAAGAAAGAGAGAAATAGAGAGAGAGAGAGAGAGGGAGACAGCGAGAGAGGAATACAGGGAGGTCGATTGTTATCGAAAAATAAGCCTGGTGTTTGAAAGGGATTTTAATTGAGGCATTCGTTATATTTGAAAAGGTGAAGTCCTCGGGGCGGTCGCAGGAAACTAACTCAACCCATTTCATATCCTCAGACATTAATAAAGAATGGCATCTTTTGACTTTCCCTTTTAAACCACAACCTAATGGTCTAAATATAGTGAAAGTCAGACACGATAATTCCCTGTACCTCTGGGGGATAAACTGCAGTCGCAGTACGGGACAGACAGAGGAGCAGCGGATAGGCCTCCAATTAACAGCCCAGGAGGACCCAGTCCCCGAAATAAGGGTCCAACGTCCCCTCCGCCCTCCACCCCAAAGGGTATGTTTCCCTCTCTCTTTCTCCCTTTCTCTCTCCTTAGTAATCAGGCCATTAATAATACTAGGGCCTCTGATCGTCAACCTAATACGAGTCATCCGGTTTGCGTTTTCAGAGGCTTATACCAAAGAGGAAGTGGACATTGTTTTTGTCTCGTCGTGGCATGAGAGCAGCTTAGAAGGACAGATTTCATTAACTAAAGGATCCTGTTTAACTATTTAATAGCTCTTTTGCTATTGTTTTCAGCCTTTTCCCATTAGAGTGACTGACATGAGGATTTAGATTGGTAACTGCAGTCAGCTTGGTAGTGTTCGCAGAAATGTGTGTGACGTCCATCTTGTGATTGAGCAATATAGTCTTAGGTATACAGTAGGTCTAGATGACTTCTTCCTGAAGTTAGGGGAATCCCTACTGAAGACACCTTGCTGTTAGAGTCTCGGGTGATTTACAATAAGTGTATGTTCCCGTACTGTACACAAGCAGTGGGTTGAATACGTAGAACGTGTATAAATGCATGTCTCTGCAGTCTGACATTACATGACACCTGCCCTGTTATCTGTAGTTCTCTCTATGAAATAATACAGTGAAACAAATTAGACCTGTTTTAAAGCAGAGACAGGCACTTATTGTTAGTATTTGTGGTTGTTTTGTCCAGTCTTGTCCTGTAAATGAATATAATCCTACAGGATGATGGGTGATTCCAGAGACATGAAAGTGCTTGATTGCTTGATAATTGGTGGGCCCAAGTTTCGGTTTTCCGCTCTCTTCTCCCTGATTGACTGAATGTACACGTTCCCAACGCAAATCATGTGCACGGTAATCTTGAACAACATCGTTTTTCATCAAAAATCCTACTTGAAATACCATACCGGATGAGATGTGGCATGTTCTGCTCAGCATGTCGAAATGGAGC